>NW_024962254.1:4350778-4361083 GCF_019238085.1 Lagopus leucura
TTTATTTTATTTTATTTTATTTTATTTTATTTTATTTTATTTTATTTATTTATTTACTTTGCCAGAGTTACCCTATTACTCAATTTCATTAGGAAAGACTAACACTGAGTTTTTGATTTGTTTGAAAGTGGAATATGTTTGAATCATGAGACCCAAATTATAAATGGCATCATAATTGGTCCTATTGTTGAGTTTTTACATCTGAAGAGGAAAATCACTTTAAAAGGAAGTCCTGATGCGATAACTCATAGCAGCAGAAAAACAGCATCCATAAAAAGTGTTTAGATGACAATTGACTTTCACCCCTTATTTTACAGAATAGCATTATTAGAAATCTTTTTCTCGTTTTAGGTACCAAAATGCTTTCATGGTGATAGCAGTACTAAGAATTGGTGTCCTGTATTTGAAAATATGCATTTTTCCCCCAGAAGTCTTAGTTTATTATTGTAGTTTAAACTCATTTATTCTATTTATAATTCAAGACAGAAGCTGTTTATCTTTTAAAAATAAATGTGTGCATAATGATACAAGTAGTGTGTGGTTTCTGAACTGTTGATAAAGCTGTTGATAAAACTAAAGATTACCCATAAGCAACATGCACAAACTAAACCATATCACTGCAAATGAGTAGTTTTAGATATAATGTGGTGCATACTAGGTAGGAGAATGTAGGCCAGAAGGTGTTTTTTTAATGTGGGCTCTGTTTTAGTGTCATTTTGGGTAAATTGAGTATCCCTGGTAGAATGGCAACCTACAAATATTTGCAAAAAGGCAGGAAAATTTGCCTTAGTAAATTAATAAAACTGGGATGATGCATAACAAAAGAATATTATCTGTAAATGCTGACATATTTCATGATTTTTCTGATGGTGTTCTGGCAATAGTGGAAATTAACTCTTCATGTTATGATGACACTTAATACCCAGATCATTCTCATATCTCTATTCTAATACAGCTAATTGCAGAGTAGGCTTTTTTAAGCTGTGTATGCTTTTTCATTTTGATTTTGCTTTCAAGAAGCTGCCTCCTAATCTAGTTTGAAAGACAGATAAGAAGTTTACTTGAACCAGTAATTATTCGCAAAAAAGAACAGAAAATTATTAAGAAATCATAGAGTATTAGATAAACACATTTTTCATTACATCATATATATATTTAATTCCAAACAAAGCAAGCACTACTCTCTTTGCTTCAGTATTTTCATGCATACTGTATGGACTTTAGACTTCTTCATAAGTGCTCTCTTTCAAACTGGAGCTCACTACATTATTTCAAGTCCACTGGGGTTACGATGAAGTGATAAAGCTTGTAGGACTTGTTATTGCCTTGGCTAAAGGTGAAATGACTGCTCCGCTATGGGACATCTCACATAGCTGCCAAGCTGTAAGGGCAGGTGGACAGTTTTACTTGCATTTGGGCCAAGGAGGGCTCGTGCTGATCAGCTTCAGTGAGATGACAACAGTTTGTCACTTATTTGTAGAACTACCAGGCTTATGCCAGGCCACTGGTAGAATCTTTTCAAATGGAGTTTATAAGTGCTCTGTTTTAAAACTTCATGGAAAGATCTTTTCCTTTTACACACGACTGAGAGAGGAAAAAAATATGTGCAGTTTTTTTTTTTTCTTTCTGGAGCTCTTTTGCTTTAACATAGTTGGAATTCTAAGGCATTTTCTTATGTTTTTATTTAATCCAGCACCATATAGCTACTCAACTCTTCTTTCCCCTTTTTTCCTTATTTGCAGTTGGTTATGATCCCATGTGCACCGTGATTCATATATAACTGTAGGGATAAGCTGCTTAAGTGGAGATTTATTATGCTTATAATTCGCTTCCATCTTACAATCAGCATAATAATAATAAATAAATTCAACTAATCTTACAAAAACGCAAGAGTGATATTTTAAAACAAGATACTGATGAATAATAAACTACTAAAGTTAATCCTTTACAATCTTTTTTTTTTTTTTTCCTCTGTGAGGGATTTTGCTCTTGTGTTGCTTGACTGTTCCATCTTCGTGGGCCCAACACCTGCTGTAACTATTAATGAGTAATAATAGGGTTATTGTTTAAATTACCTTATGTTGATGGAAGAAGTAGCTCTTAATCAGCTATAGGTGAACTGTTTGGAAACAACAGAATATCTCTACTCTTCCTCTCCAATTTAATCTCAGAGAACACAATTAATCTTAGCTGGCTGCCATGCAGTGCTGATGCCTCTTTTTTTCCCCATGCGGTGCCATGCTGGCGTGCACATGCTGTCAGGTACAGCACAGCCTTTCATCTCTTATCCAGGGGTCTCCATGGCATGTCACATAAAGCAGCTTTTCTTTTCCACATTTAGCCAGTGCAGAGATCATCTTAGAAATGGGGTGAGTAACTTTTCTGGTTAAATTATCTCATTTACTTAAAACCAAGATGGACACGAAGATGTTCAGAAAACAATTGCCATGACAATGGTTGCATTAATTGCTGCTCTGAGTTCTCATGCTGTGACTCAGATGGAATCAGTTTGGATCTGTTCTAATAAATAAGTGCTTTTATTATCATAGGCCACAAGCTACTGTTTTCTTCAGAGAAAAATGAGAATATGCCTGTCTCTCTTTCTTATTTTCATTATTAAATAATCTCAATATATTGTTTCCACATTTTTTTAAATTAAAAAAAAAAAGAGAGAAAGAGAGAAAAGCAGTATATTTATTGTACTTATAACTTTACTTGGACTTTCCACTCTTGGTCTACGCAGCATATCATATTGTGTTAAATCCCAGCGTGCAGCACTGTGAATATCATATTTAATTCATAAGATGCTCATTATTTCATTGTAATTGTTTTGTTTCTTTGCATTCCTATGCTATGTTCAAGTACATTTTGAAAATGGGTTCATATGATGTGCAAGTATGGTGCATTTTTCTGGCATTATTTACCTCTCTGTCCTGCATATGCAATTCAAATCAGCATAATAAAATGTGTTAGATTTGCGTTCTGGCCTGCATTTGGCATCACTCACTGTGTTTGCAAATAGAGATCAGCCTGAAACTCTGACAAGATACAATCTGTCCTTTGGCATCGTTGTCCCTGGAGAAAACTGGGAGATGAGAATTCTCTTTTAGTTCCTATGGTAAATCATCAAACTATACTTTTAGTGTACTGTATAAGACAATACAACTGGTATGTACAGAACTTGCTGCAAGTGGAAGGCATCCTACCAAAAGGATGGTATATGCATCTATATGTATTTTAATGGTGCTGATTTTTTCTCTGCTGATGTGTGTCAGAGAAGACTTAGTGAGGAACATGCAGTTATAGATTTAATCTATGTTAACAACTTCAAATAAGAAATTTTAGCCAATCCCTTGATTCTTTCATAGGTGCAATTGATAGGCTTTACTACCAGGCAGGAGACTCAAATGTGGTGTGAAGCACTTGCAAACCTTTATGAAGACTGAAGCTTTCTTTTTAACAATGTCTTTCGTATACCCCCCAAAACAGTAAAACAAGGTTCCCCATTTGTCATCGCTATATACGCACATTGCAGGTCTATTCAGAAATGACAGCCTTTAGATGTAAAAGTGTATGAACCTACACAGCTTCCACAGCTTCTAGCTGTTTTAAGATGATGCCAGCACCATTCTGAGTGACTCATACAGCTCTCCTATTAGATTAATCAATTAATTAATCTTAGCCAGTGTTAACTAATCTGAGGCTATCATCTGCCTTTCCTGAAGCTCAGTAGAGCAATCAATAACTGTCATTATTAAACCAGAATTGGATTTCAAAAGTAAACTTTGCATGAAAACTGTATTTTAGTTCTAGACTAGAAATCTTCCATTTATTTGCCTCTCTTTCATAGGGTCATTCCTCCCTATGCCACGCAGCAGTATTTAAGCCGGCCATGGATTAATAACTGTGATACTAATTATCTATTAAAAGTTTGCTTGGGAAATTGTTACTTTGATAAGCAAGGTCATAACTTATTCATCACATTATGTTGTTAATGTGTAATAAGAGGCCCACAACACCTGTGTACTTTATTCAATTTAAGTCTTGATCATATATATCATGCTATTTTATACAGTTGTGAAATATTCTTTAGGCTTGAGGCATAAGGAAGGTGTAGGAAAATGGGAATACTCATATATTTAATATTTTATTGTTGCCCTATAAAAATGCTTTGCAGTAAAGCCAATACAACGGTCTTCTAACCCACTCTCTAAGGGATCAGTATATTTTTACTTATTTCCTAAATGTGTATTGTTTTCCAGTCAACTATAAGATACATACACTTAATTTTGATTATCTTAGCAGAAAACTTTCGTAAAGATTTTAAGTGGATTGTTTTTGAATGGAACATTCTCCATCTCTGTGAGGTAACAAAGGGTCAGGAAATTCTATATTAGCAAAAACAGCTTGGTAGTTAAGAAGTATCAATTTACTGTTTTGAAATAGCTTTTAGGATTAAGTGAAACTGATCCTATTTGCTTCTGTTTGTTTTCAGGACTATTCTTATAGACTGTTCATGGTTTTGTTTGGTGTAATGTTCTATTGAATGAACCTTCACCTTGAAATAGGACACGCTGTTACTGTTTATAACTTCCTCCAGTCTACCTTTTCCATTTTTCACATTTGCCTTCACATATAAGGGTAAAAAAGTCACTGACTCCCTTGTCTGAGACTCTTGTTACTTGGCTTAGACAATAGCAGAATAATATTTAAGAATGTTTATTTTTTGTCTTTACAGAATTCACTGTAGTCCCTCTTGCCTTACATTGAACAACATCTGAAACATTCAGATACAGTTATTGGGTTGCTCTGAAAATAATGCCTCCTACATGTGTTCATGGAAACTCCAACACATACAGAAAGAACAATAATACTATTTGATAGAGTAAATTCTCAGCTAAGAGCTCTTTTTCAACATAGTTACTACCATTAGCACTGCATTTTCACCAGCATTAAACAAGAGCTACATGTTGTGCATGTAAAAATCTGTGCAGAGGTGAACCACAGTCACTGCTGCTGGAAAGCACCATCCGCTGCCTCACTGTGCTGACATGCAGTTTTTTGTCTCCATAAATGTTCAGCAAGCATCAATGAATGTCAGTGAGTACAATTTTTTCTGTGGGGAGGAATTCAATGATACACCTTTGTTTCATCCTCACTTCCATGTCAGATGCCGTTTGTCACACCACCTCTCTGCTGCCATCTGTCACACAGCAGAAAAATGTAATGGAATACTGGAGGGAAGGTTCAACCTCTACTACTATACCACCAGCATCTACCTCTGACACTGTGGGCCAGTGTCATAAAATATGAGGCATTATTTTTGGATCAGCCCTCTTACTGATCTAGGAATATCTTGTTTGAAAGCTCCTCTCAAGTAAACATGCTGGGTATCATCATTTTCTAGCCACATTCAACACTGAGACAGCCTTATAAAAGGTCCACATGCAATTTCTTCCTGTTGAGCAATTTCATATAGATCTGTATGCATAAATCTATTATAAGAAAAACAAAACAACAAAAAACAATAAAAAAAAAAACTTCATCTGGGAGATTTTGAAAATTTTTATTTCAAATCTGAAACAAAGAATTACATATATGCATGTTAGTTGTTTAAAACACTGTTATTCTAATAAGAGATAGTAACGTTGGTAATAAAGGCATTAAATCAGAAACATCATATTGAAGATAGAAAAAAAATAACCTGCTGGAAATATTACAATATACTATTCCTCCAGCTTTTATTTCAGTTGGCATATGAAGTGAATTATCTTTCTAATTAATTTAAAATGGCATTTAGAACTTCTTTCCGTTGAAAATATTGTGGGGAACAGACCTATCTCTAAATGGCAAACTGGAAAGCAGCGTACATGATTCTTCACTTAGCTGATAAAGGAAAGTCTACAAAAGAGAGGATGTTTACTAATGCTTGTTTTAGAAACTTACTGATGCTGTGCAAAATGCAGTTAAAGACTTCTATCATTAAAAAGATTGTTTAATTTCAAAAATCACACCTTTAGCATTGCCACCCTTTCTAATTAAATATTTAGTTGTGTAGTAAATTAGGCATGTCATGATCTCTGCAAACTAGCTCTCCGTTTACTGCAGCATAAATGTTTTACAAGCTGCTGTATCGTTTCTAATAAATTAATAATGAAGATTTAGATTTTAACTGATTAATAATCTAATTTTGTATTTAGAATCTAATTTAGGTCTAGAGACAAAATTGAAGTAAATATCTTTGGCAGTGATCCCAATTCTCTGACAAAGTCACCAAGTGATAAGGAAAAAAACAAATCAAGATAAAGGAAGTGGTTGGAACATTTAGGAGAATGAATGTTACCCTATGAAAACAAAATATGCTCTACACATGACTTCTGCTGTCATATGGTCAATGGTCAGTGCAGATTTTCTACAGGAAACTGCTGAGAGTCCATTAAACAATGTATGAATTTAACTAAACAGAGAAGTAATTGGGTTAAGTGTTGCTATTTATGCCACGAAGCTTAATGCTGGTATTTTGAAATGTCATAAACTTTCTGGAAAATTACATCTACTTCTGGTGCCCATAAAACAATACTAACAAATGGTTTGTGAAACAACCAAAAACAGATTGTGAAGTGGTCTGAGGTGGGATAGAAAAAAATTAGCAAATGGAGGGTTCAGAATAGCTGTGCTGGCACAATTAGATACTGCAAAAATACAGAGATAAGCTTTTTAAGACTTTGTCAGAGTTCTAAAAAGGGTTGACATGGTGGAGGCTGACCAAATTTGATATTAGAATAAGGTACAGCATGCAGAGGAAGGAAAATTAACCACCAGAAGAATGGAAAGCTGGAGCACATCTTCCTTCTAAAACCTGAAGGCTTAAAGGTTGGGCTTGTGCTTTTATGGGGTCTGTGAGCTTCTTGTGTGATGCCTACTCTAACACTGAATGAGGTGAACAGCTCTCTTTTTTGTCTTATATGGCAATATCTTCAACATTTACTTCTCAGACTTGTGGTAGGGATGAAGTCAATGTTTCACAGTTTCATCAGTCCTGATACTGAGATGAAATTCTACACTAAGTAGAATTAGTAAATTTACTGGACATTTTAATCCTTATATCTACCACTATTACCTCCACACTTCTGAGCAACCTTTATAACCTCACGTCGGTAGTCCACTTCTGCTTCTAGTAAATAGAATTTTATCCCAAACACAGAAAGAGTTCAGTTTAATTTGGGGTGTGAGCACGAAACACAGAATGGAATCATAGAATGGCCTGGGTTGAAAAGGACCATAATGATCATCTTGTTTAAACTCCCATGCCATGTGCAGGGTTTGTGTTTAGGAGGATTTCTCTGATAGCCATTTTTTTGCTATTTTTGCATTAGAACATAATTTAAAGTCAAAATGTGGTGCTTTGCAGTGTTCCAGTAAGAGTGGCTTGAATGGAAATACCATGGTTTATCAAGGATCAGGACCTGCCCTATTGTGTCTCTCTATCTGTGTAGTACTCTGTGTAGTAATAGGTCTGATTTGTTGAGTGGAGAGATGATTATTGTAATTGACGTAATTAACTTTTCTTGTGATTATCTTAGACTTGAGAATGTATTTTGCTCTTTCCCAATTATGGTTGTTTCTTTCATAGAACTAAGCATGCTGTGCGTAATAATGAAGGTGGTTTGGGAAGGACTTAATGTATATAATTGGAATCTAAGATGAGGTAGTCTTCTATCAGCAGGGGGGCAGGAGAGCTGGTCTGTATAATTGAAGTACAGCGTAATGGGATTACCTACAATTTTTAAACATTACTTTCATTAAGGAAAATAATAAGCATATTTATTAAATATAGTCTTTGCTTGGGACAATATTTGTTATTATGAAAAAGCTTTTGCAATTAAGCTTGGGTATAAAAAATTGAACATACTTCATCAGTTTCTGGAAAATGCTTTTGTGCATAAAATTTCACTAAAATAAAAGAGCTTTCACAGCAGAGGCAGTTAGCCAGATATTAGTAGAGCTCACATCTAACATTCCCTGTAAATTTTTCTATGTGCTTTCACTTAGTCAAGGTCAAATCAAAAGAAGTCATATTCAAATATACTTAAACATCTATCTTTTAGAAGCTTTTAATGATTCTGTTTTTCATGGTTATACTTAGAAGAAGTAAAGGCTACATTTTTACTATTTTTTTCTAAGGAGCATTTTCTGCTGAAGCTATAGAAGTATGATGATTTAGGATTTATGAGATGGATTTCTGAGCCAAATTTTGCAGGAGGTCAGATACAATTCTCATAGGAGTCCTTCCTGTCATTAAATATGTATCCGTGAAACTCTCCATAATAGCAGAAAGTATTTTCAAACCGTACAAAGCATTTTAAATGTGATTGCTACGTTGGGGCGGTGGTATAATGTGATGTTCTCTATGGATGTTTTTTTATTTCTTTTCATTATCACTTTCGAGGATTTCTCTTCAGAAAAGCACTAACCTGCAGTGTATAGCTGGTTTCCTTAATCAAAGCTTTTAGCAAAAGGAACTGCTTTCAACCAGTATTGCAAATCCTTCTAGTTTACTTCCAGGAGTTCTGGTATGGCAATGCCTTGAACATAATGCTCATTGGGTCATAAAGTACGACTTTTTCTAAGCATACATATAAATTGGGATTTGCCAACACTGTGAGGACATATGTTAAAAGTTTATTCTGCCACAATGTATACATATTAAGAAAGCTCTCTTTTTTTGTAATTTAAAAAAGAAGCCTTTCAAGGGTACGTTATTGTATTTAAAAGTGTATTTTTAAAGCTGAATAGAATTATACAGAAAAAAAAAGTGAAAAAGATAGTGCTGTTGTAATCTCTTTCCTTGGCCACTGTCATGTCCCCTATCACCTGCCCCATTCAGCAACGGCCTCACCTGCCTTACTTTTGCAGCTGCAGTACCTATAGAAAATATTCCTCTTGCCTTTGTGTGGCCAGGTTTAACTCTATATGGCCTTCAGATTTCTAAACTCCATCCCAGAATATCCAAACAGTGTCTCACTATTCCTTCTGTTCCCTTGTCCCTTCTTTCACCTCTTGTAGACTTTTTTAATCTGAGTTTCGTTGTGAGTAACTTGTTCATCCATGCAGGCTTCTTGCCACTCTAGCTTAAACTCCTGTTATTGTGATAGATTGTTCTTGAGTATGGAAGAAACGATCCTTGAGTAACAGCCAGCGCTCCTGGGCCTTTCTTCTGTGTGAGACTGTATCCTATGGGATTCTTTCAAGTAAGTAGATCCCAAGGAAAAAAATACTTATAGGCTTGGCTTACACATGGTGCTCATTTTCTTGTGTTTTATTGCTAGAAAAAAATTCAGATCCAGTCTCCAGAATTATCTGCCATACTGAGAACTGACAGAATGGTGCCAACTCATATAAATCTGAACCAGTTGTTCTTTAGGGAACGTATAAAAATGGAAAATGTAATCTTGCATACTAAGTAAAAATGTCAACCTTTAATCACAGTTCTACCTAGCTTCTCAGATGCAGAATTTATTTTTACTTCTCATTACTGTTAAATAGGATTATATTTTGTTCAATGGGAAATCTCCTGGAAGCATAAGGTGAAGAATTCGAAGGAAAAACTCCAGTCATTTATTTTATTAAGAGAAACTGTAGGACATCCAGAAAAAGGAAATATAAGGTCTAGGATATGAGACAAATGACAAACTCTGTTGTAATTCTCCTATCTATGTTAGTCTCATGATTGTTTCTTTGCCAAGACCTCTCATGAGCAGCCTTGCCTTTCTGTCAGTATGTTTATAATTTATGACCATTTTGAAAGAAAAAAAAGAAAAAAAGCAACATCATATTCCTCTCCCTTTTCCCAGGTGGAGGGTTGATTTAATATTTTCCATCTTCACTTTCAGCAATTTTTCCCTTATTCTGTGCCTACCAGTGTCATTCCCACACGTCTCTTCAAACTTTTCCTCCCCTGAAACCTTCTTTCTTTTCATTATCCTCACATAAATTTGTCATTGTTAGACCACACAGTAAAACTTTCCTGGTTTTTCCTTTAATTGTGAGTCCCTGAAATAACTACAGACTCTTCTTCTGACAACAGAGACAAGGAGTTTTTTCCTCTGTAGATAAAGAGTGTGGGGATTCTCCAGACCGTAGTTTAATGAAAAAAGTAGTACTCTGAATAAAAAAAATAGTTTTCTGTTCCTTCCTTCCTTATCCTTCCTTCCTTATCCTTCCTTCCTTCCTCCCTTCCTTCCTTCCTCCCTCCCTCCCTTCCTCCCTCCCTCCCTCCCTCCCTCCCTCCCTCCCTCCCTCCCT
>NW_024962254.1:4361183-4439355 GCF_019238085.1 Lagopus leucura
CTCCCTCCCTCCCTCCCTCCCTTCCTTCCTTCCTTCCTTTCTTTCTTACTTTCTTACTTTCTTACTTTCTTTTTCTTTTTTTTTCAAAAGAAACAAGAAAATCTACGGTTGTAGAAGTTGTGATTAGTGTTGTTGATGCTGGGTTGCAAGAGAGTTAATGGGGGCAGTAGGTCCATAATTACATCTTTTCTGCTCCAATCCTTTATGTCAGAAGAAGAACCATGAATATGCTCTGCAGGTGCCTGATGTAGCTTGTTTATCCAGTTCACCCCACCTTCCACACATCTAATGAAAACATCCATACTGACAGATCAATATCACACACACATTTGATAATCGCTTTCCACTGATTAATGAATTAGCACAAATAGTCATATTCTGACTTTACTCAAAACTTTGGACACCACTTAAAACAGTTGCCTCCATCTTTATGACATGATTTTGTATAACAGACTGAATTGGATGCCTTTTGGCTTAGTAGTGTAGGCACCAGCATCCAACAGGATGTTGGGTCTCAAGAATTTGAATGGGTGATACAAAAGAAAATGATATGTCATTAGTAATCAGTGATGAGAAAATCCACTCACTGTCTAATTTATTATCTTTCTAAGATTAAAGATGGCAGAGAGCTGGAATTGGATGAGGAGCTGTCAAGAGAGAAAAAGAACAGAGAATCAAATTCACTTGATTGCTTATTTTGATGTGGAGTTTGGCTCATAGATTTTTCTTCTTCAATATGAGAAGGCATTAAGTTCAGAGGTGTAAAGTATGACCATAGATTGGGTACCTAGTTATCCTTGTTTTGGAAAAAAATGTTTTTAGATTGTGGAAAGTAGGTTGCATGGTGAAATACTTTGTTTATAGATAATATTCCCAACTCCTGTGAAAGCTAAATTAAAATGAGTAAATTGAACACCAGGAGATAAGAATAGGAATACAGAGTTCAATTTTGGTATCATGCCAGTTAAATGCAATTAAATTGATTAGAATGTAAGAAGACACACAAAGTTTGGTATAGATGAGAACTAAAAGAACAGGAAAGGGCAAAATGTACCAGGGAGATTATACAAAAAGATGTAGGAAACAGTAAGAATGCTGGAGCATGAATGAACCACAGAAGTGGAAAAGGCAAGCAGTCACTAAGGGAAACTGGAAATCAATATGATGGGATAGAAATGTATGAATAAAAATAAGCTGTGAATAAAGAAGATACTCTGTAAATCCCCTTAGAGTTATAGCGTAGAAGTCAGGTAGTATCCTGAGCAAAAGATCAGCAAAATGAAAGGGTCAGAACTCCTCACCTGGAAAGAGCCACGTGGAATGAAAGTGAGAGCAAAGTGAGTTGCTGAAAGTGCACAGCAGGATGCTAGTTTATGGACACACCATAACCAATTTCAGATAAAGAACCTGTTCTTGTCTTAGAATGTTTTGGTTTTCTTTTTTTCTTTTTTTTGTTTTTTAATATGCTATGACATTAACATACTTTTTTTTTTTTTTTTTCAAGTGCTTGTTTTCCCAAGTATTCCCAAGGAGAAAAATATACTTAAAGTAAAATTTTACTTCAGTAAAATTATAAGAAATGATAAGTCATTTTCTTAAGTTAAATATTAGAAAAAAAAACACTACAATTAAATAGTACTTAATCACATATCACAGAATCTGAATCCTCAATTAGTGAAGGAATTTCCAATAGTTACATTATTTTCTTGATTATTCCCCTTTACCCTTGATTTTCTGCATAGATTTCTCAAGTGCTTTGGGCTAGATTTACTCATCATTTAATGAAACGTGTGTCGGAGAGGAAAAGTGGTCATCTTATGAATCCAGAATATGAGCCTTGAGCTGAGCCTGTCCCAAAAGTAGTTCCTGGATAGGTAACCTTTCATTTAGGCTGGGCTATTAAAGTACACAGCGGACCTTTGGAAAGGTACAACCCTGAGCATTTCTCTAAGAGATGCTGGCATTCCTTTGTCACAGGAGGTTGCTAGCTTGGGGGCAAATCATTGACAGTTAGTTATTTTACAGCTTATTTATCACTGGAGACTAAGTGATTAAAAAAGCAGCTACACTTTCAGCATGAAAATTTAACAGAATTGCAAGGTGCTTGGTAAGCTAAGTTATAATGACTGTAAATTGCCGTGTGTTTCAGCTAGCTCCATATTCTGATTTGCAAGCATCTTCAGCAAACCACTTTCCTATTAAAAATATCTCCTGGTAATAGCTTTGATTTATTTTTTATTGTCATTATTTTTAATATATTGAGTATTTTTTTTTATTTCATTCATGCTCCTGCTCTGTCGTTGGAAGCAGTGTTGAACAACATCATGCCTCAGTTGTTGTGAGACACTCTGCAATTCAAAAAACTCTTCTTCATTTTGTCTTGGAACAAACATACACTTTTTTTTTTGTCATTTGACAGATGGGTTTGCTCCTGAGCCAGCTGAGTTGAGTAGCAGAATGCCATGTAAGCAAGAATAGTGCACGCTTATTCAGGCCTATGAGTGGAGTCAGTCGAGAAAGACAAACCCGTCCAAATCTGGTGTGCTTGATACTTGCTGGCTCCAATGGTGCCTGTTAACAAGACTTCTATGCACAACATGTGAAGTAAGGAATTATTTTAGTTGTCTTTCATATAACAACATGTTATCAGCAAGTACAGAGGGAGTAATAAATCCTCCCATACATAGCACTGGTGAGGCTGGACCTTGAGTGATGTGTTCAGTTTTGGGTTCCTCTCTACAAGAAAGATATCAAGGCCCTGGAACGTGTCCAGGGAGGTGGTGGAGTCACTGTCTTGAAGGTGTTCAAGAAATGTGGAGATATGGTACTTAGAGGCACGGTTAGTGGGTGTGGTGGAAATAGGCTTATGGTTGGACTAGGTGATCTTAGAGATCTTTTCCAACTTTACTGATTCTATCATTCTAATTTTCTGCACTGTTGCACGTAGAATGATGGCTGCCTGTATTTTCTTCAGTAACAACTTGATCTTCCCAGTCTCCCTGTTCTGATCTTAGGGGACTGGGGCAGAAACTTTGCAAAATTCCCTTAACAGCCTTAGCTTGTAGCTTTAAAACTGTGAAAAAGTCTTGGGTATTTGCTTTGTATGGTATTGAACAGAAACACAGAAGTAGTGATTTTTCAGGAAAACACTTGAGTCCCTTATAAAATGCTTTGCATTATAAAAGTGAGAACCAAAAAGATTCAATTCCTACTGGAGCTGAACAGGCTAAGTGAGACTTAATAGCTATACTTTGTCGTGTTTGGAAAAGGAGCTGGAATGTCTGGTTGCAACTTTTTGAGTTCTTGTGCAGTGGCAACCCACACTGCAAACATTGTTTGAAGAATCTTTTTCCAGAACTGCTTTGTGACAGCATGAACCTTTCTGTATATTTCTCTTTTTCTAATTCTCTCTGTGTCTCTCCCTCCATAGTGCATAGTAATTTTTCACTGATTTACTGTAGAAATTTACTGAGATTGTCCTAAGCTTTTTCTTTTTTTTTTTTTTTTTTTTCTTAAAAACATGCTGCTTATTATGCATAGCAGGAATTTTATTTATGGAGATAATAGAACGATCTTCATACAGTCTTGATAAAAGAAGGATCTTGAAACAGGCTGCAAATACAATGAATACTGCAGTCTTATTGTGACTAGAGAAGGTTCAATTAGGAAGGCCTGGTATCAAGCTGTTTTTCCTAATTGCTAATAAGAGGAGCGTTATCAGCAATAACAGATCAGAAGCACAGATTGCTATAAATACACAGTTTGGTTGCATGCTGAAGTTAAGGATTTTTTTTCTGTTTTGAACAATCATGTAATACTTCAAATACCTTTATGATAACATACGTTATAGATAGCACTCTTTAATGTGTAGGCATATTTTATATAAACTATAGAGGTTAAAAAATAAAAACAGAATAATCCATGAGATGAACCAGAAATGGAAAGTAAGAAGATGAGTCTGTACTGTCACCATTCAAATTTCATCTTTGTTTTTGCAGCACTGATAAGAGGTGATTGGTCAGTCTTTTAGGATGTCTTCTGTCCTGAAAGTTCAAAACTTCACATAAATGTTTAGCTTTCTTTTTTTCCAAGAAAACTCCAACAACCTAATGTGTTTCTGTCACCATGTTATACATTATAATACTATACATTTCATTCAATTTCATTATATGTAATTATAGAATCAATAAAATTATATAGATAGAACTAAAATTAATGGGACAGAATAAATCTGGATTTGTAAACAAGATAAAATCTAAAACCATTTAATACAATATTATTATTTAGCAGGAAATACTATCATGCAGATTGCTAACAAGAAAAATCAGGCTTAAAAAAATGTATATAAAGACAAATATTCAGATCTCACTCAAGTTCCTTCTTCATTCAAGTTTATTATTAAATTAAGGTTTTTTGATCAAATCTTCAGAGGAAAACAAATAAAAAAACTACACTTAGTATGAGCCTTACCACTCTTAGTGAATTTAATCTGGGAAATTGTCACCATGCAATGTTTTAAGTTCTCATCAATATGAAATGTCAGATCCCGTGTGCTAAAAATCTCATTCTTTGTCAAAAGCGGTTAGGCTAAAAGCACTGAGGCTACCTGACAATATTAGTTGCACTAAATTATTAGATGCATAGATACTCCTATATAATCTGTATGATCAAATCTTTGAGATGCACATTCTCCAATGCAGTCTGGCATTTTGTGCTGGGGGTCCTTGTTGGAGAGCTGTATCACTGTGGGTATAAGTGATGACAGACAAAATGTGTATGAGCTTAAAACCCTTCATGTCAAAAATACTCATACTTTATACTTATTGTACCAGTTATGTTTAATTATTCCATTGTCACAACAGAAAAATATTGCATGCATGCATTGGTTTGGCGAGGTTGGAATAGCCATTGACAGTCACATAGCCTTGGGCCTGGATTCACTTCACCCAGACTTGAGATAGTCACACAGTCACATTGCCTCCCTGTGATTAATGAAGAAGGGTACAGTGAGGTGTGATCCATGTTTTACATATGCTGAGCTGCTCTCTGGAAATGATTTAGGCACCATATGGGGAGACAAAGTGGACTTGGCTCCTGTTATAGGCGATTAAAATTAACTGTAATCAGTCCAGGTCCTCCTCTACACATCCATTCCTCTAATCTCTTTTCTGTTCTTCCCTCACAAAGATGAGACTTGTATAGGGAACACTGTGCTCCTCTGTAGCAATTGGCGTAACACTTGCTGGATAAACTTCTGCCTTTCATGAATGTTTCCTTCCTGAAGCCTTCCATAAAGCCTTCTTTGAAGTATGACTGTTCCTAGCGTGCATGTGGTAGTTGATCTTTGTGGTGAATAATGGGAACAATTTTGTCAACTCTGGACTTCCTGGGTAACAAGCTTTATGTCTTTTGTTTTCTCATTGCCTATTGCAATTTTCTTAAAATTAAGCAAGGGGAAAAGCCAGGAAGTGGTTGACAGAAACTTAAAATCTCAATAGAATAATAGAATCGTTGAGGTTGGAAAAGACCTCTAAGATGATCAAGTCTAATTTTCATCTCACCCCATGCCCACTAAACCAAGTCCCTCAGTGCCACACCTCCATGTTTCATGAACACCTCCAGGGACGGTGACTCCACCTGGGCAGCCTGTGCCAATGCCTCACCACTCTTTCTGAGAGAAAATGTTTCCTAATATCCAACCTGAACCTCCTAGTTAACAGTGGTAGAAAGTGCACATAGACATATTGAATATGATGCTGCATTTTCTGTAGTAATCATAGTATGTAATTTAAGAAAAATACATATTTTCAAATTTTAGAGTTGTCAACCTCAGCAACTGTATTTGGTGCTTCTTCAGCGATTTAAAAATAGGAATCATAATTAGTAATGAGTGAGGTGTCTGTGTTTAATGCAGAATTTATTCCACATCTTAGCCTGTTGTATATGACTGAACTATTGATTTTAATTGTATCTGTCAGAATTTTGCTGCTCATTCACACGTGTGATATACCTTAATCATTTGTAGGCAGGCACATGCCTCTCTAAAAGTCATCTCCTGGGCAGATAATATACAGCAGTTCCCTGGAGACCTTATATGCATATCACAAAAGCCAGCACAAATAAAAGGCTTGCTAATACCAAAACAACTGATTAATATTAATTCCTATATTCCATTTCTGTCAAAGGTTTTGGAATCAGCTCTTTTTTTTTTTTTTTTCTTGAGAGAACGTAAAAGAGGAATATAAACTCTAGGTTGCCTATATAGCAGTCTACTTCTGTGTCAGAGGTTGCTGTTGTTTTTTTTTACTTGCTTGCAAAATAAAATGATACATCAACGTGGTTTCTTTTCCCCTCTTGTTCTACACTTAATGGTTTTTCATTCTACAGCTTAAGGAAAAAAAAATATATATGAAATTATAGTCTGCCGAGAGTTAAACTACCATGGATATCAAATATCAGATTTTAATACAATTTATAAGCAAGTAATCAACAAAGATCTATTCCAAATCATGCTTTTACAAAACCAAGTGATTCATTGGTGAACTGAAACCGACTTAGGTGCTATTCCAGCAATAGCTGACTTGCATGATATATCTAACACTGTTTTTCTGGATAATATTTATTTAAAAGATCATGATCATGGAGTGACTTGCATAGAGAGTATTCCCTTCATATGTCTGATAACAATGTATCTCAAAACACGATGTAAGCTTCAATGAGTATATTTACAACATGTATATATTTAAAAACTATAATGTGATTATTAATTAAAGGTAATGCTTTAATGCATACAGAGCTTAAGTCAGCATTGGATCTCGAATTCTTGAATGTTCCATACGACCAACATCTGTGCTTTCATAAGAGAAAATCCTTAATTCTGCTCTGTTTTGAATCTGTCCTGTTATAAGTCACTGAATCCAAGATCTCTGATTGTTAATAGCTGACAAGAAAGCTCAAAGTGCACACTGCTATCTTAAAGATCATGAAGGGCTTCTTAACAATTATGCAGGCATACAGAATGGGGATGAAACTTTTAGCATAAGTCTGGGCTTGTTAACAGTTAGAGCACATATTCTATGAATGCTAATTGAATAAATATGGAAATTGCGGAGAGATGAATATAGAATATGAAGAATTTTTGCTGTTTCTTCCAGAAGTATAAACATACTAAATTATTAAGAGTGAAATAGTGGGAGGTAGCATATGAAATTGTATCTCTAACTTGATCCATACTATAGTTATGTGGAAAATATAAAAGCTGAAAGCAGAAATCATTAAAATTACTGTGCTGAATATATTGGAACGGTTGTTAATCCACAGATTGCTTTGGTTTAGAGATTTTGGTTCTTTTTCTAGCATCTATATCCCACTATTAGATAGAAGAAAAAGAAAAAAAAAGAAAAAGACATTGCAAATGTTTTTATAAAGTACTCACATTACAGCATCTAGACAAACAGTTTAATTTTGCATCCTTCAAATTAGATTCAGTCAACTGACAACTTATATTTTCCAGGGGGGGGGGGAAATAAACAGTTTATTCTTATACTTAAGGTAATGAACATGTGGTAAGCTGTTTAGATGGTAAAACAACATCTTGATCACTGAATCCCCATAGTCTCTTTTGGTCTGTTGGCAGACATTTTTCTGTCAACCATGGAGTCTGAAGAGGGGAGGAAGTGTTGATCTGTCTGAAAGTAGAAGGGTCCTACAGAGAGATTTGGACAGATTGGATCACTGGGTTAAGGCTAATGGAGTGGAATTCAACAAGACCAAGTGCTGGGTGTTACATTTTGGCCACAAAAATTTCAGGCAATGCTACAAGCTTGGGGCAGAGTGGCTGGAAAGCTGTGAAGAAGAAAAAGATTTGGGGGTGTGGGTTGACAGCATGCAGAACATAAGCCATCAGTGTGCCTGTGTGTAGCCAAGAAGACCAGTGGCATCCTGGCTTGAATCAGAAACAGCATTGCCAGCAGGAGCAGGGGAGTGGTAACCCTTATGTGCTCAGCTCTAGCAAGGCTGCACCTGGAGTACAGTGTTGAGTTTTGGGCCCCTCACTAAAAGAAAGACATGGAGGCCCTGGCACGTGTCCAGAGGACAAGGAAACTGTGAGGGGTCTGGAGCACAACTCATATGGGGAGCGGCTGAAGGAGCTGGGATTGTTCAGTCTGGAGGAGGTTCAGGGGAGACCTCATTGCACTCTACAACTTCCTGAAAGGAGATTGTGGCGAGGTGGAGATCTGCCCTCCTCTCCCAGGTAACTGTAATAGGATGAGTGGGAATGGCCTGAAATTGTGCCAGTGGAGGTTCAGGCTGGATAGTAGAACAAATTTCTGCTCAGAAAGAGTGATAATACATTGGGTCAAACTGCTCAGGGAAGCAGTGGAGTCACCATCCCTGGAAGTATTCACGAAACATTTAGATGTTGTACTAAAGGACATGGTTTAGTGGGCAATGTTGGTGGTTGGTGGATGGTTGGACTAGGTTATCTTAGAGGTCTCTAAGATAATCATATCCTGAATCATTCTATGATGCTATGAAATGTTAGTTCTCTTTGGAGATCTCCAAAAGCTGCCTGGTCATGGTGCTGGCACCCTGCTGTGGGTATCTCTGCTACTGCTGAAGTTGGACCTAGTGTACCTTTGGATGCTTTCCAGCATCAACCATTCTGCAATCCTGCAATAGCTGCATTATAGCCTTTTCTAATTTTTGTTTTTTCTTTGAAGTACTAATTTTCATGCAGAAGAATTTGTTGTAATTCTAACAGTATGTACTGTTTCCACATTTCCCAATAACCTTGTGAAGAAAACTCACCTCCTTCAGCTGTGATGAGGCAGCCTCCAGTCTTCTAGAGAGCCTACCCCTCACCTTGTCTTTTTTGTTCTATTCCTGTTTGTACCTGAGGATTTGTATTAAGTGCTATTAAAATAAATTTATTAAATTAATATTTTGGTGAGCTAATAGTGAAAGTTAACTTCTACTGCTCCCTGAAGGGGAAAGCATATCCATAATTGAGGTGTTCGCCTTGCTGATCTGTGAACCTTGTGGTGATGTATGAAAGATGTCTTGAATTATTCAATGTTCCTTGTTAGTTATGTTTCTCCTTGGTTTCACTGTGTAGCTGATATCATTTACAAAGGTGAGGATTTTTTTCCCCCATTTTTTATTACGTGAATAGGGTTCAAATTTGTGCAAAATACCTCCTTTTGGATTTTTGTTGTGTCTATGATGTAACAATTACACACTGACATTTTCTGTTTCCCCACCTCATGGGATGTGAAGGGTGTGAACAAGTTTAGAAAATTAATTTTATTTTGTTTGTTAAATTTCCTACACTGACAGGGGGGGAATAAATAAACAACAAAAAACCCTCAAGCAACTGCAATAGTGCTGATACTTGCACTTCTTAGAATAATTTAGTACTGAGATCACAGAGAATACTTAACAGGATAAAAGTTCCCACCGTTTTATACCAGATGACCTCTACATACAGGTACACCTACTCAGGAGTTCTACTCTATGATTCACATTGAATGCACATCCATAAAAACTACCTTTCATAAAAGCCAACTGCACGTTTGTACAAGACTGGAGTTTTTATTTGGAACTCTTTCTTACAGTTACCACCTTCCCGTTAGTTTGGTTAATCTTAACAGTTACTATCAATAAAAGATGAAAAAAACAAAGTTGTTATTAGTTACTTGATCCCTCAACTCTCTTCTAGCAGGAGCCCCAATTACTGCAGCACAGATGTACTGTCTGTAGGTGCTCTGGGACAGGCTGTAAAAACAGCCCATTCTGGCATAAGAGCACTTCATTATATAAATGCCATGGAAAACCTGTCATTTCTGTGAATATGATCTACTTAGATTTTTATTGTTCGACTTTGAATTCCACATCCCACAGGCTAATGAATTCTCTTTCTAACTTTATATAGCTGTGTAATGTTTACATCAGAGATTACATAAAAAATGTTCGTATTTTCTCATCCTGTCAGCGAGTGTCAATACTTCTAAGGTGAACAGTAATACGGCCTCAAACTGACACTGCAACACAGAATGTACAATTAGTTTTGGAATCACTTGTCACCTTCCTTGATGATCTCATCGCAGGTCTAGTGAATGTATTTTCCTTCTCTTTCAAGGAAGGAAGATGTGGTTATATGATTAAAGTACCTCAATATAAAGAGCCATGAAGGAACACTTTGTTCATCTTTCAAAAATGCAGAAAATGTACCTCTGTACACCGAGAGATTTTCACCCTTGTGGAGCTCTTTGAGCTCTCAGAGGACAAGGACAGCTGCACTGATCTTCTGGAAAACCTGGCAGTGAAGGCCAAATGTTACCATTAGAGCTGCACTGGTATCTCTCCTCAGGAAAGAAAAGAAATCATGTCTATATGAAAGCTGAGTGCTTCCCAAATGAGAAAAGAAAAAATCACAGTTGCCTCTTGGTAGACAGAATATTTCATGCTGTGTAGTTGAGCATATTCATCAGTGCAGACAAGACTGTTATAATTGAAAGCCTTAATTCTAGCCTTGCAAGGTCACCTTGGTCACTAATGGAGAATTGCATTGGAAGCCAAGAGACTGAGACACTATTCCCAGATTCTGTCACTAACCTGCTTTTACAAGATATCTCACGTTTTTCTTTACTTCTCTTTTTCATGTACATATGGATATTTTTACTGTTAACTTTCTTGAAGTTAGAAACTGTTTAGTATGGTGTGCCTGCTAGCTTGGTTTCAGCTGCTGTCTTCTCTCAAGTGTCAAAAAAGAATAAAAGAGAGAGGATTCAGATATGAAGAACTGTTTGCATTTTATATGAATGGTTAGGTAAAAATCCCAGCTATGGTTCAGAGCGAAATTCTCTTTGGGTGATGCCTCTGACTTCAGTATTAATTGAAGCTGACGTTGACAGCCTGACTATTGATATTCAACTGTAAATGTCACATTTTTAAAACATTGTTCATCATGTTTTTACAGGTTCTTTTGCTTTCCTAATGAATTTTCTGCCCAGTTCATGGCTCCACCTGGAGTGACGATTAAATTTTATTGACATGGTAATAATATGAAGTTGACGTGGAGAGCTTTAGATGTGCCATACCTCCTGGTTGTAGTGCAAGTTATTCAACTAATGCTCTATATGTAAGTTTTGAGTGTTGAGTGTAAGTTTAAGGGTTTGAGACTTTAGAGGCACTTTTCCTTTTCCATTCTTGCATGGTAAACTAATTTGTGATACTAGAGATGTTCAAAAATTCAAAGCTTGAAAAAGTTATTTGGTATTTTTGTATAGTCTGAAAGGGAATGAAGTTGTGGGGACCAAAAGTTAATAGAAAGTCCAGCACATGTTCACATATTTTTCAACCTAAGAAAATAAAATGTGAAGCTGCTATTTATCCAGTAAAATGATAATGAAGCTCAGAGCAAAAATGCAGCTGTTCCATTGTACAAATGCCTCTGCAATTCTGACTAACATAAGATTTTCGTCTGTAACTCTCCTGAAAGACTAAAAGACAAATTGTTCTTGAGGCTCATTCCATTTGAGGTGGCTGCATGGACCTTGCTCAGTCATTTATATGTTCTGACTTTTTATTTGATAGGACAAGGGGGAATGGTTTTCAACAAAAAGAGGAGAGATTTAGATTACATGTTGGAGAAATTTTTTCCCCAACAGAGGCCCTGCCACTGCTGCCCAGAGAAGCCCCATCCCTGGAGGTGCTCAAGGCCTGGTTGGATAGGCCCTGGGCATCCTGAGCTGGTGGGGGGCAATCAGCCCTCAGCAGGGGTTTGGAGCTTGTTATTCTTTAGGGTCCATTTCAATCCAAGCCATTCTATGGTGATTTACTGACCAGGGAAATATAATGAATGTTTTCCCCTTCAGCAAAGTAACAGCTTCTGGTACCTTCTCGACACTGGCATTTTAAATGTTTATCCTAGAGGAAGGATGTGGCCCAGAATGTTCCAGTGTTACAACTGCAGCTGAGGTCTGACAAGCAGCTTTACAGGAGCCAGGTGCTGCTGCAAATGAAGGACTGTCTATATTACAGGTTATTTTCATAAAACTAGAAGGTAGATTGAAAATTTTTCTGTGCCTCAAAGTCCTGAGGCTGAAGGGAGCGTACTACTTCTATAATGGAAATACAAAAAAAAAAATTTAAAAAAAAGTTATGATTTCCTCCTCTAGACCTTTTTACTTGTCGTTTTATGAGGCTCCGTTTCAAGCTACAGTAAACTTTTTTTCAATGAAAGATTATTGTGTATTCTATTAACACAGAGCAAGCATATTTGATTACAGCTCTTCTTTTATCCATTCTCCTTGTCAGAAAAATATCTTGAAATTAGAGAGTGCTTTTTGATTGTAATTTATAGGTGGGTTTTTTATATATTTTTGTTTGTTTGTTTGTTTGTTGTTGTTGTTGTTTTTAAATAGCATGGTTCAAAGATACCTATTGTGATAATTAGCATCGTCTTGCTTTTGTAAAGCAACTCTGTTAACCATAGGCGTCCTTCACTTTCTGTTTTACTCTTACTCCTCCAGCAGCAGTGGGGCATAAAGGAACTCTGGCATCCCTTCCCACTTCTTATTTTATCTGTCTTAATGTATACATATGAATGTAATTGAAAACTTGTGACTAAGTGGACATAAGTCACTCAGTACTGAAAATGAGAAAGACTTGCAGTGATAAGAATTGTACCATATTAACGACAATCTTTTGTAAACAAGTGGAAGGGGTAAGGCAGGAGACACAAGATCTGAATACTTGGAGTTGGCATTTCAGTTCAAATTCAAAGGTCCATGTAGGATCTCTTTATTAGGAGATTGATGTACTTAGGAAATCAAAGGAACTTTGAAGCACGATTTGACATGAAGAGCAATGTGTTAATATTCTGATTTCATAAAGCACCAAAATGTCAACTATCAAAATGGTGTTGATTATATTTCACAGCTGCTTATGCTGATTCCAATGAAAAGAGCTTGAGGAAATTATTCCAAAGGGTAAAACTGTCTGCTTTAGTACCTTTTAAAACATTTTAAATCATTACAAACAAAAGGTTGTCAAGAATAAAATCACTTAGGTTATGAATAATTTGTGAGTGAGATATAGATGGATTATTTAAGTTATATTGTAATACAGATGCTTAATGAAGACAGTGAGCAATATAACATTTCCGAAGACTAATATAATGCACTTCAGATACTCATGTAGTTAAAATCTTCTGGAGAAGAGGTCATCAGTCATGATCTAGAGAGAGAATTTGTGCCTTTGAAAACCCTCATGTTCTCTACGGAGATCTTCATTTAGGTTGTAGTGTTCAGGAGGTCATGAAATCCCAGTTTGGGTACTGATAATATCAGAATAATTTCTGTCTGCTTTCTGAAGAATTGTAAGGATGACTCAAGGTTGGAGTAGCCTTCAAAGTGCCTTATCTACTGAGCATTTTCATTTCATTACCATGGTGATACATGAATTCTGACACAAAATAAAAATCAGTAAGTATATCAGCCAGCAAGCAGCTTATAGAGCATAGACTTATGGGAAAAAGGGGGAAAAAAGGAAAAGAGAACAAAAAAGGGGAAAAGAACAAAAATTTTCTGTCACTGGAGGATGAAAAATGTAGCTATTGTATAAAACAGTCTTAATTTTATGTTACTGATTTAATAGTCCTTAAAATAACAGTAGAGAAAGACCACTCATTTTATGCGGCTCTTTATACTTCCTCAATACTTAATTTACAGATGTTTTGAAGTATCTAAGGGATAGAGTCTGGCTTATAGAGTCAAATTTCTACTGTTCCAAGTTTTTTTCAATGTAATTATTAATGGATATAAAGTATTCTTGCTATGATCTTTAATTGTTGGAGGAACCTATTAATATGAAGCCGCATGTATGCTTCTGTCAGGTGTAACAGTATGTATGTAACTTGATCCAAAATAAAATTCATTTAATCAATAGATTAGTTGATCTGTTGGCTCCTTTCTTTCCTTTTTTTTTTTTTTTTTTCTCCCCTCTTTTCTCCTTTATTAACCAGTCATCTCAACAGACAGAGAATAATGAATACTCTACTATCACGAATTGAGGCCAGTAGTGGCTCTAGTCACACATTCAGGCAATGATCTCACCTAGAGGTTATCAATAATTTACACGATAAGAGAAAGGTAGTTAGTAAATGTGAACATATTTCTAGGAATAATTGTGTTATTATCATATTCTCTTTTAAAGATATAGATGAAGTCTGAGAAAGGATGTTCATTCTGTCATGGTTGGAAAGGAAGTATTGCATTCAAATGTGATTTCATTAAATGAAGATCAATTTGGAGTTACTTGACTGTCATCTTGGCTCCAATCAACGGCAGCATAAAATGTTGGGTGAAATTGTGATAAAAGTCTGTGAGTTATACAAAAGCTCTAAAGAAATTTTGAGAACTGTGATCAAGATTTCAGAAATTTTACTGGCTTCAGAAAATGTTGAATCCTATGAAAGCAGAAGGGCAGGGCCTGAAAAGTGCAGACAGGAATTTCTGCCGGGGTCTGAGGAAGGGAGAGCGAGAGGGCAAATCCTAAGAGCATCCACATCTACCCTGTTACCAGAGGCTCTTCTGCCTTCTTCTTAATGTGTCTGTTGTTTTTGTTCTTGGCAAGGTAAGGAAGGATGATGGTTAGCATTTTTTGTTTCATATTTCTCTATCCTTCCAATTCATGCTTCCTTTTTATTGATTAATTTTCTCCTATATTAGACAGATATT
Organism: Lagopus leucura; assembly: GCF_019238085.1. NCBI lineage: Eukaryota > Metazoa > Chordata > Aves > Galliformes > Phasianidae > Lagopus > Lagopus leucura. The sequence continues at coordinate 4,375,928 of NW_024962254.1, forward strand.
AACATATTAAACCTAGCTGGACTTTGCCTACATGTATTTCATCTTCAAATATTCATGAAAATCTTGTATGAACTGGTTTCCAGTTAGCATTAGAAGTTGAATTTATTATTTCCTTATTAGACAGGAGTTTCTCTTTTCCTGTCCTTCCCCCTCATCTCTTCTTTGTCCTTGGTTATTTTCATTTCACTTGGCAACTGAAATTTCTGGTGACATTAACCTGCATAAAAGTGATTTCTGCTACTAACACTTTGGCACATTCTGCTGCAGCAGGGACTCAGAAGCTCACTAAGGAATATGTCAGTTCTTTTTGCAAAACCTTCTGGGCGAATGAATGACCTGAACACAATTCTGTGGCTGTAAAACACGAGCAGACAAACTGCTCCAGAGGTGGCAAAATATAATTGGCAGGATTTAGGTGTTCAGAAATCAATCTCTTGTGCATTTTAGATACCTGAGAGAATGTGAGACATCTGCATGAGGTGGCAAATATGACACAGGACTTTCAGAAAATCTGAGCTTTTCTGGAATGATGGCTGTAGTTCGGGTAGGATGCCCTGGGGCATCTATACTGCTATTGGAATCATTCACACAGGCAGCTGAATTCCATCCAAGATCCTTTATTTTATGCTCTTAGCATGCTGTAGCAAACACTTTGATGTACAGTCTTATCTGCAGTTTTTTCAGTGTTGTGCACCAAAACCCACAGAACAGGAAAATGTTCTCTTGTGTTCTGCCAGCATCTCCCAATGCACCTCACAGCTGGGATTATCTTGAAATGCCTTTTTTTTTTTTAAAGTGTGATTTCTGTGATATGTGACACATATACATTGTCTCAGCCATTGCCAGGGAAGCTTTTAAAGATGTTTAATCAAAAGTAATTTGACTTTTTCATTGACTTTGACACTTTTCATATGCATACTGTATATATGGAGTTAGGTGTACTGAGCATCAGTGTCTGTCTGGCTTTCCAGCTAATTATGAATTTAAATGGTGACACCTATTTTTAAAAATAAGTGATATTGGTTCCCCATTTGCTTTCATAAACTCTCTGAAGTCTTTGTTGTTAATCCTCTCATTGGAAGAGTGCGAAACTAAAATATTCAGCAGTTTCATTTTAAGAAAATAATAGAATCATAAAATGGCTTAGATTGGAAGGGACTTTAAAGATCATTGAGTTCCAGCTCTCTGGTGTTGGGGGGTGGCCACCCACCAGCTCAGGCTGCTCAGGGCCTCATCCAACCTGGCCTTGAACACCTCCAGGGATGGGACATCCACAACTTCTCTGGGCAGCCTGCACCAGGTTATTCCATGTATTTATTCCAAAATACACATTTGATTTTTTTGTGTAAACAAATTGTTTACTAATCATGAAGCATGATGGTCTTGTTTGCATTCCATTTTTGAAGTAACTGAATTTATATAAAAATTTGAAAGGTTGATTCCAAATAACTAATAGTACAATTCTTATTTATTTATTTATTTATTTATTTATTTCTGTACTAAGGGAGATTCTTCAAACCTCTTCTTCTTTAATTGGCATTAAAAGTAGACACCAGAAAGTAGAATCATAGAATCATTAAGGTTGGAAAAGACCTTTAAAAATGTCTACTCCAACTGTCCACCTGCCACCAAAATTGCCCACTAACCACTGTCCCCCAGTGCCACATCTACAAGTTTATTGAACACCTCCAGGGATAGTGATTCTGTCACTCCTCTGGGCAGTCTGTTCCAGTGCTCAACCACTCTAAGTTTTTCCTAACACCCAACCTGAACCTCCCCTGGTGCAACTTGAGGACGTTAATTCTCATCCTGTTACTTGGGAGTAGAGGCCAACCTCCACTTCACCGCAACCTCCTTTTGGGGATTTGTAGGGTATGATAAGGTCTCCCCTGCACCTCCTCTGCTCCAGACTGAGCCTGATCTAGCTGTGGGGTCCCTGTTCATTGCAGACAGTTGAACCAGATAACCTTTAATGGTCCCTCTCAACTCAAATGATTCTGATTCTATTCTGTGAAAACTTGTCACTCGAATAATACTCAAATAAAAAATAACTGTGATAGTAGTAAGAACATCTGATTAACGACACAGGTACTATTGCAGACAACTATTTCTGTTTCCGCTGTGTTTGCAGACGGTGAAGAGACGGAAAGTTCAGGAAGTGATTTAACAATTGCAGTTTTGCAAGCTATAGCTTATGCTTCAGGCATTATTTTTCTGTTATTATTTTGATGGGGAGAGAGATGCGTGTCCTTGCATGGACTCAAACTTGCACGATTGATTTTAAAAATAAATAAATAAGTAAACCTAGTTCAACTCATCTAGCACAATTCATTGCCCTCTGGCATTTAATTAAGTGGCTCTGCAAACTGTATACAGGAAGCTTTTTATTTTTTCTGTGCTTTTCACAGTTTTTTCAGAAGGCTACTACATTGCTATTGGCCAGATTGAATATGTGTCAACAGAGTTGTTTCTCATGCTGCATGATTGCACTGGTGCTGTGATCTGCTTTTGGCAACTCTAAAATTGAAAACAGTAACACTAGTGCAATAGAAGAGGAACAGCACAGGATGCACAACTGAGTACAGATACCCTATGGCCTATAATGGGCTTGGATTCTGTCTGAGGCCGTTGGATAGTTCAGATAAAAACAGCCAATCTGTGGCAAGTGCATGACAAAATCAGTTTATTATGCTATTAAGAATATCAGATTCTGTAAGTTACGGTAGAACTTATGCATGTATAACTTTTTATGGGATAGTTAAAGTATAGAATACTATTGCATACAGGAAACAAAAAGTGCTTCATGGGACTTGGAAAACAGAGTTGTAAAGGAAACATTTTTCTATGATTATTATAGTTTTGTTTTATTTATTTATTTATTAAGAGCAGCTTTTGGAAGACGAGTGCTCAAAATGAACTTTCTGGCAGTGAGTAATTCAAACTTGATAAATCACAGAGGAAGCGTACCTAGCGTAAAGGCAGCAGCTCATGAAGCTTTACACCCACGTTATCAAAAAAGGTGCTCTTTAGATGGACAGAAAGGAAAGACCCAAGCATCAAGCCAGCTCAAGTGGCCATCTCTTCTGACTATTTTTAAATGGAGACAAAGTTTGGAAGAGCGCTTACTGAAGAAACACAAAACTCGATTGAATTGTTTTCAGGTAACGTGCCAGTTAAAGAGTATCTTGGTTGCTGTCAGTATCTGATTATGATTAAACATAGTCAGTTGCATGTGGTTGTGCTTAAGAGATGTTTGATATCTGTATCCTGTATCATTCTCAATGCTATCTGAAGTAGGTGCAGATCTCCTGTAATAGGTTTTGGTGAAAATCATGGCGTCTTATTTGAAGTATCTCAGTCGAGAGTTCTGAAGTAAGGGATTTGGAGTAAACATTTGGAATACAAATATGACTGTATTAATTTTATGGTGCATATCATAAATGTTATGCAGTATTACATTTCAAAGACTACAGATGAAGTCTTTTTCACTCTGTGTTATTTCTTTTACATATTTAATTAAAAACAAATTGGGGGAAAAAAACAATTATTGTAGACATAGTTAATTATGAAAGAACATGGAGAGTAACTGCAGTATTTAGAAGTGTGTGCAAGTTCTTACCACATTTCCACTTCAAAGCTCTGAGTCTCACACTGAACTGCATGAAATAAATGCATATTGGGAAAAGGTAAACTGGTAGCTCACTATAACACAGTAAGAGGTTGCTTAAGCTCAAATTCTTCTACTAACTTACGAGCAAGGAGAATTTCAAAATATGAATTATTATGAATGCTGTCATAGATGACTATAAAAGGCAGTATGTATAATGCTATGAATATCTGCTTTTAGTATATTGGTGTGAACTTCATTTCTCCTTTTACGACACTTCTCATATGTAACAAATTTATTCTTTTCAGTGTTATTCATAAATAAAATTCATAAATATAATTTGTGATTATAATAGTATCTTGTTCTAAGTTAATCTTCAAACAAAAATCCTTTTAATAATTGTGCAAAAGAGTATAAAATGTTTTTCAGCAAGGAATGGATTATATTATAGTTCCGGTAGCAATTCTTGAATGATAACAGTGAGTGGGTCATAACAGTCATTTGCAATTCCATTCTTTACAGAAGCTTCTGTGCTTAGAATTAAATGCAATGTAGACTCTAATAAAGGATTATTTTAAAAGATTCTTGTTCTGTTCATATTTCGGATAATCATTTACAGAATTAACTGCCTTGTACTCCTTTGTTAAGCAGCAAAATTAAAAAAAAAAAAACAAAGCTCTGGAGAGTGCTTTTTTTTTTTTTTTTTTTTTTTTTTTTTTTTTTTTTTTGACCTATTCTTACTCTCCTCTTTCTCTAACAAAAAAAGAAAAATAAAAAATTCTAGCTATGGGATATTCTAAAATTTAGTTTGTCTGCTTCTCCTTAATAAAGCAGAATTTTGTTTAAATGTATTTTAGTACAAATGACTGTGACTGAAAAAAGCAAATTTTGTCTTTCTATCTTCAGCGTTTGCTAGCAGAAGCAAAAATTCTTGACAGAGGCAACAGTTCTTTGAGGACGCAACTTTGTGTAAATTTAAATTAGATTTAAATACCTTCATACTTAATTAATAAATTTACTTAAATAATATATATATGTATACTGCAATAGAGGTAGATCTGCCAGTCATCTGCCAGTCAAATTTAACAAAAAAGCCTTATGATGCTGTATGAGTTTTCATGTTACAATAGGTAGATGAGATTTGAAGAATTGCTGTACTAGCTTGGCATTAACTTCTGTGTTAGGTGGTTGAGACTTATGAGGAGGGAAAAAGGAAAACAGATCATGTTCATATGTTGCCGCCTCATTTGAGTTTGGGATGAATAGTCTCAGAATTAAGTTTATTATAATATATTTATAATTTATATTTATATTTATATTTATATTTATAATTTATTATAATATTAAGATTATAAGATGCAGTTTTAGGTAGTGAACATAGTCTGAATAATGAATTGCAAAGAGGTCTTAAAAGACAGAGATAAAATGGCTAATGAAATTGAGTATAAATGATTGTAAAGCATATGGTAGTAAAGAGTGGACAAGAATTTTAACATTATGGGCTTGGGTACATAAGACAGAGATCTCAGAGTACGATAGTTTCCAAAATAAACAAACAAACCAAAAATACAGCCAAGTCACAGTTGTGACTTTCCATTCTGCTTTCTGTACCTACAGCAGAGTTTGAGATAAAATCTGAGTGCAGGAGTTAGAACACCTAACTACAGAAACTGAGTTGAAATTATCCTTTCTTCACACCTAACTACTATGGGAGGTAGGGCATTAGAGGAAAGGAGCACTTGGTCCAACCAGAACATAATTTTTAATGTACTTATGTTTGATCTAGGGATGGCATCTTTGACAAATTCTTTTTTAGAGACCTTGCTTTCATCATGGCTTACAACACCTGAGAATAGCAATTAGGTTTACACCAGTTTAAATAAATTTTGATCAAAAAACATCAGTATATTTTGTTTGCAGTATGCTTTAAGAGCTTTTAAAAAAGGGAAAAAAAGATAAGAAATGTGTCAGAAAAAAAAGGAACTGTCATACATAAGCATATTCATCATGCCTTTCAGTAGATATGCAGATAGGTCTTTTTTGAAGAGTTCTACTTAAGATTTGTTGGAGGTATGAACACATACTGGTAGGTGATTGGATTTTTTTTTCTCTGGAATGTTGATTACAGAGCAGTAGATCAATTTTTCTTCTCAGAGCAAACTTTATCATGCAGCAAATTTGAATTAGAAACCACAGATGCTGTACATACATTATAATTTTTAAAGCCTCTAGATCCCCTGGGAGGTCAATATTCAGAACAGAGATGCTTATATGTTTAGCCTCAATTTAAGCTGACTACTGTCCATACAAATTTTGCAAGTTGTAATTTTTATGAAAGAAAATAATTAAGCATGTTCCTTTTCATGTAACTTGCACACGGTTATATACAATATGCTGTTCCAGCAGCTGAATGCAAAACAATCTATGTTGTTTTGAGGCTATCCCATTTTAGTTAGTAGGTCTTTCTTTCAAGTTTTTGAATGCCGTTGTCCCTGTACAGAACTAAGTGGAATAAAAATGTATTCAGTGTCTCTGTGTAATTTTACTCTAATTAGATAAGCAGAGTAAACGAGTGCATATAATTGTTCTAATGCAGAAGACTTTAATGGATGCAACAAACCTTGTGGGAAGAAATGCATTTCTCTCTGTCTTCATCTTTCCTCCTAGTTTTGTCTTCTGAAGTGCCAAAGAAGGGAATTTAAAAAACAACTAAACAGAGACAATAAAAGCATGTTTCTTTTGTTTTTCACATACAAAGCAGGTTTATTCTGGAGGTAGAAACTGCATCTCCCTTAATAACTGGGCTTACACTACTACAATTGAGGTGTTTTTTTTATAGAGTTGTCTGTACAACTACCACAGTAAATGCATGTAGATCGAAATTACACGAGATCTGTCTACCACCATTACTACTGAAGTGTTTTATAATCATAGCTAGCATGCACTAATTTATTTTCTAAATATGTTATATTCCTGGACTATGCCAAGTACAAGTTGATGGTGAACTTTAAGATCTGGTGCTAGAAAACAATAGATCAAAGATAAGAACTTGTAGTTGTGCCCTTATCCTTGCAGGATGAAAGAGTTCTGCTCAAGAGATTAAAAGGACCAAGGCCAACATTTCATCTTATGAAGCCTCCCTATGGTGTTTGACTGCAGTCTGGCTTGTACAAAACAAATTTAATTTTTTTAATTACTAGGTTTAATAAAATCAAAAAACATTCCCAGACTGGAAAGTATGATTATAATTTTACACGAGCTTGGGAACATCAATAAGCAGTAGATGGGACTGCTGTGGATTGAATTGGAAACCATCTTTTAGAATCCTGTCACCCTTGTAGATAAGCGCCAGATAAAATGTAGCTTTAATATTTGAAACTTAGAGTTGTTTTTATTAAGGGAGTTGGAGTGTAGCCCTACTAGCTCACTTGAAGAGTTTATGCATGCATTTCCTAATTATTTTATTTGTTTTGAAAGTAAAATTAGCCTGAAAAATGCTGGGAAGAAGTTGTCAGAGTTTTATAGTCCATGCTTTTTGTCTAAAATCTCTGTCTTTCTAAACATCTCAGACAGACTAGAATGAACTGTGGCAGAAGCAAACTGTGACACGTGTGATAATAAGCACACAAAGCGTGTTTAGAAATACTGATTGAGGAGTTCATCCAACAAAGGATGGCAGAAAGGATCACAGAGCTCATAGATTCATTAAGGTTTGAAAAGGCTGTCTACCTACCACCAATATTGCCCACGAACACATGTCCCCAGGTACCCCATCTACACGTTTCTTGCACACCTCCAGAAATGGTGACTCCACCACCTCCCTGGGCAGCCTGTTCCAATGTCTCATCACTTTTTCTGAGAACAAATTCTTCCTAATATCCAACCTGAATGTGCAAGAGGCTCTAAGGTAGAAAGCATTCACTCTCCTGTTTTTGATTTCCCTTTCTTCCCAGATTCAGAGTTACCTGTTTCATTCCAATCTAAAACTCCAGATCAAACCTTGAAAACCTCCATGAAACACAATTCTTTGCAGTAATCTCTAATACCAAGTAGGATTTGAGAATAAGATCACAGGGATGGATACGGCTGTCTTTCCTCACATAGAGCTGCTGTAGAGTTGTTCACATCTCTTCCCTTATTTCAGTTGATTACCACAGGGAAGAAAATGTGTTCACATAACAGCGTGGACATCAGCAGTGCTGCAGTGATGATACACATGTGTAGGAATCCTAGATATTGCCTGACTTGTGAATAAAATAATTTTATAATATTCTCTGTAAAAGAATTTGAGCAGGAAGCAAGTTTTCATGATGTATTCACTTGAATTTGAATGCTCTACTATAGTTCTGATAATTCAGATCACTTTAAAAATGTTTTATTTAATGTAGCTGGGCTATATTTGCAGCAATATATATGTGAACATACTGCAGCAGAATTCTAAGTAAAAACAGTAATATTTCATGATGAGGGTGAGTGCATATATTGTGGAGGTGAGCATGATGCCTTTGGATGCAAACATGATAATTCAGAGCTTTTTTTTCCCTGAATCTTCAATAATGACTGCAGCTAAAAGCACAAACGCTGCACACAGAGGAAAGTGTGTGTTGTTGGGAAGATAATGGGGCTAATAAAGCTGCAGTAGTTTATCTTTCAGATTCCTAACAGTCTATTATGTGAGAAACAGGGAACAAACTATGTGCCATCTAGTGGCTTCTGTCGCCACTGCAGCTAGTTTATGAGAGTATGAGCATTATCTGAAATATTGTTCATGACTTTTTAAAAAAATTGATAAGTTGTATGTGAACATTGAGAGAAGAAATGGAAAAATTGGGGAGAAAACTAGGAATTGGAGTATTTTGATTTATTTTTTCTCCTGCCTGCTTTTCCACTATATAATCGCATCTTGGAAGCAATTTGCTGTAATTGTTCTTCACTCATCTAAACGTAATGCTCTTTGCAATGCTGAGGTTGGTTTCTGTTTGCTCATTATGCTTGTACTCCATAATTAAAACAATTAATGTGCTGGCTGCTGTGCCTTTTAGATAGAAGCTTGTAGCACAGTATAAACAGAGGGTCACAGCTTAACTGCGTGCATCGTTTTACTTGACTAGTTTCAATATAGACTATAAAACATGTTATTTTTCTGTTGCAAACAACATGGTGATTATCATGGATTATGAAGAAAGGCAATGTATAAAAAAAGCCAAAAAAAAAAAAAAACCCTACCTAATCAATCATTATTTTGAAGCCTTATGTCATGTTTTTATATTTAAAATCTTTGTCTTTCTTGTTTTTAAATCTATGGTATAGATTGATGGTTTACCTGTGCAAAACCATGAAAGAGTGTTTCATGAAGAATTAAAACATCCTTAGCCATGAACACAGAGCTACAGTCAGCAAAGCACTATTGCAGTGTCACAGTGGGTACTTCCAAACACAGTAGCAGAAAATGTGGCAAAGAATGTGGTATTTTTGTGGGCAGGAGTCAACTGACAGATTAATTTATGTATTAAAAATCATGTCAGATGACTTTGGTACAGAGTGACATGCTGTTTCCAAGAGATGGAATGTGAAGAGATGTCTTCTTTCATTGAGATACTATCTGCAGTGGAGAGTGAATTTTGAAGAGAGCTTACCAGTAGCAGTTTAAAAATGTAAAAGGAAATAGTAGGTCTGTGGAAGGAAGCCTTGTATATGCCTTTCCTGGGTTTTTGTTCCATACATCTGACCCAGAGGATTTGATAACAGACCATGACAGAAATCCAGCCATGGGGTCCAAGACCAAAATAGCAGTGATGATAGAATTATAGAATTGGTTAGGTTGGAAATGACCTCTGAGATTATCTTAATCCAGCCATAAACCCGTCACCACCACTAAACCATGTCTCTCAGTGCCACAACTACTGCAGTTCTGGAAGACCATCTTACCTAATACAAATAATTTCTCTTAATTTTGGTAGAAATGGGACATCTGAAGTCAATGTCTTTCCATCTTGAAAAGAATAAGAACAGTGCACATCAAGTACATGAGGGAAAATAATGCTGAAGTCACAGACTGCACAGTTAGATGAAGGACTTAGTAATGAGCTTTGATGTCTTTCATACAGCACTTAAAAATATTATACCTGCCTGCACAATTTCACTTTAGGTTTCACCTGTGCAGATTAACTCCTAGACAAGCAATGTAAACCAAGTTTGACCAGGTCATCTACCCTTCAGTGTTGAAATTAACAGGTAATGAAAAAAACATTAAAATGAGCACTATGAGAAGACACCGAGAATTTCAGCACCCGCTATAGGCCTACTGATTCTTAAAATGTCTTCAACTTGAAATGATTTATTTTCATATCAATATTTACTTGTCTTACTTTCTTCACCTACAGGACACCTTTAAGGCAATTTCCTTTGTTTTAAAATATCAAATAACTAAACTATGCTTGTTCAGATTTAACAGTATGTTAAAACCTCATCAAGAAGGGGTAGTTTTAGATCTCTGTAAAGCTTATCCATTTGCAGTCATTGACCTTTCTGTTTACTGAAGCTTCATCCTCTCTTATGTGAGTGTTTGATGAAATTTGAAATTAATACTTCAACGAACTTTCTCGAAGAAACCTGTCAGACTTGAAACAGAGACTTCCACTATCTTGCTAATATTTGCCTACTTTCAAATTTCTCTTTACAAGGAGATTGCCAAATGAGAAAACAGCTCTGACAGGGTGTGGAAAATTCATACTTCCTTGACTCTGAAGCATATTTAGAGTCGCATTGTTTGGAAAATATATGAAATATTGAATGGAAACTGAAGATTAAAATATATTCATACTTCTGATGATTATCAGAATCATGTTATGTTAGATGTAAGAAAGAATAGGATAAAGAAATACGTTATCTACACAAACACTTTTCAAAATCCATACCTCTGTATGTGAAGAGCAAGCACGCTGTGCATTTCCAGTCACTCAAACTATTCTGCAACTGCTACCCAAGACAGAGCACAGTTGGACCTATCTTGGTTTCAGCAAGAATTTGGCACTGAGATTACTCAACACTTTCTGATGATTTGACACCTTTGTGTGACTCATTCCTTCAGTTAGATTGCTTTTGCATGTGTTTCTAATCAGATACTGCTTCATTATTGCTGAACAAGAAGGTGGTGAGCTTTCAGATATTAATCTTGGAAAACCAGCACCATGGTTTGGCCTTTATGAGCAAATGTGATTTCTGTTTAATCTCTGTATTGAAATGAAACAGATTATTTTCAGCATATGTTTCAGTGTGATACTTAGTACTTGGACAAATATTCTGTTCCAGTGTTTTCAATTTCACTACTAAAATTTTAAAAGGAATCACACAGCTACTAGGCAACAGAAAGGCAAACTTTCTGATCTGAAAGGCTAAAAGCTATAAAACTCACAAAAACTATATGGAATGCATTTGTACAAAATTGTAAAGTATTTGAGATTCATTTCAGGAGTCTGTAGTCTAGATCAGCCTAGTGAAATAGAAAGAAGGCAGAAGGACAAATACATCTGTGACTATGAGGATAATGAAAAAAAAAATGGAAAGGAAGAGGAAAAGCAGCAAGTTGAGTGGAGAGTATCTTAGTGGAAATTGGGAGGTTGTAGTGAGCTGGGGGTCAGCCTCTTCTCTCGCGTCATTAGTGATAGGACCAGGGGGAATGGTTTCAAGCTACGGCAGGGGAGATTCAGGCTGGACATGAGGAAGTATTACTTTTCAGAAAGGGTGGTCAGGCACTGGAATGGACTGCCCAGGGAGGTGGTGGAATCACCGACCCTGGGGGTGTTCAAGGAAAGACTGGATGTTGTGTTGAGGGACATGGTTTAGTAGGAGCTATTGGGAATAGGTGAACGGTTGGACTGGGTGATCTTTTAGGTCTTTTCCAACCTTGGTGATTCTATGATTCTATAAATATACTAATTATTTATTTTTACCGTTGAAAACATCTCTGACATCTTAACTATTTTTCTCTTAATAGATAGAGATTGCAGAATTGTAGGGGTTGGAAGGAACCTCTGGAAATTGCCTAGTCCAACCTCCCGTTAGAGCAAGTTCCCTACAGAAGGTCGCACATGTAGCCATCCAGATGGGTTTTGCATTTCTCCAGAGGAGACTCCACAACCTCTCAGGGCAGCCTGTTCAAGTGCTCTCGTAGGAGAGCTGTTCCATCCCTTGGAGCATCTCTGTGGCCCTCCTCTGGCTGTGCTCCAGCAGCTCCATGTCTCTCCTGTACTGAGGACTCCATGTTCTTTTGATGCAGTCCAGGATACAGTTGGCTTTCCGGGCTGCAAGGGAACATTGCCGGTTCATGTCTAGTTGCCATCCACCATTACCCACAAGGCTTTTTTGTGCTCCATCCTTACATCCCTCAGTTTACAGTGAAAGCAGGACTTGCCCTGACAAAGGTGCAATACCTCAGGGAGTATAATCAAACTGGAGGAATTAAGGTAGAAATTTCTGCTCTGGGGAGTAATGGAGGAAAGGGTGGAGATGGAGGAGAACAAAACCAGTGCATCGTGTGGAGGATGGAGAAAATTGCACTTGATGCTCTGCAGGAATCTGAATCAAGTGGATTTAGACAAAGGTCAGCATTTTTTTGTGTGTGTGTTACTGATGCTGACACAGAAGTAAATTATATATTTCATACTGGAAACATTTATAGATGTATGTCAAGAATAAAGCCTGGATAGGGTAATTTAGGCATTTGGTACATAACAAGATTTTCCTTAATTAGAAAAAGTTACTACATTTTTTCTGTTGCAGTTTTGACAGCTGCAGTATTTGAATGCGGTATGTAGCACTGATAACACCTACTGCTGTTGGAATTGATCTATTGCTGATGGAAGTGATTGATACTACCAATACAATCTTTTTACAAGCTATAATTCTGACAAATTTTACCATTTTCATGCTCTCTTTCTATGCCTCAGGCTGATATCACTCTTTGTTCATGTTTTCACAGTTTTTGACAAAATGTTTTAGTTGTTTATGAATTGACATTAGAGAGTAAAAGTCCTATGATTGCATAACAAAAAGTAACTAGGGAATACTTTTTTTTTTTTTTTTTTTTTTTGGTCTGATTGCTTCTAGAAGAGCAACATGGCTTTCTTTAAGGGACTTCTTTATGAACATGCAAATAAGGGCCTCTCAGTTTTAAGCCAGATTTCAGACAGACTCTTCGTATTTGATAGAGATAATAATTAAGCCTTCAAAGAGATATTTTTTCTTGCACATGCTGAAGGTTATTTCTACTCCTCGTGCTAAGCAAAATACATGGGTATCATTTTCCTCAAGATGAAGTCAGCCTTTCCCCATAGCAACTGCTCCATCCCTACATGTGTCTGTGCACTGGAACTGAAAGAACACAGTTTCTGTCCCAGAATAATAAGCCAAGCTGAGACGATGGTAATATCTTTGGGAAACAGCAACAGCTATATTTTGTTTCTGGGTGGCTTAGAAGTGGAGCATTGCTGTTAAAATTAAACCATTTGCGAAGATGGATTTGGGGAATGAAAAGGTAAGAGAAATCCGCTGGGAATCGGTAGGGGAGAACCAGCATGGTCACTCTAAAAAACTTAGAGCAAACTACAGCACAGAAAGTAAACTGAACCAAGCCCCCAAACCCACCTTCACTCCAGTCTTGGACACTTGATTTACCCACATCTGATAATTAGGGTTTGGTCAGCACATAAAGCATGTAAAATACTTCATACTGACCTCAGCTGCATGTTTTGTTTTGGGTTTTTTTTGCTTTTTTTTTTTTTTTTTGGTTGTTGTTTTGTTTTTAGTGATTCTACTGCAAATTGGACCCAATGTTTTCAAATTAAATAGCAAGAAAATGAGGCATATTTGATGACCCCATACGATAATGTTGTTTTATATAGGTTCCTCAGAATTACACAAAAGCACAGAGAAAGGATCCAAGGGTTGAGGGAATGATTTTGTTACCTTAACTGTAAGATTTTCTTGATTATCTGATGCAGATGGGATGAGACATCTTGGAAACAGCTTAATTCAGTACATAATTTATTTCCATAGAATAATGGAGTAAACAGAAATTCAGATTTTATGGTCTCTTCTTAGCTATCACAGATCATATATTTTCCTCAGACCATTGAATATGCTTTGCCCAGTTAAACAGTAGGTACATATGATGTTCCATATGGATAAGTGACTTTAATGATCATTCTAAAAAGCTTAATCAGATGGCAAATACAACATCTGTTTACATATCTCCATTAGAGATAACTAACATTATTTTGAAAGTCACCCTCAGGGTCTGGGGATATAATACTGGGATAACTCACTGGCTCATTACTGGAAAAACTGAGGGTTATTCCTTTTCCAGTTAACATCAATAACTGCAGAATGGCAAGAGGTCTTGTAAAATGTGGAAATTACGACAATCAGAATGATTTAGAATGTGATGCTATCTGGCTCTAGAAGCAGAAATGTGACTCTAATGAAGATGGAAATACTATGGCTAGATCCTGTGCAGCTTGTAGCTGTTTAAATATGCTATTTATTTGTGCATGGGGAGAGAGACAGACCTCTAATTTGCCTACATCATCTCAGCTAGTTGCACATAGTGCATTGCATATGTGCTGAGGTGCAGTTCAGTGCTTTGCTCAGTGCCTAGATCAGCTTTGTTCCATTTACACCATCATCCAGCTGTTTTGAGATAGGTTTACAGTTAAATCTGAGCAAATTGGAGCTTTCCTCATTGAATGAGTGTTGTTTATTTTAAATTGGCTACATGGTCTTCTATGTCCCACCAAGCATGGTGACTTAAAAATGAGATTAAGTTAATTATTTTCAGGATTGAGACTAAACCAGATATGAAATATTGCCTTAAGAATGCTGTTTACTGTTGCAACAGTTTACATCTTACAGGTAAACTGTCAACTTTTATGAGAATAAATGTAATTGAATATTATTGTCACATTGTCAGTGTTGGCTGCACTGAGATGAGCAACACTTTTCTTACAAGGCAGTTCCATGAAAGTGTCAAAATCCAAGACAAACTGTGCTACTCACTCACCCGATTGCAGAATATGAGCCAGTTGTTTTATAATGAATCCTCTAGGCCACTTCTGAATTAAAGTTCTCTTTCTCACCTCTTTATTTGATGATTGAAACCTGATATTAAGGCCTTACTATCGAAATTCTCTCATTTATGTTATTCTCCAGTGTTTCACATTTCTATGTTCATTGTTTCAATGTTTTCCAGATCTATGACAGTGAAAGCAACGGGATGTTTATAAAATAATAGTTTGTTTTAAGCTATGCTGGCACACAGATCCTGCCCTTAGTAAATGAATACCCTTACCAGAGAAAAGGCTGGATAGCAGCTTTGTAAAGAAGGACCTGGTTATAGGGAAGACCAAGTAGACTGTGCAGGAGTCAATCCATGTCTCAAGGCCAGCAGACTGCTGGGCTTCAGGAGGCAGAACATTGCCAGCAGGTGGAGGGAAGTGATCTTTTCCTTCTCAGCACTGCTTTCTACCCACCTATTTAGTAGTTCTCTGAACTGCATCTAAACACATTGTCTTGTGTTGCTGATATAAGTAAAGTATAGAAAATATAGATCAACTGGAGATGAGGATATTTCATTTAATTCTTAGTTAATGATATTTCTACAAAATGTATCTTTAATTGTCTTTGAATTATTTACTGATGGTGAACCAACATAGTAATCAGTGGGATTTTGTTTTGTTTCCTTATTTCTGTCAAAACTGAAATGTATACTGCAGTGTTTATTGATCTGTGTTTTGTTGCTTAAAGAAAGCCTGTGTATGAAATAACAAGTTTCAGTCCTGCAGCCATGTAATTAGGATAAGAGTTAGATTCTAGAGTCTATGTGTATGGGAAAGAGGATGATAAATACAAAGTGTGTTCAGGTTCACTTTAGAAGTGACCAATTTGTGAATACAGTTTTTTGAGGATTTGCATTTATAGTCGTACCCTATATCTGCTCTCTTCAATGCCACATTTTTTTTTTAAATCACAGACAATTCAATCCCTACTGAATCTTGTTGCTGATGGCTAGGATCATCTAGTTTTGCCCGACAAATTAAGTAGGATCTAGAGATTGGATACTCTGAAGAGTGCAAAGACTTCATTTTAGGTCTAAATAAATCTGATGAATCGGTCTAGTGTAAGTTCAAGACTCTCTCAGATTCCATGGCAATATTGTCTAGGGTGAGTGTCTCAAATGCTGTTGTGGAAAATGAGATCATATATCCAGTAGTTGAATTTATGGCTTTTCTTTTGCTTGGATTTTTTGAATAAGTAACAGAAGATTGCTCAATTCAGTAAGAACTAATTACTAAATTCTAGTATTGATTTAATATGAACCGCCATTTTAATTGGGCAGATAGATTTGTTTTTGGATGGCAAACACAGATATGTTGGCAAAACACTTCTTACAGATTTTGACAAAAGCCTTCTGTCCAAAGAAAAGTCAATCTCAAATGCTTTAGAAGAACAAAATAAAGAAGATGAGTGAAGGACAGAAAATATTCAATAGGATTTGCTTGGCTTTATGTAGGTTTTTCTTGAATTTTGCTGCCAAAATTGGGGCCAGGGCTAGGCTGAGTTTGGGACATCAGCCTGCAGCTGCTGGGCAGGTCAGAGCTGTGATGGAGCTGGGATTCCTGTCCCATGGCCTTGATGGGGGAGGGATAGAGCAGTAGGCTGGGCTGTATTTGTTATGGGCAATGTAGGAAGATGTGGTACAAGTGGCCCAGGTAGTACCTTAAGGGCCTTGACAGCCACTGTCACCAGATTCCTGTTTGTGGGTATAAGTTTTCACAGTTGTCTCCTGAAAACCACTTCAATTTACATGTATAAGACAAAAGATATGCAATTAAACTAGCAGACACCTTTCACTCTGTTTAGGATGCGTTTTTAACAAGCTTTAAAAGTCTAATCTATTGATGATTTACTAACAACTGTCAAAAGATGATGAAGAAATAAAGTATTATTTCTCTTCTAACAGAAAATGTGTTATTGGCATTTAATACAAAATAGAGTCCTATTTTGCTATGCTGAATGCCACTGGAAAATAAATAGAATGCTGATATAGTTCAGAATTTGCTGTTTCTTCATTTTTCTCACATTCTCTCAGCTCATTGTCAGTTCTGCAGTATTCATTTTTCCAGAAACAGTTTGTCTTTACTGTCCACGATCTATAATCAGTATTTTTTTTTTTAAATAGTTTTTAGGTAAAAATGGGGTAGAAATGAGGCTGACCTGTAAGTTTTGCCATCTAGTTGACTTTGGAAATATGAAATGGTGCCCCTTCTCTAATATAATAGGCTTAAATTTAAATTAATATAACATTCTAATGTGTTTCCTGCTAGCTGGGGGTCTCTCAAGCAGAGGCATCAAAGACTGACCAGGAAAGCATTGAAAGATGTGCTCTACAGTATGGGACATTTGTTGAGTGAAGGAAGCATTTGCAACACTTATATAAGAATGAGAAGTTTTTATATATTGGGCAACCTGTTTCTGTGCTTAATTATATGCATGGCAATTTTCCCCCTGACATCTAATCACGTTTCCTTTGCTGCAGGTTGTGCTCATTGGTCCTTTCCTTTTGCTGTGCAGCTCTGCAGGTAGTCTGGCCCCGGCTTCTCTGCAGCCACCATTTAAGGGGGTCAGCTAGATTTTCCCCTTAGCCAGTTTCCTTAGCTGAACAGAGTCTTTCTTATCCGGTCCATGTACATCATGCGCTCCGGCTGCCTGACCACCTTGTTGACCTTGTGCTGAACTCACTTCAGTTTGTTCACCTCTCTTTTAAGCACTTAGCCCAAAACAGACACAGTACTTCAGATGTGCTTTCATAATACTCGGTGGAAGCAAAGAATTGCTTTCCTTGACCTCCTTATATACGCCCCTACTTATATCAGTCACTGTGGTCTGCCTTCATTGCCGCAAAGACATGCTGCTGACTCCTGTTCAGCTCACCACCAGGACCCCATTTTTTCTCTGCAAAGCTGCTTTCATTCAGTCAATCCCAACCCGTTCTGTGGTGCTGGCTGTTCCTCCCAGGGTGACAGGGGTCACATTGCCTTTGTCAAACTTCATGAAGTTTCTGTCAGTGTGTTTTTCCATTCTGTCAAGATCCTTATGAATGGCAGCCATGCCTATCGCTGGACCAGCTGTTCCCCCCAGTTTTGTGTCATCTGTGATCTTTGAAAATTTGTTCTATAACCACCATGGGCTGACTGGCCTGTAGATCCCTAAATCTTTCTCCTGCCCTTCATGATATTTGCCTTGATGTTTGCCTTTTTCAGTCACAAAATCATAGAATATCCTGAGTTGGAAGGAACCCGCAAGTCCAGCTCCTGGCTCCACACAGGACCACTCCAAATCCTTCCCTCTTTTTGCCTGCACCCTTCATCCTGCACCCTGCCGCTGCCACCACATCCTCCACAGTGATGTCTTTGGCAATCTGGGCATACTGCAAGACTTCTCCAGGTACCATAGCCTTTCAGGGATGAGAAAGGTCTTCCAACATTGGCAGGCTTCCTAAGGACATTTGGATGCATCCATTCTTGTTCCCTGGAGCCGTGTCCATCCAGTTCGCTTAAGTGGTGTCTAGTTCCATATTCCTGAATTGAAGGTTTCACTGTCACCCCCAGACTCCACTTCCCCTTGAAGGGATTTGGGAAACCTGAGAGCAGACCTTGCCCATAAACGAAGAGGCAAAAATAATCACTGATTGTCTCAGCTATATCTTTGTCACTAAATCCCCATGTCTTCCTTCATCTTCCTTTTGTTGCTGGTGTGCCTGTGGAAGCTGTTCTTGTTACCTTTCATATTCATTGATGATTTTAGCTTCTGCTACGCTCCAGTAGCTCTGTGTCTAGAGAGGATTATAACAAATCAGAGCTAGTGGTATATCTTTGCAAGTAATTCTATCTGCTGAGATTTACTGAGGTTCCAAAATATTTTTGATAAGCACTAAATATTAGGGATTTCAAGTAATCATTTACTTTTTCTTCACAAAGACTTTTTTTTAAAATTAATCTCTTCTTAAACTTTGTTTTGCCTTAACAAGTCACTAGATGCATGAGCTGAAACAAATCTGGAACAGTTATTGCTGTATGCTCCCTTTTTCCTGTTGTAATTTTTTCCAGTCATTATATCTATTTAAGAACATATTTAGAAACAGTTATTTTGGCATAAAAGCAGATCACTAATCAGTCATTAGTCATAAGAGAACAAAATTATGTTTGATTGAAATGGTAGATGAAAGTATCATCATATTTTGCTGTGAGGTAGTTAAAAATATACTTTTGAACTTTCATGTTTCTGTGAAGTTTTCACTGTACAACTTAGTTTCAAATTTGCTTTTAATAAAGGCTAATGCTCAATGCTTGGTGATAGGAAGGCAGAAATCCAGAACTGTAGTGCACTCTTCCCGAGTTTTCTGTCAATAGCACTGTTCACTTTCCCTGGGACTCCAGTCAATGTTTATTGATTTATATTCATGTCCTGAATAGTAATTTCAAATAAATTATGAATAAACTATAACCCTGGCTTTTGCCAAGACTGCAAATTTGGTTTTTGATTTATCTAGTGACAGCGAGTTCCTTAACTCAACATAATTTTAAAGCAATATTAATTTTCAGCTATATGTAATTGCTGGGCATATTCGCTTCCTTTTTTTGTTGTTGTTGCTCTTGTTGTTTTTTGGTTTGTTTTTGTTCTGTTTATGAAATTCAAGTAAAAGTAGCATATAAATTATTTAAATGGATCAATTGGAATCCTTAGTATAAATGAAGATGTTACTGTATCAGACTTCTAAGATTATCATCTTAATAAAAGTGAACTGAACACAGGTAGTTTTGCTGTATCAAAATGGGACAACATTTTCCGTAGCATTGTGTGGTATTCAAACTATTTTTAAATTGAATAATCATGAGATTTTGGCAGTAGGTTCAATATATGGCATTCAATAATCAAAAAATTGCATAACATTTCTTTATATAGTTCTGACCAATACACAGAACATACATAGGTATGATGTAGAAGTTATAATGCGTTAATTGAGATTTTGTGTTAAATTTCACATCCTTGTCACAGTGGAAGAAAACAATAACAGAAATTTTAAAGTGAAAAAATGAAACTCATTCAAATCAAGAAGCCAATTTAGCATATTTTTTTTAAAGAGCAATAATTTTATTTCAATAAATTAATTTTGCAAGAAATTGTAGTACAGAAACAGAATTTAAGTAGGTAATTATCATAATGCCTTCTAAAACTCTAAATGGATAAAAGTTATTTCCCTTTTATGCATGTCAGAAGCAAGTAATTTCACCAAAAAAAAAAAAACAAAAAAAACTGGAAGGGGGAAATAGATGAAAAAACTGAAAAAAAGGTCACTGAAAAAGATAAAATTAATTTTAAACATCTAATTAGTAGTTTGTATTCCTGTTCACTCTACAAGAATGTCAAAAAAGTTTGTTTTTTAATTCCTTAAAGATGAGAAATCAGGGAAATAAGTATCAGTAAGGAGGAATTTAGATACTATAATAGTTGCATACTGCTGGGATCATGTGGCTTCAGTCCAGGCATGAACTGAAAATTAAAATTAGAAAAACACTGAAACAATGAGTTCCTTAACACATGAGATGCTTCTGGAAGTATAGGAATGGAAGATGAAAAATGCAAGTTTCTTAAAATTGATTTAAAAGTGTTCAGAGGATTATAGACCAGGGAGCCTGCCTTTACATTGTCCCAAGTGGCTGGAGATATATGAAGCATTCTCACAAAGTAAGACTCAACAAAGTTATTGGAGTGAGAATATTTCGTCTGAAGTCTGTGTGAATTCCTTGGAGGAATAACTGTGTGTGCAGAAGGAAAATATATCCATATCATGCAATTGTGTTCTCAAGAACTTTTTTCAAAGTTCAGAGAAATGTGTCTGGCAAAATTACAGTAAACAGTAGGAGACAAACATGATCTATTCCAGATTTCTGATTGCTTAATGTGTAAGAAATCTGGTCAGGTAGCAAAACTGGATGTGAATGCAGCATTAGAAGAAACAACCTGACTGTGAGCTTGCAGAATAATCGACTGACTCAGCTGGCTAGCCAAAAGGCATGCAGTGAAACATCTTCCATAGTCAAATATGTATGTAAAAAATACAATTAAAGTATTTGCATGCATTGAGATTGGTAGTACACTGATTGAGGTAACGGCCTAAAACATGAACATAAGAAGTTCCATAGTAACATGCAGAAGAACTTGTTTACAGTAAGGGTGATGGAACAGGTTACCCAGAGAGGTGGTGGAGTCTCCTTCTATGGAGATATTCAAGATCCATCTGGACACCTTCCCTATGACCTGTTATAGGAAACTGCTTTGGCAGGGAGGTTGGACTCGGTGATCACTTGAGCTCCCTTGCAATCCCTGTGATTCTGTGGTTAACACCATCCTGTAAATTTGTCATTTAAACATCCCTGGTGAGGCAAATGGAATATATAAAACGATTCCTAATTTACTATACAAACATGAATTAAGGATCTGCTTCAGAAAGTGTCTTATCTGACCTACGCTCTGTACAGATTAGCGACACCTTGAGGTCTTTCTCACCTCAAAGTTTGTTCAAAAAATAACTACCATTTAACTTAAAGGCAGTTATTAACAGAAGGCTTTCTGGACTCTTCAAAAAGCAAGTATTCAATTTTGAAACAATGCTCATGTTTCTGAAGTAAACAAATATTGTTCAGCAAGTTGTTAGGGTTTTTTTCTGCGTATATTTTTATGTGAGATCCTTTGGAATAGAATTGTGTTTTTAGAGAGCAGAAATCTTGGTCTAGATTTTGGCTTAACAAATCAACTCTGTTATGAAATAATGCACCTTATAATATTGCATGTATTTTTTTGCGACTTTTTTTCTACGCATAATTCTTTTCAGTATTTAGATGTTATGCTGCATTTCTTACACATGGCCCAGTATATTAAGATAATGAATACAGTTTACCAAGAACAGTTTTGCGGAACACCCCAAGTATATTAATTGGTCTTATAAACATATTTTGTCAGTTTTTCAGGGGCCACTCAGTTTCTTGGGTTCTTTGCCGATTCCTTTGTTCCTGTGGTGGTTTGGGTTTGTTTGTGGGTTACTCTGGTCACCTATCTGTAATTTAAGATCTCGCCTCACATAAAGTTGCAGAGGTGTAATCCTCCATATGCTGGATGAAGTTGCTCCTATGCATAAAGGAATGGAAGAGCTGACTTAGGAGAAACTAGATAAAAACCTGGAAAAATAGTACACCATAGGAACTATGATAAACATTTTGTTTGAAATTATAATTACTAAGGGGAATAAATAATGGTTTAGAGTAAAATTAGAGAATAGAAATAATGATGAGATGGAAGTTAAAACTAATTCAGGAGATATTTGACTTAGGAGCAAATTTGCTGGAGCAATGTTGGATTCGATTTCAATAAATGATGCAAAACAACCCCAAAATCTTGCAATGTATATAATTACCTACCTTTCAATAGACTCCTGAACTGTTCTTTAATTTCTTCTGACATCTCCATTAAGAGTGTAGATTGCAGTTCTATGAAGTCGAAGGGTTGTTACGGCTTCAGTTTCTGGATGCATGTTCCTTTTGGCTGTGATCCTTCCGATCCTGTTTACTATCACAGGATAGAAAAGCAAAATGTCAGTGATTTCTAACAAGAGGAGAAAGAGACCAGACTAGTTTTAATTATCTAAATGTAATTTGCTACTTGACAATATGCAATATATCCATAATACACAATATATCTCTATTTCCTTCATGAACTAATTTGCTTTCTGTGTGATCTTGTTACAGAAACCAGACTGTTTTCTTAACTTAGCGAGTGGTTCCAAGTGAAGTCCTTTGTTTTGTTAGCGGGTTTACTTTTCCTGGATGCTTTTATAATAAAAATCATCTTCACAATTTAAAGGACACGATGTTTTGCCATGTTTCCTCTTGCTGTGACCAACACAGCTACAGATTGCTCAGAAAAATAGTCAGTGCCTCACACGTTGCATCCTGGGGATCATTCTCTCAAGTGACACTTTTAATTTTGTCTGCTCTCCTTAAAACTGAATGGAGCTCTAAAGCAGTGATGAAGAGCAGGCTGCCTCTACATCCACTAATACAGAGAAACCACTTCACTCTTCAGGTGGCAAAACACTGACACAGGTTGCCTGAGAATCTGTGGAGTCTCCTTGGAGATCTCCAAAAGCTGCCTGGATGTCCATCCTGATCTGGGTGTTCCTGCTGGAGTAGGGGTCGTGTTCCAGAAGTCCCTTCCAGCTTCAGCCATTCTGTGAATGGTTCATCTTGCTTCTGTATTTCTCTCGATTCATATTCATTTCTGGTCATATGAAAATCCAGCACATGGACATTTATGCAATTCCATTACAAAAACATGCTAGGATATTCCGTCTTGGTAAATCTTTTGAGACATTGTTTGCAACTGAAATGAAATCTCAGGCTTGGCCAGGTATTGATTGGTTCATAACAACTAAACAAGACAGATTTTCATTACTTTTACAATAATAAATCATGTTACAGACAAATGTGTTAGCATTTTTGTTTTTTTTTTTGTTGTTGTTGTTAGATAATTAAAACAAGTTATTTTGTCTTTTCTTTCCTGAGGCTGAAAAATTTGCTTAGCTACTTGAATCCTCAGTATGTGCTAAAAAACTGTTCTTTTTGGTTACACCATGTGATTACATCCCTTTACTTTCCATTCATCTGCTGTGAAAAGTTAATGCTGGCCCACAGCCATTTGTCAGTGCCAAAACTCTTCCAAATCATTTAAAAATGTTATATATTATGGTTCGTAATGCATACTTAAGGGAACCCAGAATGAAGCTGCATCAGGGGAGGGCCAGGCTGAGTGTTAGAAAAAGGTTCTTCACAAGAGTGTGGTGGGCATGGCCCAGAGCTCACAGAGTCCAAGGAGCATTGGGACACCGCTCTCAGTGTTTGGAAGATGGTGAAGGGCCTGGAGCATCTCTCCTATGAGGAAAGGCTGAGTGAACTGGGTCTGTTCAGCCTTGAGAAAAGGAGACTGAGAGGGGACCTGATCCAGGTCTATAAATATCTAAGGTGTGCGGGGCAGAATGGCGAGGACGGACTGTTTTCAGTGGTGAGTGGAGACAGGACAAGGGGAAACGGCTGGAAACTGCAGCATAGGAGGTTCCGCACAAACATGCGCAAGAACTTCTTTACAGTGAGGGTGACGGAGCACTGGAACAGGCTGCCCAGGGAGGTGGTGGAGTCTCCTTCTCTGGAGATGTTCAAGACCTGCCTGGATGCCTACCTGTGCTACCTGGTGTAGGGAACCTGCTTTGGCAGGGGTGTTGGACTCGATGATCTCTGGAGGTCCCTTCCAACCCCTACAGTTCTGTGATTCTGTGATTCTGTGATTATGAATGGTCCTGTATGGAGCCTGGGGTTGGACTCGATGATCCTTGTGGGTCCCTTCCAACTCAGGAATTTCTATTATTCTATGGTAACTTAAAATAGCTTCGCAGAAAAGAAACAGCATCTAACTCTCTGCAAATGAATTTGAGCCCAGTTCTTTCAAAATAGTTTTTTAATGTTAAGCAGTTTCTTAGAAATAGGATGCTGTAATAGGCATTGCACCTAGAGAATGATTGCCTAAGTCGGCTAATTTTCATTCTTTATTTCCTAACTGAATTGTCAGATTTTGAATATTACCTTGCAGAGCCTAACTTGGTTATATTGTCCTCTTTGTTTATGCAGTATACGCAATGCATATATGTATCTTAATGCAATGTGACTCAGTGATAAAACACCTTATTAATTTATTCTGCAAACATCTCATGGTATTCACGGTATACATTTATTTCATGGTATACATTTATTATTTCTTAGGTCTCTATCTGCTCAGAGATCCATCTTTGTTGAATTTCTCTTTCAAAACCAAAAATCTCTCACGGTAAATAACATGCAATTTTATTCCTAACTTAACAGAAACAAGAATGAATGTACTGAATTTCTTCATGTAACAAAACTTGGGGATATGAATTTTTAGTAATATTTTCCATGGACATTTCATTATGTCCTTTTTTTAATTTTATATAAAACTGTGCTGGAGTATGACACTGATCCTTTAGTTCTGAAGTGCAATGCCTAGAATTGGAAATACAGGTTCAAGTCTTAACAGAAGCTGCCAAAGTGCTGTAATAAACTGTAAACTGAAGGGTTGTTAAAGAGGTTAAAGTTCCTGAACGCATCAACACATATCGCAAAACTGCTACTCACAAAAGGTATTCAAGCAAAGCCATTTTGTTTTTCATGACAGTGGATGGTGGTTCAAAATTATTTTTAAGTATCTTGGGAAAGTTTGAACCTAGCCCTTGTTGTCCTAAAGAGCACATGAAAAAGAGGTGTCAACAGTTACTTCCCACATAGTAAAAATGGCTTCTGCTACAGCCCTTGCTGTTCTTTCTGCCCTCTGCATTTCATCTGTCTTTTCAAAACAGATTTTTTTCTACTTCCATCTAAACTACTTTACCTAATGACTTTATATGAACCTAGTTTATAGTGAACTAAAGTACTAAAATAATGATTTCTTCAGAGGGAACTTCACAATCTATTATACATCTCTACCTGAAAATGGCAGGTCCTGTAAGGGATATTTACCTAGTGACATGGAAATGTGCTTGTATTTCAGTCTTTCCACTGCAATTTCATGATTCTTGGATTCACTTGTATGTGAAATTGGTAAACCTACTGCTCTGTTCTCCAGCCTTGACATGATTGATTTTGACTTAATATTCCCCGCTGAGGGTTGTTTTTTCTGTTGATATAGTTCCCTTCCAAACCCTTGTCATTTTTCTTCTTCTTTGTATCTTGATTCCTAAATTGTTGTCCTCATGTTAACCTTAGGACATGCAGCTAACACTGAGAATGGATATGCTTGTGTTTGTAACTCTTTAAGCTTTTCTGCCCTCTCGTAAAAATGAAAAGAATGTGCCCTTGATAACGAAAGTAGAGATGTTGTGCAGGGAGCCATATAGAATAATAGAATCACAGAATCATTTGAGGTGGAAGGGACCTTAAAGGTCATCTCATCCACCTCCCCTGCAATGAAAGGGGACACCCACAGCTAGATCAGCAGAGTTTGAGATTCATCTTTTAATTTAAAGGATATGAGGATCCTACTGCTTTTTTAGTAAATGAAATATTACTCTTAGAAACGGTTGGCAGGTTTCCAATGACATTTCCTTAAAAATTAAATTTTTAAATAGCCACCATCTATATTTTTCCTTCTCGCTGCTTTATTGAAGGTGTCACAGTTCTGTGTACTTCTCTCTTATTGCACACACGGAGGAGGGAAAGGTGGAGGCAGGTCTGAAACAGAAGTTGGTTTCAGACATGTCCTTCCACCTTCCCCAGTCCTTGTTTTCTGCCTTCATTGCATGAAGTGTGTTGCTGGGTTTTTTTTCATGTTACATATGGGATATTCTCTGAAATCAAGAGATTTGCCCAAGATTCCTAGGCATTCTGTGATCTAGTGGAGGGTTGTTAGAGTTAGCGTAGTATGGTTAGGTTGCAGCAGGACTTGATGATCTTTAATGCCTCTTCCAACCTGAGCAGTTTCGTGATTCTATGACAGCAATGAATTGTGCCATATCACATAGCTCCTGGACTATTCTTTATCTAATCACAACCATCCCGTATCAGCACTGGATGATTATTTCTATGCAAGTATTACTGCTTTTCAAAAGAAAAAAAAAAAAAAAAAGTATTTGCACAGAAATTGCATTTGACAGCTTTGCTACCATATTTATAATCATTCTCCTTGGTATTTTTCTTTCTTACAAAATATTTGTGGAAATTTTAAGACCACTAAATAAGATATGGTCTACTCCATGTTTATTACTCATCCTTCATTCTGCATTTTTTATGGTTGCATAGCACTGCTTTCTTGTTCAGAAGGAAAAATCTGTTACTACATCTAACTCATCTTCTCCCATACTCCTAGATTCCCTTCAGAACTCTATTAATAATTTTTCTCTCCCATATGCACTTTTTGTTTCCCATATGCACATTTTTGCCTGAAGCAAACTCTTCTCGGTGTTTATTTTTGGTGTGTGTCCAGCAGTAGTGTAATCCAGTTACAGTTATTTGTGCTGGTAGAATATCAGCTAAATCTACTTGCTCCATTTTGTCATGCCTAGTTAATATTTTAAAAAGAAAATTAGAGAGATTTTTCCATAACAATACTGGGTCAAACACAGTTCACACAGTGTACTGCACAATATTCAGTTTTGCTTTGTGCACTGGTTATTATCCAATTAGGATGATAGCTGAGCATGTGTATTTTAGCCATGTGTTAATCCCAGTTGATCCAGTAGTGTGTTCTGTCCTACAGACAATACAGTGGTTCCATTACAGTGGATGAAATTGCATTCTCTTCTGAATCCATCTTACCCTGCTGTCTATGAATTAGCTGCAGACATAGATCCCATATTTGAGTGTTTTTTTTTTTCTCACATAGACAATGACAAGCATATTAAAAGCATAATAGGAAAAAAACCAGACCTTTTGGATAGATAAATCTTTTATTAATAGGTTGTTGGTTTCTTTTCCAATTATCATTGAGGTATTTTCTAACTGTAAAATAGCTTAGATGTGCCGGCTGGGTTCAGGACGAGTTCAGTAGTGTTAAATTCTTTTGAAAAAAAAACCAACTTTTTCAAATTCTGATAAGAGCCCATTTCAGATACAGTGTAGAAGCAGTGTATGAATAAACATTACCATCAAGAGGATGCCTTTGCAGTTCGGCATCGTTCAGGTTGGGGTGTAGGAAGGTCACCTAAGGGTCATCTTCTCTTTTAAAGAATGGGGTAGGACTGAGAGGAGTGTCTTTAGTCCCACAATGTATGACTACATTTTCTTTTTTGAGTGGCCTTTTAAAAACATATATATGTGAGCAATTTTTGGCTTCTCAAATCAGCTAGATTTCTCCAAACAGCTTTAAAAGCAATGTTTAAACTGGTTTCTATATTCTGACTACTCAGAAATGGTGTCTGAGAAAGCTTTGATAGCAACAGAATGTCCTGGAGTGGACAGACCAGAGTGCTGTGTGTCCAAAAAGAAAGGCCCAAAGAATATAGAAATTGCTCTTTTTTTTTTTCTCTGAAGCTGATGTTCATAGCTTCATAGAGGTCTGCCCTGATCAAAATGTAATCTGAACACGGCCTTGTTAGTGTTTAGTCTTTAAATACAGAGAGAGAGTTTGCATGATTCAGTCTCACTTACCTTTATATTTACCTTAGATGTAGCAATGATTATAGACTTGCTTAGCTCAGATGTTTGAGTGCTGGCTTCTATATCTACACTTGCAGTTCAGAAGTGCATTAACATTTATTTTTCAAACATGAAATAACCTTAACTTATGCAGAGCTTTGAGAGTGCTTGCAGTTGTGCTCTAGTTATGTGAGAGGACAATACCATGTGCATGCTTTTGCCTTTTCAGCAAAGTTCCTGACAAAATTTGCATTATAACATGATTGTAGGACCAGCACCTGGGATGAAAATACCCTTAAAACTAGTCTTAGTTTCATATGTGACAACAGCTGCAGTGTTGTCAAAATATTTTGTCCGCTGCTTGAGCATTGCTGTAATTTGTCATTAAGGATTACCACCAGGTTGTATCATTATCTATTTTAGGAAGGGCTGAGCTTTGAGGCATTTTAGGTGAATAATTTAGGAGAATTAAAATAATTTGATCACATTGAGGCCCTGGAACGTGTCCAGAGAAGGACAGTGAAAGTGGTGAGGGGTCTGGAGCACAAGTCTTATGAGGAGCAGCTGAGGGAGCTGGGATTGTTCAGTCTGGAGAAGAGGAGGCTCAGGGCAGACCTCACTGCACTCTACAACTTCCTGAAGGGAGGCTGTGGTGAAGAGGATTTTGGCCTCTTCTTCTAAGCAACAAACTGAACCCGAGGAAATGGCCACAGTTTGTACCAGAGGAGGTTTAGGTTGGACATAAGGAAGAACTTTTTCTCTCAGAGAGTGGTCAAGCATTGGAATGGCTGCCCAGGGAGGTGGTGGAGTTGCTGTCCCTGGCAGTGTTCAAGAGGAGTCTGGAAGAGGAGCTACAAGATATGGTTTAGTGCTTCTTGTAGCAATGGTAATGGGAGGACAGTTGGACTAGATGATCTTGTAGGTCCTTTTCAACCTTGTGATTCTATGATTCTATGTTGAAAGTGGTAGAAACCCTCCAAAAAAGTGTGGACATTTGGGGGTCCAAGATACACTGAGTCTTAAGGAGCAGAAGAGTAACTTGAAACTGGAGTATTTCCCCAAAAATTTACATGCTTGAAAGGGTCACCCAAGATGTCATACATTTTACACCGCTGTCACTCTATGAGAAGAATGAAAACACTGGGAAATAAAGGCTGCAGGAAAACTTAAGGAAAATAGGTTGTGTCCCCATGAGGGGTTTACCGAAAACCCTGTACAGAATATAATTGACAACACTGAAAAATTTATGTAGAATGGAAAGGAGAAATTTATAACGCTATCATAACTTTGAAGATCTTAGGCACAAATAATATATTTCCATTTATATATTTACAAGCTGCTAAAGATCACTTAATTTGTTATATAGATCTTTCCTAAGTGGCCTTGTCTTTAAACTCAGCTTCTTGTTCTGTTTTCATTATGTCTACTTACACTAGTACATAATGAAGCTTATGCTACGGTTTAGTATTTAGGGCAGATAACATTCTTCCTGGACTTGTCATTTGCATATTCTGATGCAATTTTGTTGACAAGATCTCTCCAGGCATGCAGAAAAAATCCCTCTCTGTGTCTGTTTTGATCAGTGGCAAGAAGGGGATCTTTTCCAGTACTTAGCCTTGATGCTGTTTCCACAAGGAAGCGCTTTGCCTTACAAAGCTTGCACATATGCATCTGCTTCAGCAGGATGCCTGCAAGTTGGGTCACAGTCATCTAGAAAAAGACCAAATCTGAAAATTGAGAGCGGTGTTGGTTGTGTTGGCTGGTTGGTTGGCTTTTGTTCTTTTTTTTCTTTTTTCCTTTTTTGATTTTTTTTTTTATTTTTTTTTTTTTCCCGCAGTGGCTTATCATCCAGAAAGGGACGCGGGCGCATCCCAGGCGCGCACTGCGCTGCCTGCTCCTGCCTGCAGCGTGGATGCCGGCAGGGCGCTGCGCGAGTGGAGCCCGGCGCTGACACGGAGCCACGCAACGGCTCCGCTCCGAGCAGCGCCGCCGCCTCCCGCTACCGGGGCGCTGGGGAGGCGCGGGCAGAAGAACCGGCGTTTGGCCGGAAGGGCTTTTCTACCCAAAGTGGCCGGAGAAAGCGCGGGTTGAGCCATGCGTGCGCACCTGCCCGAGCAGCCCGGAGGTGGCAGGGGGGCAGCGGGGCCGGGCGGCGTTGGGCAGCCCGCAGGCAGCGATGCTCGCTGTGCCTGCGGCTGGCATCAACGTCAGCACCAGCCGGGACGCTCTGGCAGCCCCCAGGAGTATCCCTGCGGGGCTACGAGCAGGAGCAGGAGTAAGTTTGTCGCTCTGCGGGACGCCGTGCGGAGGAGCCCTCGGAAATCCCCGGGCAAGCAGCGGTGCAGCGCGGGGGAGTGGTGCTCAGAGGGCGGCTGGGCCACCCCGTTGCAGGTGAGCCAGTGCTGAGCTCTTCCAGCTGCCATGGGCTGCTCCGGGGATGGGGTGAGGTCTGGAGGCTGCTCTATGTCGGGCTGGGCTTGGTGCTTGGGTTGGCATCGCGGAGTTCTGCCGTCTTTGGAAATTGCAGGATCCTCTTGAAGAGTTTGTTAAAATGTTTTGGTTCCTGTCTCCAGGTTGTGCAGCCTTTGAATTCCGTCCTGTGAAGAACCGATGTATTAATCCCTCTCCCCTTGTGCTGAATTTTGCCTTCTACAATTGGCTTGTTTTCAGTCTTAGGTGGAGTTACATAGGGATGCTTTAACAGTGAACTTTGACAAGGAGACTTATTACTAAGAGAAAGCATGACCTTTTTTTTTTCTTTTTTTTTTTCAATCTTTCATATATCTGAATTAGTTTTTTAGCCTTTGCAAATATATGTTTTGTTGTTGTTGTTTAATGACAGGGGAATGTGTTTTAAAATGTAAAGCAACCAGGATGCACACAGGTGCCTGTAAGCAATTAGGCTGAGGATGATTACACTCCACGCAACCCAACACTGTGAAACAGAAATCACAGTGACACTCATTTGATGTTTAATATTTAAAAACATTAATATTTCCTTCACTGAGGCATATGTTTTCATTTCTGACTTAAAAAGCAACAGAAGTATAACCTCATTCAAAAAGTTTACATTATGCCAATGTTAAATACTTTTTCATGGCTTCACACTGAAATAAAAAAAAGCAGAATTTAATGTACCAGTAGGTTTTTGAAAAATGTTCTTACTTACTGTCTTACTTTGCATAGATAGGAGTTCAGCAAGCTTTAGCCTGTGCACCCTCTTTCCAGACTAAATCAATTCTTTGATGGAAATGGTTTTAATATATTTTCACTGAACAGAGAAGCTATGAGGCAAAGGATTGTCAGATAGCATAGCTGTGTTTTATCTTATGGTCTAAAAACAGTGATGTTCTGTTGACAGAAAATGAATACAAAATAATATGTAGATGCAATACAGGAGAACATAATAGAGGAGAAAAAGCATCTCTGAGCTGACCTCAATCATGACCCTTACTTCGGGGATACAAGTTAAAATCAGTTATGTGTTTCTGAGGGCTCTGTTGATCAGAAGAACTGTTGTCTTCTTTGCAAAAAGGAGCAGCAATAGTGAAACAGAGATACTTGCTTACTTGGAAAAAAAAAAAAAAAAAAAAAAAAAAAAGAACTTCTAAATTGAAATTTGTGTCTTATGTGTAGCCGTGATAAATAAGCTAGTAACAATTTCTAAGGTAGAGGTTTCTTCCTGTGAAGTTCCAAGCAGACTTGCCTTCTGCTTGAAAATGTTGGGAAAAATGGTTGTCCTCAAGCATAAAGCAGACATGTAGCACCTTGGAGAATCTGCTTCTTGATTAGCAGTACCAAATTCAGTCCTTAATTCCTACAGTTTGTATCACACAGTTTTATTAACCTACACTTTGTCATTCCAATCCTGAAAATCTGTTATCACTGCGAATGTGTCTCTGTTTTCTTTCCCAGTTCATCCTTCTTCACTGTGTCAGAGCAACGAATGGCATTCCCACATTATTAATTTTTCAGCTAACGTAGAGATTCTGCTTTACTGCTCTCCATATATCCAAACAGAAATTTATTTTGAATTACAAACAACAGCGAAGCTTACTTCTGAAAGTGGACTCAAGTGGAAATTTGATTTCAAGATGTAATTTGGTTTTTACTTCCAATCCCTTTTTGACAAACTCACTTACAATTCTGTTTCCTGTTTTAAAAATGAAATAAAAAAAAAAAAAAAAAAGAAAACAAAGATAAGTTAATAGTCAACTTTATGTCCCATTGCCTGGAAATACTTCTTGCCTCTCTGCTGTACACTGTCTCTCTGTTGCTGTTAGCATCATGGAATGATAATTTGTGTGAGTTCTTCAGTGATTTTGTATGTGAGGCCCCAGAGTTACATCACCTGTAAGAGATCTGAGTGACTCTTGCAGGAGGAGGTGAGTAGGGGTGGTGAGCTGCAGTTTTCCGTGAGTCTTTCCAAGGCTGGGTGTTGTTTGTACCATTGGATGTACTTTCCTGGCTGACACACAAAGGCTGCTGGCACATACCTGATCGCTCAGGTTAGAGATATGTGGTAACACCAGCAGCTGACGGTGAGCACGGAGCAGCTCTTCCTTGTGCAGTAGCTGAGTAAGTAGGCATGGAGGGAGAGTTTAGAGAAAATTACAGAAGTTGAGCTGCTGTGCTTGTCTTAATAACTCCAGGGTTACTTCATAAAATCATAGAATTGTTTGAGTTGGAAGGAACCTGCAAAGGCCATCTGGTCCAACTCCCCTGCACTGAACAAGGACACCTACAGCTCCATCAGGTGCTCAGAGTCCCATCTGGCCTGACCTGGAATGTCTCCAGGGATGGGTCACAAAACCACCACCTCTCTGGACGACCTGTTCCAGTTCCTCACCACCTGTATTGTAAAATAATTTCTTTATATTCACTCTAAATCTCCCCTGTTATAGTTTTACTTCCAAGCAGTCTACATAAAGGAGGTCTCCTCTTAGCAACTCAGCCATAAGAGTGTAGTTGCAAGCTTCCAGGTTCCTAGAAATCACCACTATTCTGCTAAAAGGACATGGAGAAGAAGCAGAAGTGTATTCGTGCTTCTGACCGTTTCCCAGCTCAAATGATAATATTGAGCTCCACTTTAATTCAGCTCACTCTATTTGCTATTAAATGCCCTTCTGTTTTGAAATAGTTTCAAGGAAAAACATCTCATCTTAGGTACTGTTTTGTTATCTGCAAAAGTTTATACATATATTTTATTTTGAAAGCTTGCACAGAATCATAAATTTTCACAGAGTTTTCAAATAGTATACTGTCAGAATCAGCTTTTATCAGCTGCTTTGGTTGGCTGTTTTTTCCAGCAATTCTCTCAATGTCTTTTAAAAGAAGTAGCATCACAGAGCTATTTTCTTGCAAGTACTGGAGTCTTCTTAGTTAAACTGTACTTCATAGAGGTGTCATGACTTAAAAAAGCAATGAGCAGTCAAATTCTGTACTATGAGCAGAGAGTGGAGGGCCTTTGGCACTGTTGCTGAAATTGTGTGTATCCTTTGAGAGCACTTTGCATGAGGAGGTAAGAGATAGCTTTGAGGCAGAAGGTCTTTTCCAAGACATACTGGCTCTGCTAAATGAAAAAGAAATAATTTGTCACTGGATGCTTTTCTGAAAGTGTAGATTCTTCCTTTCAGGTTCCCAACCTTCTGCATATGATTTGCCATTCTTAGAGAATCATGGAATCATTGAGGTTGAAAAAGACCTCTAAGATCATCTAGTCCCAACCCCACCAAGCCCACTAGCCATGTCCCTTAGAGCCATATCTACCCTTTTCTTTAATGCTTCCAGTGACAGTGAGTCCACCTCCTCCTGTCTTCTGTCAAGGTAGCCCTGGCTGTGGAGATGTGGAAAACTATTTTAGACACCTCAGGCGGATCTTTTCGGTCTCAGTTATATGCTCAGCTATTTGAGTGCCAGTAAAATGGCAATTAAAGGAGAACCAAATAATGCTGTTTAGGGACGAGGGGGTTTCAGTCTTCAGGGCTGTTGAAAGAGCTAGGTGTCATAAGACAAGTTTTAACTTAGCACTGACACTGTCAAGGATAAAACAGAGGGTGGCCTTGCAACTTTTGATGCAGAAAGAAGTTAACGTCCAATCTTCAGACTGGTACTTACCAGGGTATTTAGGCAACAGCTCATGAGTTTCACGAAAATGAATCTTAATTCAGCATCTTGCCTTGGACAGATTATTGTGCTACATTTCCAGAAGTAAACTCATTTGTACGTCTTTTAAGTAACAGCTGCACAGATTGCTAACAGTATTTCAAAGCAGAAATACAAAAGCTATTAGCATGTTCTTTTCGAAGATGAGTAATATTGTTATAACGATTCCTCTCTCCAATCCTATTGTCTGAAAGAGGACATGGAGAAGTCTAGGCATTGGGCGATGGCATGCTGGGTGGCAGTCACATCTAACACTCCCAGGATAGTTGCTTTAGAAAACAACATTCCTTTGCATTCTTATTTAAACTACTTATTCTGCAAAAAAGGGGGGGGAAAAAAAAAGAAAAAAAAAAAAAAAAGAAAAAAAAGATCAAACAATAACAAAAAAACAGGAAAATGCTGTTAATACTGATTTCATAGCATTTGGATTATGTTTGGCAGAAAAGGGAGTTCAAAGATAAGTGGTGGTGGCTTTTGAGTCCCCAGCACTGAAGTTAGCAATCCCCTCAGCAATGTAGGAAGTGTTACTGGTCCAGTCAGGAACCTGAAGATGTGCCTTTCATCCCAGATTTTCCATTCTGTCTCCAGAAGGCATTCAGCCACCTCTGCTTGGATGAATAATTTAGTGCTACTTTACAAAAGTCTTTGAGTTTAAAAGGAAAGCAGTTGTAGTTTTATTTTCTTGTAAAATTTCTGTCTCCTATTCATGTATCAAGTCTTTCATCAGAGTTAATATTCTTGATGGCACATAACTTCTTGAAGCAGAAAATAACAGCTGAAGAAGAAGCATGATTACGCAGGTCATGAAAGTATTTGTACACAAGATGTTCTGTATGTTTCCCACTGCAGTGGGAAAATATATGCTATGTAGTATATTAACCAATGACTATAATGATTTATAATTCATCTGCACACATTTGGGCTCCTGCTGACTGCTTAACCATAAATATGTTATTGCTTAATTTGCATGATTTGTGGCACCATATTTAGATTTGCATTTAATTAATCCCATCCTTTAAAACTTCTATATGCCTAAAGAAGCCAAGAACTTTTTTTCTCCTTGAGACATAATTTTGCTTCTGGGATTCTCAGTGAAGTGAAAGGGGGCATGGGAGGAGAAGTGTAGGATTTGGAGCAGAGGAAGAGGCTGTTTGTTGATGTTGGTTGTTGGCTATTGGCCTCAACTACACAAGTTCTGTGGCAGTCCTCCTGATGTTGCTAAATCTCTCTACCACTTGGCTTGTGTATTCTCTCATGGCTGAGAACAGAAGATCAGACTGCTAGAACCAGAGTAGCTGAGGCCAAAGAGATTCAAAACTTTTTTTTTCTTTTCTTTTTTCCCATTTTAACACTTCCTAAACTTTGCAGTCCATATCCTTTCCTAGGAATATCCTCGCTTTTTCACATAACAAACTCCTTACTACCAAAAGAACTTATAACCCAGCTCCTTATTTAATCTGCACTGCATTGGTGCACAACATGGAAGTGAATTTCAGTCTTTCAATCTCTTCCATTGAGTGACTTCTGTGGTTGTAGGTTGCTTTAACTGTTTTGTGGCATGTCCATAGTACTGATGGATGAATGATGGAATAAAAGGTTTGCGTTGCAGCTTGCCTAAGATGATAGGAGTAAGAATTGGTAACCCTAGATGCGCTTTCTGTCTAATCTTCTACTACATTTCGATTAGATGTTCAAAGATGCAAACCTTTTATAGCAACTTGAAAAGATGTCTGTCACCTAGTCAAAATAAGTGAAAGATGATGAACAACCTTTTATGGCTGTTTGCTGAGCAATGGCTAGAATTGAGATGGAATTTTTCTCAGCTATTCGGGTATGACTTAAGGATACAAACTGAAAATTGATTTCTGTTTTGGAAGTGGCTCTTTTGGAGTATCTGAAACAACTGTGAAAATCTCAGAATTCCCTAAGACAAACAAACAAACTGAACAAATCTAAAGGGTGTTCCTGGCTGCAGTAATGATGGGATTTACAGTTTTCCAATGTAGCTTAGGGTATGTATGTGTCTGTATGTGTCTTTTGGATGAGAGATAATAAGATTTTTGGAAGAAAGATAATAAAAATGTAATTGGAAAAAAAAAAAAAGGAAGTGGAAGAATTATGGCTCAAATTACTTTACATTTAAAAACTGCGTTTGCTTTGAAATAAGCCACAGATTAATACAATAGAGTTTATAAATCAGGTAATATAAGTTCACTTATATATGTATATATGTGTATATATTATATATGTATATAATCTGCGTTTTTTTTCTTTTAATAAATTATTGCATTTAGATGAATCAGCTCAATATTCACCTAATTTTAAAATCATAGGATCATAGAATGGATTGGGTTGGAAGAGCCCTCAGGAATCATCGAGCTCCAACCCCCCTGCCACACACAGAGCCACCAACCTCCACACTTAATACTAGACCAGGCTGCCCAGGGCCCCATCCAATCTGGCCTTGAACACCTCCAGGGACGGGGCATCCACAGCCTCTCTGTGCAGCTGTTCCAGCACCTCACCACTCTCTCTGTAAAGAACTTCCCCCTGATATCCAACCTAAATCTTTCCTCCTTCAACTTCAAACCACTTTGCCCTTATCCTGCTATTACCTTCCATTGTTTTGAGAGTTAAAAATACAGGGATAATAATAATAATAATAAAGATTTTACATATTCAAAATGCATGTTTTATGATATCTAAAATGAACATCAGAAAAACAAACATAATAATCCTTTTTGCAAATTCCATTTCTGGTATAAGCTTTCTTTTAAGTCACAGGAGCCAGTTCTGAATGTAGTGCAAAATCCAATTTAGCAAAATTACATCTGGTTTGGTTTTTGCTATATTGGACTTTTAATATCACATTTTACCTTTCTGATTTAGTATTTTTGCAGGGAGAAGCAGGTTACTTCAGCAGCTAAAATTGCTCGTATAATTGGTCAAACAGAATATAAGACAAATGATTTTCATTATGCATTTCAATGAGAGCAGGATGGAGCAGTGCCATGGGTTTCCAGTAATTGCCATTGAGAGCAACTCTGTTGCAGTTAGATAGGAAAGAAGTTAAATAGAGGCTTCTAAGGTTCCTTGTTTGCAGTTGTTTTTCTTTTGAGTTCTGAGAAACGCTTCCTCAGTACTGTATTAGTACTGTTGTGTTCATGCTTACAAGAACCTTTGGTATTTCATGGAATCATAAAATCATAGAATAGCTTGGGTTGGACAAGACCTTAAAGATCAGCCAGTTCCAAGCCCCTGCTCTGGCCTGGTTGCCCCCCACCCAGGGCCCATCCAACCTGGCTTTGAGTGCTTCCTCAGGGTTGAGACACCACAGCTTCTCTGGACATTTGTGTGTTGGTTTCTCCCAGTTTTTATATTGCGCTCATCTGATAGATGAGTACATGAAATATTTATCTAAGTTTCAAGATGATCTTAGGTCCAGTTTTCTTTTCCTTCATTCTGTAAGGCCTGTCTTGTGTGTGTGTGTGTGTGAGGGGGGGGGAATAAAGGAAAAAGAAGAAGAAGAAGAAGAAGGAAAAAAAGGAAAAAAGAAGAAAAACATTTTTTGACAGTTTTGTGAAGGGGAAATGCAGCTGTGATCTCATGATCCCTTTGGTCCCTTACATTTTGCTCCTTCAGTGTCTTGCTTCTTATGATTGCATAGTGAGCTCTGTCAGAGAGCTGATATGCCAGGAACTTAAAACCATTAAAAAAAAAAAAAAAGAAAAAAAAAAGAAAAGGTGTTTTTCAAAGAGACCTATTTCAGGGCCCAGCTTGTTGTCCCTTGCATGGCGGTCAGCGCTGGCTCAAGGCTGAGAGCAGAAGCATGTGACAAGGGATGGGAGACAAGTTGTCCCAAAAGATAGCATACAGCTGCAGCTTTCAACAGTGGCAACACTTAAAGTGCGATTTCATATGTGCATTTTGGTTTTGACAACACAGTAGCACTACTTTTGCTAAGTGCAGAAACGTGTATCGAGCTCTTTGCTACCTCCAGGAACTCAAACAAATAATGTTTCGCTTAAGAAATGGAAAATTTTGGGGAAACCTGTTCCTCTTTCTATTCTGTCCCCTGTGAAGACATAACTGGGTTCCCTCAAAATCTACTCATCTTGTGGTCACAAATATGGAAGAAGTCACTTGCTGCCAGTCAGTTGAATTTCACTGTGCAATCATGCAGATGCACTGGTACAGGCTAGACATGCTTTGGCAAAAAAGTACCAAAAATTGATATGACTTATTAAATAAGAAGGCAATATTTAAAAAATCTCAGTTGACTTCTCACTTCCTCTCTGGGGCAGAGGCATCCATGTACAGTACTGCATTTTCAATGCTTTCTCTCAAATGCCAGCTTGCTCAAGCAGAACGTTAGAGGCTGGTGGCCCACGCCTCTAGAAAAGGCATTCCTACTGTTTTATTTCAGTTTACTTATAAAGTTTTTCTTGTGATGTTAGAGACAATTCCACAAAATAATGATGATAATAATAATAATAAAAATAAATAATTATTAAAACTTACTCTTTGTAGTACTGAAATATACTTCCATGTATGCAGCTATTTTCTATTTCAAAGATGGTAATCCTACACTTATCAGGAAAATATCTCACTTTTTTACTATGATTTTTTTTTTTAATTCTCTGTCTAATAATTGAAAAACAGTGAGTGTATGCATTTATTTTATATAAAAAATAATATACCCTTTACACGTTCATGTTTTATACATTTATAGATAAATGATAAGATTTCATGCAGCTGTGCAAAAACTGGTGGGTGATCACCATCAGCTTTCTTTGTTAGACACCTGCTTGACTTACCAGAACTTAGCACACTGCTACTGGTTTGAGACTTAGAAGCAACTATGGTACCTGAATTCATAAACTGTGTGACTGAAATCCAGGTTCTGCTTCAACTTATTAATAGTTTTTTTCTGGCTATTTATCCTAATAACGTGCATGTATTTGTGTATGAAATACATGAATCACAGAATCATGAAATCATTAAGGTTGAAAGAGACTACTAAGATCATCTAGTCCAACCATCAAAGTATTAAAACTTTTATGGTAATGATATTCATTCAGTTATTGACATACTCTGTGCTCATTAATTTAATTTTTCCAAAACTGTGTTTCAGCATCATTTGTTCAGAGTAGAATAGCAGTATCAGTGCATTTGTTATGGATAGAACTTGGCTGCAAGTCAATAACCAGTAGTAATTGGCTTGAGATGTAGCCAGGCCAAATTTGGGGAGAGGTACATTTGATAGGGTATGGGGATGCCACATCATACATTCAGGAAGTCCAATTTTTGATAACACGTAGCAGGCCTTCACTGAACCCATTAATCATTGGGTATTCCTGAATATCCTGGCCAGTAGGATCTTCCACCACTCTGAAAACATGTAGAAGTTGCTATGGCCATAACACTATTATTTAGTTAGAGAGGGTCCAGAGCAGAGCCACAAAGATGATCAGAGGGCTGGAGCAGCTTCCCTGCAAAGACAGGCTGAGGGAGCTGGGCTTGTTCAGCCTGGAGAAAAGAAGGCTGCGGGGTGACCTCATTGCAGCCTTTCAGTACCTAAAGGGAGCCTACAAACAGGAGGGGAGTCAATGCTTTGAGGGGATAGATAACTGCAGGAAAAGGGGAAATGGTTTGAAGTTGAGGGAGGGAAGATTTAGGTTGGATATCAGGGGGAAGTTCCACATGTAGGTGTACTGTATGTAGTGAGCTGAATCACGATATGTTGCTATTGCCTCTGGGTCAGTTATTATTTACTTAGCCTTTGCAAATACAAAATTGATAGCAATCTGATCACTTCTGTGAGCATAACTGCAAAAAGCCTGTCTTTTTTAGTCCTTTATTTCTTTGAGTTGTCATAGTGGTATTCTCAGTGGATCTTCTGTTTATACTGAGATGCACTTAAGTCCATAGAGTCAGCACAAACTTTAAGCAGGTACATTACTCTTGAAATAATTTCTGCTGAAAATTGAGGTTATCACTCCTAGCTGTTTTGGTTTAAAGCACTGGTTTCTGTCTATCAGCTAAACTAGTCTGTGTACCAAGAAATGCAACATTACGTTAATCATACTGACAATACAGAAAAGAATGATTCAGTTCTTTGTAGTGGAAGAAAATGCAGGGTTGCAGAAATGTTCTGCTGAGTGGTCAAAAATTAAAAAGCTATTCAGATTCATCATTCTTGGGTCCTTGTATCTTCTTCCCTTGTTGTTTCTCACTGAACAGTTGCCTTTGGCTCATTTTGTGTAGTGCCCTTTCAAAACATTTTTGGGTACTGGGAAAATTAAGGAACTGTTCTCTTTCTTCAAACCTTTGCCCTTTTCTCTCTTCTTTTCCAAGAACCCCATTACTTCTAAATCACCTCATCTGTATTTTCACATTTTTGAATGGCTGCCAGAATGTTAGTAGTATTACTGGGTTTACCTATATGCTCTTTGTCTTATTTCCAGATGTGAGTCTTTTTTTTTTTTTCTTGTGGTTCACTTGACAGGATTTGTCCTCAGGTGATAATAACTTTAATGTACTTTCTGCCAGTTTCTATTGCATCGTGTTACCTCGTACATTAGGGTTCAGCAAATAAAAAAGGAAAATAAGAAAAAATGAAAATGTGAAAGGAAACAGAATGTCATGTCAGAAACATTTAGTGGCAGATGGATGAGGGGTAAAGGAGCTTGTGTTTGTTTTGTTGTTTTTTTTTTTTTTTTGTGGCTTTTGCTGTTTTGTTTTTCATAATAATAGCAATAATGAAACCACAAAGATAGAGGACTTTGTTTTTTAATCAAATAACAAGGGCTAGGAAAGGGGATCAAAGTAAAATTAATCCTGTTAATGTTTTCTCCAGACGTCATTACTGCCTGATGTCTGACATTTCTTAAAGCACCTTAGAATAAACAGCTATGTAATTCTTTTGTTCTCCAAGATGTTTGGAAGTCAGGTCACTGTTCATTCCGCTTCAGGAAGAGGAAGGCAGGGAGATTAGCAAACTTTTTGTGGATTGTGCATAAAACAGGTGAGAGCTTTGCATTTTCAACTCTTTTATCTTAGAGCAGTTGTTATTCTGGAGATCAGGCCACGGCACACTATTTGTTGAGTTACTATTAAATTTTCAGCTGTTTTATGCTGGGCTTTGGCTATTTGTGGCTATCCCATCTTTTTTTGGGATCTGAACCTTTATACATTTTTGCTGTGTGTCAGCAGAATGGAAATGCAGCATCAAGCCCAGTTCCTTTGCTGGGATTCTCAATGACTCCTTGCATCAATGAGCCTGTGTATCCTGATAGGACAGCTGGTAACAGGAGAATAGAAAATGATATTTTTGTAGGCAGCTTGTATTCAGATTCAGTCCACCAAATGAGTTCAAAGGCCACAAAAGCGAGTTGTGGTTGCTACTGCAACTGATCTCTAGCTAGAACAGTAACAGTGGGAAATGTTAGTGAAGTAGAATTTCAGTTTTTCCGAAATTATTTTAAAGCAGTAGTACTGCCTCTGATTTTTGAACACAAAAGTTAAGCAATCATGATATAAAAGTTTTGGACTGGAACTTAGAAATATGATTCCGTTCTTACTCCCTTTTGACTGAAAATACACTAGCAACTATGAAAGCCCTTCATATTTAACAGTGCACACATTCCACAGCCATAAATATAAAGATCTGCATGTAGAATTCCATGGCTATATTCTTATTATTCTTCTAATAAAAAATACTTACAGGATGAACCGCTAAGTTATCTCAGTCATTTGCTATTAATGTTTTAGAGGTTTTTAAACAACGCATTAGAAAAGTTCCAACAAAGCTTTATGGCAGCTATTATCTATTAAAATTTATTTAAAATATTAAATATTTCAATGTTTCATAGGAAGGCAGCAATCCAGCTGGATAGATGTAAAAGGGTGATGTACAGTTAAGTAATTTCTAAAATTCTCTGCTGGAGACATAGTGAGATATTCCCAGCT
The DNA here is from genome assembly GCF_019238085.1 of Lagopus leucura. Classification (NCBI taxonomy): domain Eukaryota; kingdom Metazoa; phylum Chordata; class Aves; order Galliformes; family Phasianidae; genus Lagopus; species Lagopus leucura. Next base: position 4,417,979 of record NW_024962254.1, read on the forward strand.
GATCTGTTATACCAAATTATAAAATGCAGTCTTACTCGTTGAATTATTTAAAATTTACTTGATTGATAGCAGTACTTGTTTTCATATAAATAAATACGCATTTTAAAAGGAGCTACATATATTTGGCATAAAAAAAATCTGGAATGACATTTTTCCTATAAAACATAAGCTACATCAAAATTTATTTGATGTAGTTGAATCAACATTTATGAAACTTTGATCTTTATTCATTATGACTTCTTTGTTCATGTTTTCTCATTATTGTTTTGACTTGAGGTATTATTACATGTCCCTAGTGGACTTATAGAGATATGGAAAAGTTCTATATATTATATAAAATCTGTTTTTAAATATGATGGAAAGTCTCCAGAAATGTGCCTTGACTGAAGGTATTGTATAAATCAAGTTGGGATGGGATGGCCCCAGCTGGCAGCCAAGCATCCACATGTCCATCCTCACTCTTCCATCTCAGAACAGGGGATAAAGTAGGACAAACAGGAGTGAGAAAGCACTCAGGTCAAAAGACAAATAAGGAAGCTGCTCACCAATAATGTTACAAGAAAAACATTGTCAACTTGCAGGCTCCAGTTTAATTTATTGGCAATGAACATGGCCTGCAATCTCTGTTGGGTAAGTGCTCATTGCCATGCAGTATTTCCTGTTCTGGCCCTGTTCCCTCACTCCCTCCTCAACGTTTTCTGCCCTGTATTAAAGGCCCAGCAGACCCAGGTCTCCTCTCACAGAGGCCTAGTAACCCCTAGCATCCAAATCCTTGCTGTGGGTACCTATTGTACAACTGAAAACAGTAGCCTTATGCAGCTGTAACATTTTTCACAATAAGAGATTCATTTTACGTCCTAAAACATAAGGGAGTAATCATTAGCTATTCGAGTTGATGAAGAATTGGCTAATTATTTATGCTCCCGCTTCAAATCTTTCACTTTTTGGTGAAGCAGATGGTGCTGATCATGCTGTGAGAAGATAAAAACAGCTGTTCTGGGTCAAACTGACGGTTGATTCAAGCCATTACACTAAGTACGATGATGGTCACTACTGAATTTTCCTATTAATCAGAGTAATATCTGATGGAAAGGAAAATAAGCACTCCATCTCTCTTCCTTCGCTTCCACTCTGCAAACCTTTTTTTTTTCAGAAGTCCATTTGCTTGGAAATAAAAGAAAGCTTTTACCTCAGGATGTTCAAATTTTGGTTTTCTTTGGCAAAATTTGCATCAAACTTTTTAAGAAACTATTAGTCAAAAATGCACTTAGGCTACATTGTGAGGTGTTTCATAGTGTTAGGAATAAAATATTTTGAACTAAATCATGAAAATTTTTAGAATTTTTCATGTTTCTGCTTTTTTTTTTTTTTTAGTCAGTTGTTTTGCTACACTTGACTTGATTTTTCAATTAATTCAGACCCTTCTAATATTATTTTCCAGTGAACTTTGGGTATCAGTATTTGGGTCCTAAAATGAAATGTTACTGATGAAAAGAGTACAACATAGTTAAATACATACTGTTTAAGGCCACTTGTTTCCTACCCTTGTGTCTAGAATCATGTAGGTCTCAATATCTCTCCTTTCACCTCTCTATATAAATACTTCCTACTTCATTTTGGAAATCCATGTTTGAGAAAGTAAGGAATATAACTGTGGTTTGTTTTGGTATTTCATCTTTTATATCTGGTATTTTTATCATGTTATGACTTCCTAGCATCTCAGATTTGTGTGAAAGCTTCTTTAGATAAGGGTGGCATCTAGTTCCAGAAGTTCTGTGTAATGCCAGTATTTGTGTGAGCAGAAGGCCCACGCATGAGCTGTATCCTCCTCCCCAAAAGATGGTGTCTCAAAAATCCTGACTTTATGGAAATCTTTAAGATTTCTGTGGGCTGTAGATTGCACCATAACTAAAATAAATGTCTTTTCACTTATGAGTGGAAGTTCTATTATTTCTGCAGTGTGATATTGCTACCAATAAGCAGAGGGAAAAATACACCTGAATGGGTTGAAGAGACAGTTCAGTTAAACAGCATTTCTTTGGCAGTCAAGGTCAGAATGGCATCCTTTGGGAGATGCAAGGAATACCCCTCATTATCCTCTCTCTGACAGGGTAGTTTTCTTGGATTTAGTCACATTAAATGAATCTTTGTAGCTTGATTCCTAAGTTTTGATACCAAAAATCCTTGCAACATTTTATTTTTCTCACCAGCTCTGTTTTTATTCTCCAAATTGTTCTTCTTCACATGATAGATATTTGGGCTGGGATTTTAAAGGACGCTGAGAGTTAGGTACTTGTTGCAGCTAGAAATAAATATATGCAGATCTCTTGAGGGCTTCTGTTTGTTTATTTTGTTTTGCTTATCTTCTGAGGAAAAAAAAACCAACACAAAAAAACAGTAGTGAATTGTTTAGTCCTAAGTTATAGAAACGGAATATTTTAATGTTTGTGTTTTCACTTCAGAATAGCAGAACAGTGCCCAGCTAGGCAGTTGTTCAATTATCCCGAAGTGAAACATCTGTCTCAGCTCTAATCTTGCCCTCCTATCTTTTCACAGAGGCTTTCTGATTAACTTTTTATTCTTAGGATAGCAATTTGTATCAGAGATCTAATTAAGACCTTTATGTAACACATCCAAGGTCCTCCTTTTGCAAGTCTGGCTCACCTCAGTACCCCTAACATTGCAGCTTTCGTTATGGAGCATTCTGAAATGTCTGACATTTCAAGCTACCTCTTCTGGTTGAAAACAATTTCAGCTATTGAGAACCGTGAACAAGATTCATTTCATTCTTTTGTCCCGGTAAGAAAAACTGTAACGTACCTCTGAAGTAAGACATGTTTTTAAATTGAAATTCTGAGTGTTAGGCTTCTTTCAGCAGAGGGAAATGGCTACACTGAACCTCTCTGTTGAGCTGGATAAACTCGGATCTGTGACCTCAGGTCTTCTGGGTGATTATGTTTCCTACTGTTGCATGTGTGAGTGGGAAAGAACAGCCTTTAATAAGTGCTGGCAATTTCTGGGAAGAAAATGCATGGTTCTGTGTATCTGGAGTTAAAAGATGGTGCTGACATTTCTATTTTATTATTTTAAGGTTTGCTTGGAGAAAGAGATAATATTAAATATATATTCTCATTTCTGGGAAAGTATAAAATTGAAGTAAAGGTTTTAAAAAAAGGAATATTAATCAAATGCATTAAAAAAATATAAGTACGTATTACTGCTTACCACTGAATAACATATTCTAACATGCTAGTGTTTACTGTGTACAAAACAAATCAACTAAGTTGACTGATCTCTTCTTTGTTTACATAAATGTGTTAATAGTTTTAATCATATTTTACTTAATATTGTTGTCATATGCACTAGAGTATTTATTTTCCTGTAGGCAGTGGCAGATGCAGGGTGATGCTTTTTGTGGCTGGGTTAGGTGAGCCAGATAAGGTGTGCTGTAGAGGAAAGAAAAGTACATCTTGATTTCTTCTGTGTGTTTTCTTTCCATGGGAAACATGCATTTTATGGATATGTCTATATAAATATACATTTATATCGTTTAGAAGAGATGTGTATCTGAAAGCTGAAGTATATTATCAGCAATCTGAGGAATTACATAGCTACTAATTATATTGTCTCAGTTCCTTTGGTACCTGATGGGCTGGTATTAAAAATGCTTGGATTTCTGTGTGTGAGCAGAGACCCTCCATTATAATTGAAGAAGACATTTCAAAATTTGTCACAGATCATATAGTGGCATGTAAAGGGTGGGCTGACTTTAACTTGGACTATCTTGATTTCCCCTTGTTATGTCTGCCCTAAAAAACACCAAAAACTGGTGCCTCCTGCAGATACTGTGTTCTTCTTGCTGTAATACTTTCTATGTAATTTTTCTCCCGTTCCTTTGAAGTACACAATGTTCCCATTTCTTGTCCTCCCAATCAAACATTTATTTAGTATCAGGGTCAAGACTGCAGCTGGGATTTTATATGTTAGCACTCAGAATTGGTGCACCTTCCTGCGAAGTTGGTTAGCTTCTGGAAAGGACAATCAGAGTAGGTGTTAATTTTCCCCAGACGTCCTATGGCGAAAGTCAGGATTTACAACAGGCTGAGAGTGGAGAAGGTGATATTTCCGCCAGGCATCATGATTTACTGGGGGGTGGGGGGTTGGGGGGAGGGGGAGGAGGGAGAGATATGTTAAAATTGTTCTATTTAACTCAGAGGGTGGAATGGGTATCTAAAAATAAAGGTAGGAGGAAGCATTATCTGTCTGAAGTGTTCGTGAGTAGAGGGCTACTTCATGTCTGAATGTCAGTTGTTTGAGATAGGTGTTGTTTTTTTGCAGCTGATACTGAAGCACTCTTCTACAGACACAAAGGAAATCTGTGTTCCTAAAGCTGATTGTTTTGCAGACTGCTTTCTTGCATTTGGATGCCTGTGCTCTACATCCATCTTGCCTTAAGCAGACAGTTCCTTTTGTGTTTCTAAATGCATGCTTAATTCTCTTCCTGGTGTTCTCTCCTATCACTTGATATATAGTGCTTAACTTCAGTTTCTTACTTTGTTAGGACATGTTTTCTTCTTCATTCCTAACAGTAATCAAAACATGTTCTGAAAGTCGTGTCCTGGAGCTTTTCCAGTTATTAAAACAAGCAAACAAACCAAATCTCCATTACATTAGAGTACAACACTCACAGGCTATATTATTTTATACTATACATTATAATCATTATTATCGTTATTGTTATTATTTTATTATAGAACAAAGCTGCCTTTTAAAGTTTAATATTCCAGTGTTTGGTAGTGGGATCATGTAAATGCTTGAAATGTTGTTGTGACATTTGAAATTCCTCTAATTGATTTACAAGCCCATCTTGTCAATCTTGGTAGATTGGTTATGACAGCTTTTAGGTTTTATGTCTCTGTGATTGTTACATTCATTGTTTGATACGATGACAGCAAGAGGTCAGAGTTGTTTCTGTGTACCAGGAAGGTTGTTTTGTTGTGTGGATAAGTGTCTCTGAGTTACGTGTTCACACGGTAAATCCAGAGAGCGCAAAACTCTCCTAGTCCTGTTGTGGTCACTGTAGTTAGTTTGCAAGAATAATAGCATCTTTGTGTTTCACAAAGAGCATATATCTTCAAATCATTCCTATAATTAAGGAATGATCATATTTTCATAGCTTTGTGCTAATTTTTGTGACCACCTCATCGTTAAGATGCCGTGTTGTTGCTTCTACGTAAGTCACTGTTATGATTGCCCCAATTCATTTTCATTCAGTTTAAGACAATCCTTTTTTTTCCCCACTGTCCTTCTGTATTCAATTATCGCCAAAACAACACTATTTAGAAGCGATAGAATGTTAAAATGTAAAGATGGGGAAGACATTATAGGGCATTTTGTCCATATGCCAAACTGCAAGTACTGCCTACAGTATGTGTTTTAGTGCTTAGTCTAAGTTTATACAAGGAGTTTCAAGGCTTCTGTTTCTCCTCAGAGAAATTAAACAGTTGTTTGATGAAATTGCCGCGTAGTTGTGTAGGTGTGTAAAATCTACTTGCTAGTCTTTGGATAAGAATTGAAAAATATTCCCATTAAAAACAAACAAACAAACAACAACAAAAAAACTGCAGGAGAACAGGAAATTTCTGTTGATTTGAAGTGTTTATCATCATCATTCATAACTTCAAATATTTCTTTTGTTTGTTTCAGCATCTTAGAATCATAGAATCATTCTTAAGTCTGGCTTGATAGCCTTGCAAATTTATTTGCACATGCTCATCCCTTGATTATTTCTTAACTGGAATTGAGTTCAATTTTGGGGGGATTTATAATTTTGATTTTAGAAGGTGTATTTTTATAGTCCTGTATAATCACTTTGAAAGACAGTTGGTCTTACAGTACCCTACAGTCATGCTTGTAATTCTTGAAGTTACAATGGACCCTAGTGCTTTCTTTTTTTAAGCAATGATGTATAATAGAGTTCTTTTTATGGCACTGTTAGTACTCATCTCAATTTCACCTTCTTTACTTAGTTCCATCACTCTGCAAACCAATGGTGCCATGTTCTGTTCATTTTGTGCTTTGAAATTTTTGCTAAATGCTATTCCTAAGAATTAAGAGTTGGACGGCAATATTGTCTTGTTAGCAGAAGATGTAGCTTTCCTTTCCCATGGAAAGCTCATCTATGAAAAATAATTAGTTGCTATTTTATATGTCTTTTTGTACATAATACTTTGACTTTCTTTTGACTTTTCTTTATGGTCTGATAAACTTCTTGAACAGATACTGAATTCTGTTAATGTCTGTATTTTAATTTTAGTTTTCTTTTTTTTTTTTCTTTTTTCTTTTTTTTTAAATAATCTTCATTTGCATTTAAATTTTTAGTCATTTATTTCTGGTTTGACAACAGTTGTAAAGATCTCCCTGCAGCAACAAATGTATGTTACGCTCAACCTTCAGTCTGTAAAAAGGTAGCAAAACAAGGCATAAAATAACTGCTTTGTGAACTTGGTCTACCGTGATTTCAGAAGTAAACAGAAATGATGTGGGTGATGTGGCCTTTGGTTTAGAACAGAAAAGAGGAATATCTGTTTTGCTTTTGTTTTCCTCTGTCTGGAAGAAATAACATCTTTGATCACATCAAGGCTGTGCCATGCACTTGTAGCAGGCATCTTCATCACACAAGATGCCTTAAAACTGAATGGTTTTTTTTTTCATAATAGGTACATTTGCACACGTGTGTGTGCATGTTTTGTGTGTGTGTAGTTTTCTGATATATACACACATTAGAATTAGTTCCTGCTGAGTGTTAAAATCCCATTGCAGCAAAAAAATATCTTTACATCAGTATGAAGTAGCCGATTCTTATGTATGTTTAGTGCTAGTGGTGGCAGTGGTGATGAAGAGATGGTTGGACTAGATGATCTTGTAGGTCATTTCCAACCTTGTGATTCTATGATTCTATGTAATGCAGTAAAGTAATATTCTTTTCAGTTAAAAGAACTGTGCAACTTTTTGCAATTATTTTCCTTTTCTTCTCCTCATGGAGGTCTTCTTGAAGTTTGCACTATAGTATTAAAAAAAATTACCAACCTTTGTTTAATGCAGTTAATGCTTAAACAATCTGTAGAAAAGTTAAATTGTTAATGTTTGAGAAAATGTGTGAAAGCTCAAGAAAATGTAACTCTGCCATTATTAATAAGTCTGCCATTATTAATAAGTCTGTTGATGTCATAAGCATTTAGTGTTACTTTTTTTTTTTTTTTTTTTTTTTTAATTTCTGGATATGTAGCTAAAATGCTTAAAAATAAGGTAGAAGTCAGTTTGAAGAGAATATTTCTCTATTTAAATGCTAAATGATTTATATCACAAATCTGTACGTCACAGTAATATTAAATATGAATAAATATGCAACAAGCACAAGAAAAGAAAGGAAAAGGGAAAGGAAAAGAAAGGGAAGAATGAAACAGCACACAAAAAATATCCCTCCTCCTGGATCTGAAAACCTGAATGTAAGTTACTTTACTTCAGTGAACCAGCTGACTCTAGAAATATTGCCAGAAGGAAACCAAAACTAATATTGAGTAGACACATACTGGCTTAAATGTTGACTCCTGAAGCAGATTAATGTTTTCAGATGGTTCATTTTCTTTTAAAATGGTCATGAATGATACAGAATCTGAAAGAAATACATCTCAAATGTCAGAGTTTTGATGCCAGTACACTAATGAAAAGACCCTATGTGATGGATTTCTATTTTTGCTCTTGATTCCAAACTTTCCAAGTCCAGATTTAAGAACATACTAGAAAATGTCATTGCTTGCACTGGTTAGATCTTTTCTTTTCTGAAGTGATATGCTTTTATATAAGGTTTGGGATACGCACTGAAGTACAGAAGAGATCAGATCAGAGAATAGAACGGAGATCTAGGTAACAAATCAGTGCTTATGGTCCACTTTCTTTCCAAAAGCTGTGAACACATTCTGAAGCATTATTTCCAAATTCAGAATGTAGGCCTAAATTTCTGTTCAAAGCTAGAACAGTGGTGTAAGAGAGGTTTCATCAATTTCTTTTGTGACTCAGTAGATATGTGATAATGGGACCTCTGTGTGAGTCTTATTACAGCATTTGGCATCCTAGAATGAGACAGATGGATCCACTCTATCTAGTGATAGGAAGGTTATCACCTCAAAATTTAATGGGTAATAACATTTAGCTGAATGATGTCTTCACTGGAAATTCAGAGGTATCATAATTATCAGTCATTCTCTGTAGAGCTTTTTGCATTGACATTTCTGTGTCCTTCAGTGGATCAGATATTGGGCAAAAAGTTACTGCTATGTTAATCACTGCTAATTCAAACTGCTGACAGACAGTGTTGGGACAGGTGAAACTTCAACAGCTGTAAAGTAGGTGCTTTCTTGTCACTCCTGACAACCTGTGGATCTTCACAAAGCTAGTTTTCCCTTAGGTCCAAATTATTTTTTATTTATTTAAATAATCTCACAGTTAATGCAGTTTTAAATAGGATTTTAAAATTACTCCTAAAGATTAAGTAAAAATCAACACAAAACCCCAGGCCCCAAAATAATGCCACCTTGTTTAAGTTCAACTATTTACCTTTAAAAGGCTTTGTATGAGGTTACATTTTATATGTTGGGAAAGTCCTCAAGGAATTCTTGAGGAATTTTTCTTCTATTCTTGACAGCTGTAGCCTGCAAGCAAAGCTGCTTTTGACTTCTGTTTTATGTCCCTAAGTAGAGGTAGGATTGTTGACTGAAAAGTCACTCTTTAGATGTTCAATGGGAACATTATCTTTCATATTTTCTCCCTAACAAAAAGCAAATGACTTTCTCTCCTTCTTACTCTTACAGTCTGTAATTCAGTTGTAAATATGACAAAGGTTCTGTGTGTTCTGTGATCTTGACGCTTCATAGCATGCCAGAGAATTACTGTTTTGACATCTAAATTATCATTTAATATTTCCTCACATCGAGTGTTCATGTAACTATTTCTAACAGTTGTGGAAGGAAACTTAAAAAAGCATAAAACAAATTTACAGACTCACAGAATCACAGGAACAGAATTTAAACTGATCCAGCATTAACCTCAGAAGACAAACAGTCTGAAACAGTTCAGAGAGATGCAGCATGCTCTGTTCATGTAAAAATACAGCAGATGCTCCACTTTGTATTATTAAAACACAAAATGTTAACATTACGAAGAAAAATGGAATTGCAGCTGAATATTCTGGAGGTTGTTTTAGAATTTGGAGCTGGTGACCTGGAAAAATGAGTCTTTAAAGCTGTCTGCCAAGTCAGGTCTGTGAAAAAGATATCAACATCAACTCCATTTTTTTTTTTTTTTAATGGTAATACATACATTGTTCTACCACTCAGAATTTCACCATGTCTTTGAGTTTACTTAAATATAACATTATGAATAATTATTATTCCTTGGTAGGAAAACAATTGAGAATTCTGGCTCAAAAACACAGCTAGAAATAAGTAGAAGTGAATACTGTGAGATTGATCGCATGTTTGTTTTAATGTTTTCTGGTTAAGAAATAATATACAGTATTCATTATTTATAAAATGCCTTAGTTGCTGTATACCTATGCAGGTAGTTTCATGTATTGTGCTGAATACAGTTTTGCATAGTACCAGCTGTTAAAACAAGGAGTTGTGAGTAGTCCAAAGAGAATGACATGCAGTGTCAGGCCATAAGTCCGTAAAACTGTGAGTGCTGTAAGTAAAACCAGTCAGCCAGGATAATGCTATCACTCATAGCAGAGGAAAAGTTCATCTCATCTGAGGCATGAGTCGTGTTCATATAATTGCAGAGAGTTGGTAGCAGAGTAATGTTCACAAACTGGACTCCGTATCTTTTTGTCCTCTTTAGCCATTTCAAGTGCTTCCACTCTGTCTGTCTTTTAAGTTTCATGTTTGGTGGAAAAGCAACTAGACTGTCTGACTCACTGCAAGCAGAACAATCTCATCTATATTTGTGGAAGTAAAGTCTGTTGTGCTCAAGTCTTAAAAAGAAAAAAAAAAATCCTTCATTTTTTCCTCAAAGCTATTCAAGTTTTGTCCCAGCTATGCCAATCTGTCACTGCAGCTGTCAGCATGATGCCTTCTCTTCAAAGCACAGAGATGGCTCAGCTGAAAGCACTGCTTCTAGTCAAGGGCAAGAAAAAGGTCTGTGCAGTGAGCGCAAGATATAAGGCTGACAGACTGCATAGTACACTGTCAGCATAGTATAATACTTACCTATCAGTAAGGATTAGAGCAGAAAGAAAAGTGCATGAGGAACAGGGAAAACATCCACTACAGTCAGTACAATTCCTTTTTATGGAAGTTGATCTGGATTCATTTTGCAACTGAGGAACTGTGAATGTATTCACTATGGTTTTAAAATCTGATTGGAAAATCTGAGAGCTCTCTGCAAGTTACCCATCTTAAGAGAGGGTTATCTCTTCATGAACTAATTATTAGTGTTTGAATTCATTCCGCAAGTTAGGCAATTAGACATTTAAACTTTTAAAACTACCTGCAGAGAAATAGATTTAGTTCTTGTCATAGAGTAGAATCAGTTTTGTTTGAGTTGAGTAGTGTCTTAAAAGCCATCCAAGAATTTTCTGGTAAGGCTGTGCTCTATTCTTACATAGCCCAGTTTGTACTGGTGAGGGTTGCCACAATACAAGTGCAGGACTTCGTTGGCTTTGTTGAACCTCATGAGATTCACCTGGACCCAATGCTCATGCCTGTGTAGGTCTCTCTGAATGTCATCCCATCCCTTGGGTGTGTCGTCCACACCACTTATCTTGGTGTTGTCACCAGCAAACTGCTGAGGGTGCACTCAATCCTGCTTTAGATGTCACTGATGAAGATGTTAAAGAGTACCACTCTGACCCCTGAGGAACACCAGTCATCACTGACCTCCATCCAGACGACATTGAGCCGTTAGGTAACGATTGAGCCACTGGATACGATATTGCAACCGAATCCTCATCCATCAAACAGTCCACCCATCAAATCCATATCTTTCCAAATTGGAGAGAAGGATTTTACGGGGGACCATGTCAAAGGCCTTACTGGAGTCCAGATAGATGACATCAGGGGCTATTCCCCTGTCCACTGATCAAGTTATACCATTACAAAAAGCAGCAAGATTGGTCAGGAAGGACTTGCCCTTGTTGAAGCCATGCTGGCAGTTAGCATCTCCCTCTCTTCCATGTGCCTCAGCATAGCTTTCATTGGGATCTGCACCATTAACCACTGTCAACCACCTCTTCTTTTAAAATTTTGATGAAACTGAGCCAGTTCTGCTAGTTACTTTATAGCCGGGAGAAGTTAGCAGAAGAGCAATTAGATGTCTTGCTGAAGACTGCAGGTCAAGGGGCAAATGTAGGAATAACATTGTTATCCTTGTCTTCTAGGATGCCATTTCTTCTCACTAAGTCTCAAACTGAGGCAAATATTTTATTTATGTATGGTTATATAGAGTGTGACAGATCACAGTAGGCAGAGATTCTAGAATCTTTTTTGCATGCATTTGTTAATTTATGCACAGTTGGAAGTATTCTTGATGAGCTAAAGGACTGCAATGTTGGTTTTCTCTGTGTTCTGCTTAACTGAAATGATATTTGCTTTTTTTTTTTTTTTTTTAGAATTTGGTGGAGTGGTACATATGACACATTTTTAAGTCGGAGTAGATAAAGCTACATGATGCCAGAAAATAAGATCCTCCAAACTGACAGCTACTGAATGTTTCTTGACCTATCCATTGAATAGATTTGCTAAGATTACAGGACTGTTTTGATCTTATTTTGTACTCCAGGGCTAGCGGTATATTTAAGGTTCCCTCCAGTGATTTCAAAGTCTTCTCACCTTTGCCCAATTAAAGCCTCCTACTTTACTCACACTGTGATCTACAAACAGCAAAAAACTAACAAAATCAGCTTTGATTCCTTCACTTCTATTAAATGCAATGTTGCAGCTCAGGTCAGTGATCTTCAAATTACCATATTTTAGACAAACCAAAGGAAAGTGTGTTGTATTACCTTATTGCCTGAGGGAATGGCATGGATCTCTATCAGGGGAGGACTGGGGGGACTAAGGAAAGATTCTTCAGCACAGGACATTGGGCATAGAACAGACTGCCCAGGGCAGTGGACACAGCCCTGAGCTGCTGGAGTTCAAGGAGCATTTTGACGACACTCTCAGACATTGGGTTTGGGTTTTGAGTGGTCCTCTGTGGAGCCTAGCGTGGGACTCAGTGATCCTTTTGGGTACCTTTCAACTCACCAACTCAGGATATTCTATGATTCTATATTAGCTGTGCATGAATGGCTGTAGTTGCTATATCCATCTGAAAATATTGCTCTGTGAATTTTCTTATGCCCATCTTTCTGATCAGGATGAATATCTCAGAAATAGAAAATTGCCTATTTGATACCTGGTTTTATGAGTTTCCAGTCAGTGAAGAATACAATAAACTTTGTGTTAAAATAAACTTTGAATGACATTCTTGCTTGAAAGCCTATTATTTACAGGCTCTGTAGGAAGTGTAGGTAGGAGAGATGATGGGGCAGGGGAGGATCATTGTATTCAAAGAAGTGGTTTCATGGTCAGGGTTAGGTAGGAGACTAAGGGGAAAATCTTGGTGGATGTCACTGGGAAATCTTGCCAAGGCTTACAATGGACAGAGAGATGTGATTAGAAAAATGTAGATCAATTTTTGAAAACTAAATTGTTCCTTGCTAGCTTTCTGAGATGAGATGACTAGTTCTGTGAATGAGGGATAATCAGTGGTTTGCCTTGATGTAAGCAGGGCTTTCAGCACAAGTTCTCAGTCTTGTAGCCAAGTGAGAAAGACATTGATGGTGTTAGAGGACAAATGAGACATTGGCCAGACCACAAGATGGCTAGTTGTTAGCAAGTCAAAGTTCAGTTGCTGATCATTTGCTTGTGATGAGCCTACTGAGTTGATGCTACAAATGCTGACTTCTTCATTAGTAACTTGGAGGAAATTCTTGACTCAGAGCATGATGAGGCCCTGGCACTGCTGTCCAGGGGAAGCTGTGGATGTCCCATTCCTGGAAGTGCTTAAGGCCAGATTGGATGAGGCTCTGGGCAGCCTGAACTTGTGGGTGGTAACCAGCCCGTGGCAGTGGGTTAGAAACTAGATGATATTTAAGGTCCCTTCCAACCCACGCCGTTCCTTGATTTTGTGATTCCTCAGCATGCTAAAAAGTTCTGGATGGAGGATGACCAAGGTGGTGGAGCAGGACAGTGGCTGGGAATGGTTCATAGATCTTGTACAGGAAAACTGTGGGAAAGCTTAATTTGTTCATACCAGAGATGAGTTTTTGGAAAAAAGATATCATGGAATCATAGGATCATAGAATGGCCTGGATTGAAAAGGATCTGAAAGATCATGTAGTTTTAACCCCCCTCCTATGGATAGCATCGCCAACCACCAGACCGGGCTGCCCGGCTGCTGTCCTCAACCGTTTAAGGGATGGCTAGAGAGATGAAGCCACAGTCCTCTTGGAGATGCAAAGAAGGGTGGGATGAGATGCTACATACACAATATGCATTAGGTGAAATTCTGAATACGTATATATATGTGTGTGTGAGCGTTAATAGAAACTCAGAGTATTTTAGCATTGAAACAGGGACCTTGCAAGGCTATAAAAGTGTTGAAAAGAAGCTGAGCATTGTGAAAAATGCTCAGGTTCTGCTTGGGCTTGTGAGAGAGAATAAAGCAGTAAATGAATTTCCAAATTAAATTCCAAGTGCTCTAAATATTCTTTTTAAGAGTGTTCCTACAACTGCTAGTTTCTGATTCAGAAATTTTTTAATTTTGACTTTAGGATAATGTGATACAGATAAAAGGCTTTGTTCCTAAACTAGGCTAGAAGCAATCATTTACAGTACGGGAATTTTTTGGAAAGTGATTTCTGAAAGATGTTTTCTATTTCAGTATGGGTTGTTTTTTAAAGCAGTGGAGAGGTGTTTTCATTGTGAAGGTTGCAAACTTCGTTTATGTATGTTACTAGAGCTTTTGTTTGTATATTAGAAGAAGATCAAATCAGTGAAAGAAAAGTTTTGGTAAAGATAGTAGAACATTATTAACAATAATCTTTTTCTCCTATTGGAAAGGTATCATTCTTTAAGTATATTGAGCTTAATAATCATATAAGGTGAAATTTAAAAAAATAAGGTGAAAATGTTTAACATTCAGTGATATTAGTGTTATAAATCTTTACATATGCCTAAAGATAAAAATAGTATAACCAAATGACCTTCAGCTTTTATTTATTTCACAGTGTCCAGTGTTATGGGGCACAATGAGAATAAATGTGTTTGTGTGTAAAGCATTTGTTCAGTTACTAAGCATTTATATGGAAGGATGCCCCGTCCATGGAAGCATTCAAGGCCAGGCTGGATGGGGCTCTGAGCAACCTAGAGGGAGGTGTCCCTGCCTATAGCAGGGGATTGGAACTACATGATCTTAAAGGTCCTTTCCAACCCAAACCATTCCAGGATTCCATGATTACATGATACTGAATTGCATATTGTGATGATAACTGATACATGGCATGATATATACAGACTGTATCTATTTCATTTTCAGTTTTTGTTCATGAGTTACCCAGTTGTATAGAAATAATGACATTAATTAATCATCAATAGCTCTTGAGCAATAATGTACACTTTCTTTGAACACAGAGTTATGTTACAATAACTGCATCAAAAATTGGAAAGAACCTGCGATACTCTCAAAGCATTTGAATTACTGCACTAATTAATGATACATTCTTAATTGGGGTTATGTTGCTTAGGTTTTGAATTCCTGCAGTGAATATTTGACAATAGAAATATGATCACTGTTTTCAGTAGTGCTGTACTCATCCCTGATATGCAGAAAGAGATTTTTTGGTCTGTACAATTTTAAAGTACAAGCAGTCATTCGTCAACTAACATACAAAGTAGATAAATAAATACTTATTAATACAAACTAATTTACTTACAGCTCTGATCCACAGTATCTGAGCAAGGGTTATGCAGCTGGGTCAGATCAGAGCTTGGTCTTGCATCACCACCACCAAACCACAGTAAGGGAAGGGGTAGAGATTGAGGCATTTCAGGTGGATGTAAAGTAGCATGGATATGGATTGCATCAATGAGCTAAAGATCAGGTTGGAAAGCTTTACAGACCCACAGAACTTTTAAGACTCAGCATCAGCTGAGTGCACATGAGCTGTGCAGGATATATAGCTTTGATTAAAAAATCTCATTATATATGTGCATATGTATAATATATATATAATAACTATAAAATATATACAGTTATATAATACAAATCAGTAATAGTTTGAATGTTATACTGTGCAAAATTAAATGATTATTGTGGTTTTGCTTGATCACAAAAAGTGGGCTTGTGAGGTAAGGGTAATGGAAAGCCTCACCTCTAAGTTTGCTTAAATCATAAGTTGAATGCATCATGCTTCCTACGTAAAGTGAATGGCTGTTTACTGTACATTTGGGTTGTGATCCAAAGCCTATTGAACTTGAGAACAGAATGATCTGTGATTTGTAGGTTGAGAATCTATTTATTTCATCCTTAACTGATTGAATGGTACCCAAAGTTATGTGCTGTTATGTGATGTGAGATCAATGGGAAGATAAGCTGTTATGCTTTTAATTTAATATGTCATTGTGGGCATTTCAATATTAAGAATTTTCAGGGTTTACATTTTTTCTCTTTTTTGTTTCCTTTCAGGCAAGCCCTGCCCCTATAATTGTCAACACAGACACCTTGGACACAATCCCTTATGTAAGTATTAATTTTGTATAGTGTGTAGATTTTTAAAATGATTTTCCCGCATAAATTTTGCTTAGTATTGGATAGAAATTATAAACAAATCCTACAATTAATTGTCTTTTACAGGTACACTGCTAATTTGTTTCTAGAAGAAGAAATCAGTAATAATAATAATGGCAGTCAGAAAATTACGTACACATAATTTGTAATTCAAACTCCAACACATAAACTGTAACTTACTATAACCAACCTTCCTTTGCAGAAAGAAAGGTGATTTCATTTTTTCCTCCTTGCTAATAAAATAAAATCATGACTATTTACTTTGTAGAGCAGCATATATCTATATTAAGATTCTGGATTCACAGTACAATATTAAAAAGGTGCAAACTGCTCTTCCCATTTGTCTGTATTTCTTTTGCAGTTGATAGCTGTACATGACAAATAACAACACAAGCTAGATGACTTCACGTTTTCTTGTTAATATCTTTTCATTTTAATGGCTTCTAGAGAAAAAAAAAAAAAAAAAAAAAAAGAAAGAAAGGAAGAACGAAATAAAGAAGGAAAGAAAGAAAGAAAGAAATGAAAAACAAAGTAATTTTGCCCTAAAATAAATGCATGCTTTTACTAAAGTAAAAAAACAATATATATATATATATATATATTTACAATTATTTGATAACACTTTCATTTTTGACTTTAAAAGCAACTACAGTTGAAGGTTAATTACATACAGATACATAACAAAATGGGTATGTAATAAGAGAATACCAGGCTTGATACAAGAAAAGCAAGTAGTATGAAGCTAGCCAGGCAATGTATGATCTTCTTGTGTATTTTAGTGATCATTCTAAAGCTCCTAATTAATGTCTCTCAGCTGTCAAATATCCATATCTGTTTCTTACATTTCCAGTGCATAAACCTAATTATTCACCCCACTGATTATTTCGCTGGGTTCTGTCTTGTATAAGGCTAGTGATGAGGAAGTTTAATAGGAGGTGTCCTTGGCAGCTTTTTTGTTTCTGACAATTTATAAAACTTAGAAATTATTGTGCAGGACACAGACAAAGATCATTGCCAAGAGCAAATTAGAAGAATGACACTGCTGTGAAACCAGAGAACCAAATCCCTTGTTGGATATTTCAACCATTGAGAAGAGTGGAACAGTGAAATAAAATTTCTTTGTTTGTTTACATTCCACTTTCTTAAACAGCTTCCAAGTTTCAGTTTTCCTTCCTAACGTCAAAACCATCTGTTGTGGTCTCATTTCCAATACGTCTGTCTTTTCTTCAATTTTAATGAGACACTTTACACTTGCTGTTCTCTATGGTCCATCGAGAGGAACATTGTGAGCCTCAGTTCTCATTTGCAGTGCTGGAGCTGTGCCCAGAACAGTCCACAGTTACAGTGTTAGAATTCCTAAATACAGATGCAATTACATTAGTGACAAGATGTTCAATCAATATGATTTATTCCCTCAAGAGAGCTTATCAATACTTATGCAGTTTTATGTCGCTTTTATACTAGTGTCCCTTTTTCTTTAAAAACAAAAACAAAAAAACAAAAAACAAACAAACCCAAACACATACATACACAGAAGTCCAATAAAATGACAAGACGCGCCCAAGAGAAATATTGACAGTAGACTGAAAAGTGCCTGTGGGGTGTTTCAGTCTATGCACAATGTGATTTAGATAAATAAAAACAAGGTGCTTGTAAAAATAGACAATTCTGAGTTTGTAACCTTCTTGTATAGGAAGAGTTATGTCTCTTAGAAATGGAACACAACAGAGCTACTAAAGAGGAACTAGCCAATAATAAATGCCAAGGTGAAGCCTGCCTGCTGAGGCCAATGTAGTGCCCCACAGGACGTGTCAGTTTTGCTTTACAAGTAAGCAGATCATTCTCATTAGAATTTATATGCTTGAACATTCTTCAGAATGGGAAAGGCTGACACACATGTGGACAAATGACCTCTTACCCCAGCCTCTTATTTGGGAAAGTGGTTTGGGACTCCCAATTACGTGAGAGGTAAATGCCGTAACCACAAACGTCCTCCCTTTCCTACTCCTTTTACTGAGCATTTATTATTGAACGTAATGTTATATAGTGTAGGATATCCTTCTGGTCAGTTTGAGTCAGCTGTCTTGTCTGTGTCCCCTCCTGGCACTTTTCCCACCATCACTTTCTTAGGTATTTGATAAGGCAGAGGAAGGAAAATCTTCCAAAACTTCATGAGCTAAGTATATAATAATGCAGCTATCATTATATCATTTATCTTGCAGGAGATCGCTTTTGGCAGATAGACTGTAAAATGCATTTGGGATTTTTTTTTTTTTTTTTTTTTTTTGTTTTTCAGACAGGTCAGTTCAGGGAGATAAGAGAAAGCTGAACTTAATTATTATTTTGAAATTTGAATATGAGTTACGCATGTGCCTTTTAGCAATGTCAGGACTTACAGACCTACCTGGAAGAAGACTGTGAATGACCAGGAACATCTCTTGTGAATACATAACTAATCCTAATGGATTAGTTATCTGATTAATAAAGTATCTGAAAGTTATCATTGTTTTTTAATTATCATGAGATCCCTCCTTTAGCAGTCCCAGAGGAGCAAATTATTTTACAGATCAGAGAAACCAAGTTCAATTACATCATTTCCTGTCCAATGCTCGCTGCATCTATGATGTTAGTGGACAACAGTTGTCAGTCCTCTCTCATAATAGAACTGTGTTTAACACTCCCAATGGATTGGAATTATCTTAGAGGTCTGTTTCTGTTCTCATGCTTCAGAGTGTGTTTGAAGTCTAGCAAGCCTCTTGATGGAGGAACACACAGAAATTTTTAGCTCTGAAGACTTTTACCACACTACCTACGTCCACATTCTTTTTCTCATGTCCTGTCTTTCTCTGCTCGATCAGTTTAATTCTTTCCCTGCAGTACATATTCCACAAGTCTGAGTAATTCTAAATCAACTTATGAAAAAAATTTAAAAGTAAGTCAATGTATCAAGGCCAGCTTGGATGCAGGCAGCCTGACCTGGTGGGAGGTGTCTCACCCATGGCAAGGAGTTGGAATGAATGTGTCTTTAAGGTCCCTTCCAACTCAGACCAATCTGCGATTCTATTATATGGAAGCATACCATGGAAGTGTTTGGCACATTAGTTTTTGGTTGCTGACTGATAGCTTAATCAGGATGTTTTTCACAAAACTTCACTAACACTACCTACTTATCTTTTTGCCAAAAAATGAGCTGTTCTTTTTAGCCTATTTCAAAAGTATCGAAACTACATATAACTTTTCCTTTATCAGGTCTGCTTTTTCTATAACTATCATTTTCATTATACTTAATGAAGTAAACATGAAACACCGGAATAAGTATGAATTTTCAAATTTTGTTGAATAGATTGTTCTACTTTACTCCGCCATTACTAGCCACAACTGATCACTTAGTAAAGTAGATCACTTAGTAAGGTCAGGCTATTTTCAAAGTTTTTATATACGAAATGGAGACTTCTCTTGATTCCATTTAGCTCTTGACTCAGCAGCTCAACAAGCTATTTTCATTTCCTTTTCTGATATGCACATCCAGTCCATTTCCATTTCAGTGAACACCCTGCTATTCTCCAGGAATTCCTGGGTGTTCTCAGAGAGAGAAGGGAGTAACAGAAATGCTCAGTATTCACAATGCATTTTCAAATGTAATATGTCCAGTG
This sequence comes from Lagopus leucura, assembly GCF_019238085.1. NCBI lineage: Eukaryota > Metazoa > Chordata > Aves > Galliformes > Phasianidae > Lagopus > Lagopus leucura. Next base: position 4,437,520 of record NW_024962254.1, read on the forward strand.
GTCCACCAAAAATAAATTTCAGTTTTACTGTTGGTATGTAACTCGTAAATGGTGTGATTTGTCTCATCAATGTCTTCATGTAATTAAGCCTTTAATTCTGTTGACGTTAAAACCTTTCAACTGAAAAAATCATCCTATTAGGGATTGTCTTCCTTCTGTATACTTTTCTTGAACAAGATGAAAGAAAAGGCCTTATTCTGATATATTGTATGTTATTCTTTATGATTTAGAACAGAAAAAACAGTTAATTCATTTTATTTCCAGGTTCAGTAACTTGAAAACTTTGGCTTGGTGAACGTAGGAATAAATTTGATAGAAAGCTTCAGTGGTACAAAACGAATTATTCTGTGGCATTTTAAGCACAATTAAACATTTGTGGGAGTTTGTTCTTTATTCGCTGGCTGTAAATTTTAGGTCCTATTGTATAATGAGAAGCATTAATTTAATACTCTATGAATCATCTCAATTTCTCTGTTGCACAGAATAAGCTTTATTTATTTCTTTATTTATTGCTTTCCAAAATGCTGCAGAATTAAGTGAAAAGTACTGGCTTTTCTGCATCGTTTTCAGGAGTTGATGTGAGCCTTTCTTTTTTTTTTATGATGGAATTTGATTTTTCTTTCACCTTAACTTCATGTTAATCTTAAATTCTGAGATACTTTCGTTGGTTCCTTCCTGCCTCTACTTGTCACAAAGGTTATAGAACCACATAATCACAAAATGGCTTGGGTTGGAAGGAACCTCAAAGATCATAGAAGATCAAGATTACCTAGTTTACAACCCTTGCTATGGGCAGGGTTACCAGCCTAGGGCAGGGTTACCAGGCACTAGATCAGGCTGCCCAGGGCCTCATCCAAAATAATCTAAATCATTTCCAGGGATGGGCCATACAGAGCTTCTCTGGGCAGCCTGTGCCAGCACCTCTCCAAGATTTCCCCCTATCATCTAAACATCTCCCCTGAATCTCCCGTTTTATTTTAAAACCATTCTTCCTTGTCCTAACACTATCCACTCATGTCAAAAATTGATTTTCCTCCTATTTATAAACTCTCCTCATATACTGAAAAGCCACAATGAGGTGTTCCTGCAGCCTTCTCTTCTCCAGAATGAATAAGCCCACATCTTTCAAGCTTTTTTTTATAGGAGAGGTGCTCCAGCCCTCTGATCATTGTGTGCCTCCTCTGGACCCACTCCAGCAGCTCTGCATCCTTCTTGTGCTGAGGGTGCCAGTCCTGGACACAGTCCTCCAGATGGGGCCTCATGACTACAAAGTACAGAGAGCAGACAATCCCCTCCCCTCTCCCCGCTGACCACCACCCTCACTTTCGATGCAAGCCAGGATACTGTTGAATATAAGAGCTAAGATATATGCACTTTATTTTCCTTCTGGTCCCAGTGAGTTCCTTGCATTTCATTGTTCTCCCTTTATTCTTCCAAATTATTATTTATTATTATTATTTAATTATTTGTTTGCTTTACTAGCTGTGCTGACTGCACTGAGTTAATTTCCTGAAGAAGTGATTTTCAGACTCCTCTGTTTAGGTTTTTGTGATCTATAATCAACTCCTTGCATTATTTTATGAATGCTGATCAAGGCCATGGGCACAGCTGCTTTGATGGATCTGTGCATAAGGACACCCAGAGCTCAGTATCCTTTGGTTGCTCCTGTACTAGGAACTGTGGAGGCCATGAGGATGCCAAAATGGGGAGGTTAGTGGAAGGTTTCAGCTTTTTTGTCAAATAGCTCAGCCAGTGCACCTGAATTTAATACATGAAAGAAGGTGCCTAAAGGTTTAAATGAAGGCTGCAGGGAAAAATAAATTCTTCCTATTCTGA
>NW_024962254.1:4439365-4688842 GCF_019238085.1 Lagopus leucura
AGGTTTAAATGAAGGCTGCAGGGAAAAATAAATTCTTCCTATTCTGACTGGGGGAAAAAAAAAAAAAAAAAAAAAAAAAGGAAATCTGAAAATTTCTGAGATTCACGAATGTAAAGATTTTCATTGGATATTAAAAAATAAGCACAGCATGGACCTAAAGAAGTAAGATGAAGGAAGGAAGGCATGAGCTTAAGACGTTTGGCATTCATAATGAATATGAATTGTGCTGTTTAACCCTGACTGGTGAGCAAATATTTGAAGAGAGAGGTGCTAGAGGAGACAAAGGAAATTATTGTCAGAAAGGCCAAAATCTGGATTTTTACAAAGGTAGGAAGGTCTTGGAATTGGGACTTTTTTATTAATTAGTGTTTTAAAATGTATTAACCATACAAAAGTATGTATATAAGGATTTATATATTTATATATTTATATATTTATATATACATTTACTCATTTATTTATATATACATTTACTGAGCATCTGAATAAATTTGTTTCTTCCTCCTAATTAGTTTGGCAGTAATTTTGGAAGTTAGATTGTACATCTTATTGTCTCAAAGGTCTCTTATGTTTTCCAGATTGTTAAACAACAGTTTTGCTTGTTTGTTGTTTATACTCATCTTTCAGTCTGTCAGTAAATGTGGATTACAGTGAAGAAGCTAAATGAGGTAGAGCTCTGTGCCAGCTTTTAAAATATGTAGTGGTTTGGCTTCTCTGATTTTGCCCTTGAATTATACTACAGCAATGTTGTTTGGCCTGGTAGTCACTGCTGTGTTATGCATGTCATCATTTCTGTAGTGGGATAAGAGATTTTTCTTTTAGAGTAGCAGTATTGACAAGATTGGCTTAATTCATGTTTCTAAATTTTTTTCAGATCATTAGTGAAGATGTGTTACATAACACAAGACTATAGAGTTAAAAATACAGTTCCTCCTGAAACATGCATGAATAGAAGGATTGTGCTATGTAATGATAGGTAATAGAAAAACATGTTATTGCGCTTCAAAAGCCAAAGTAAAAGTATTAATGGATCTTATTCATAAGATTATTCATCTTATCCATCTGATTTATTTTGCTTCTATTTCATACCCATTGTATTTCAAAACCAGAACATTTCAAAGCTTTTCTTGAAAAATACATTGTTTTAGAATGGAACATCTTTACAAAAGGGCCAAAGTGATTATGGAGTAAAAATATACCTGTTTTCACTCCTTCAGATGAGAGAGGAGTGAAATTAATATATAAATTTTATAAATTCTTTGTAGATTTTGGAGGAAATTTTGAATATTTAAGTATCATTAGAGATTATTGACTTTTAACATCAGCTTTTAACTAAGGGTAAATGCAAATCATTAAAAGACTTCAAATTTTAGGAGGTTTATTTTATCTTCCTCAGAAATAAGCACTACTTTGAATATTTGAATAATACTATAGATCATATCATGTGAAAAATCAGAAGAAAATCTTCATTGTCGCTGTCTGTATGAATATTAGCATCCTGTCAATCCACGGAGTAAAAGCATCCCCTTGTCATATATCTAATTACCCCTTCACATTTTCACTCTGCAAAAGTCTAATACTTTCTATTTTCAATTGTGTATAACCTTCACCTTGAGATTCAATCAAAAGACTTTTTCTGTAAACGTTTGATTCAAACTTTACCATTAACAGGAAATGAGTATTACTGAACTCTAAAAGAGAGCAATTGGTACAATTCATGAATTAGACTTTCTGACCAAAAATAATAATAATAAGCTGGAAAATGGGTTTCTGAATACTCCCTGATCACTAACAGACAGTGGGTCCTTTAGACCACACTGAAATTAGTTTGAAATAACCCCCAAAGCAAGGCCAGGTTTCATGACTCTCTGTGAGCCTGTTCCCATTGGGCAGCTCTTCTCATCCTTGTAGCCTCCACTGTAGGGAAGCCAGCAAGGCACGGCTCTAATCAGTCCTTCTTTTCTGAGAAAAGTCATATATGCTTGTGTGTCTATAAATACCTCTCCTCTATGCCCAGATATACTTCATTTTTAATTCATCCAAGAACATTTGTGCAGGAGACCAATATGTGCTGAAGATTTTAGAGCACAGCATGTCTACCAGGCCTGTTAAAACCACTTGGAGATTTGAGCCAGCCAGGAATTGCCTTGCTCTAACAGTTAAATGTTTTTGGAGTTTGTTTTTGTCTTGCTCTCCTTAGCCTTGAATTAGCTTCTACCCTTGCGTCCTTTTTTATGTGTTATACTGTGGACCCATAGTTAACACTACTGTACTTTGTAGAAGTCCACTAGTCCATTAAAACTGGTTGGGTCTGCGGATTTGCATGGATCCAGTGGTTAACACAACCACTTGCAAGTATGCTTTTATAGTACATGGTCTTTTATAGTTCATGGTCTTAAGCCATGAAGCACAAGCTCTTGAAGTACATAAGGCTCTTTTCTTGTGTGCTGTTAATTTAATTCTGAATTAGTAAGTTGTGGTATCACAATTCTGAGCTGAATTGGGAAATGTAACTCAAAGAGAACATATGAATAAGTATTTATAGACTTAATGTTTGTGGTTTCAGACAATGATGTTTATAGATAGATTTCACTCTACAGAATAGTGTAGGTCTTAAATAAAAGCTGTTTTCAAAAATGAAAAAAAAACCTCAGTGTTGATGTCATTATCTGAATAGTTTTAATTTTACAAAAGAAGGAAGAGTTTTCCCATTCCCCAAGACTTCAGGCATGAGATAGGAGAAATTTTCAGGGCTGGCGTCAGGCGTAGAAGTATTCCTTTGAACCTGGATAACCTAAGAAGCAAAGAAGAAACAGCTCAATATTGAGAACTACTGCTTTCTTATTTTACTGGAAATGGAAGGGCTTCATTTCTGTGACACTTCAATCCAAAGGTACATACACAACGTATTTGTACAAGGAAACTTATTTCTAATTTCAAGGATATTTATTGCTTTTATCTGGCATTGATTGATGTTCTACTTTGCAAAGTACCTCTTGAAGTTCAGCCAAAGCAAGTTTGTTGTTATCTTGGCAGTATACACTGTAATATTTGTAGTAATATTGGTTAGGTAGAGGTACCTTCCCTTATATTCTTGTATGTATTGCTCTGAACATTATCACTGCAGTTTCTATATTAAGTCTTTGACATTGTGTTGATTTTTAATAAGAATTTTGAAATGCCTTGCATGTGATCTAGCTAAATCTGAGTGAACACCATATTATTTTCACAAAAATGATAAATTAACAACTGAAATTTGTAGCCAGGGATCAGCTGATCTGTGCTGTAAAACTAACACTCCTGCACAGTTTTGGGAAACGGTCTGAAGCAAGGTCTGTACTGTTGTGCAGTGTGTAGACTGTTTTGGAGTGTGACTCATATCTAATTCACATTTTACATAATAAAAAAACATGCCACTTTTAATGCAGTGAATGGGTGAATCAGCCTCAATGGTAAATTATGTTTTTAATCAGTGTTTATATGACCTAGCACTCTGAATATTGCTGCAAACCCAAATATACCACTGATACTACTTGTTTTCATGATCGTAAAATTTCTGACTTCCATAATTTTCTGTAGAAGGTTGACTTAGTTTGAGGGTCATAGAAAACAGAGACACATTCATGAGATAAATGTCCACATTGTGGAAATCAATAGTAATGAGAAATGACAACTGAATGCAATTGTTTTTTGTGGTTTGGTTCTTTTTTTTCCTCTTACATTAACATACTAAATCAGCTGTCTAGTGATATGTGTTTGTAAATTATTCTTCATGAAGGTGACTGTAGCTTATAACTCAATTCTTTTTAGTCTTATATTATTTGTACTGAATACAGAGTGCTTTACATTAGCTAGGCAGAAAACCACTTTACTGGATTTTGGCAAGTGTTGTGGTTTCATTCTATGCCAAGTTTAATTGGGTGATATTGTAGTCATAAAAAAAAATAATAATAATAACCTTGTGTAAGGTTCAAAATAAGGACTAGAACTTTGCAAAGGTGGTTGAAAATTGAAGACAACATAGTGTGTTTGTCTTGAAATTATTGAGCTAGAGTAATTTTCCAAATAATGTGCAGAGTACAAGTTTGATTAATCACCTTGATTTCACCATCATCTTTCTCTTTAGTAGAAGGAGATTGCTGTTGTATTAATAGTGTGCTTTCTTACTCTATAAACTGTGAAAGTCTCCAACTGTTCATATGACCTCTTGTTATTCCCCTGAAGGAGGACAAACATAATTTGCAGCTGGTGCTTTCAATACGATTTTATTTCTTTCACAGAAAATGGATATTACTTTGAAGGGATTTTGTGTAAAATAAATCAGAAAATTGCTTCTATTTTGTTCTCCAGGCATTTGATTTTCATGTAGACAGACACAAATATGTTCTAATTTATGGAACCCTTTGTCCACGTATATTATCTTTGAAAGTCGTCCATCTTTTTTTTCAAACTAGAGGCTAAACTCCAGGAGCTGTTCTTGGGAGTTAATAAGACTGATTTCATTAATAGGACAAGTTGGTCTTCAGTCAGATGGTGAGAAGTTGTGCTGCATTAGCTGCTTCTAATGTGTGCTTGGTTAATCCCTGTGAACAAGAAGTTGCACCAATTTTCTTTCTCTGAGCTTGTGAGAAGCAGCAGAAAACTGCTTTGAATTTGGCTCAGCTGTTCAGATTGTCTTTTACTTTTTTTCTGCAGCAGAATTAATTGAGCATGAGGGAGCTGTTCTGCTATGCTTTTCGTTGTAGAGCACAAAGAGACTGTGGCTTCCTGCCCATACACACACTAAAGAGTATTCCAGGATTTTAGTAGAAACAGTGCATCTTTCCACTGTTAGAAAATTTCTTGTAAAGCAACTAAAATGCTGTTCTGTGGAATTCATAAATGTTTGTTAATAAATGTGCAGAGGTATTATTTATCTGTATTGTCCTTCTTATATAATGTTATTATTGGTTGAAATACATTAATTATCTTTTCATTTCAAGTCTGCACCCTCCTGCAGGTGTAATTATGTTCACAGATGAATCAGTGTGAGATCAGTTACACTGGTACAGGCCCAACAACACCAGTGGGAATGCACCATTTACTGAGAGTATAGTAAAGCCTTCAGTACTTATTCCGAGTTAATAAACAAGGAGAAAAGAAACAAAGAGAATTCATTGATTGTGATTGCTCAGCAGCAATGAGAGAGTACAGGGAAGGGAGTATTAACCCTTAAGAGGGCTTAAAAGTAAGTAAAGCTGTTGGGGGACTGTTTTAGGCACGACAGTATGAGCCAGAGTATACGATCAATTAATAAAACGCAAGAGATTATATGATGTTGGTTTGATGTTGTTTATACATGTATTTATGTAGAAAATGGGTGTGGCTGTATATATATTGCATATTTCAGCATCTGATTACCATACAGAACACCATGGATATCAATAAGTGCAACAAATGGTTTCCATACATCTCTTGCCTCAAATTTTGCCAGTTAAAATGTTATTGATATCTTTTTAAGACCAGGTGAAATTTCTTTCTTGAGTGTTTAAATGAATCAAACAACTCACAGTTTATTTATTAATCTCTGCCTTTTATTCACTTATTCACCATAGTTACCACCATTTGAAATAAAATTACACAAATTACAGTATTGAACATTAGGAAAATGTATGTCACAAGTTACAACTACTTCATAGACTCATTTGGTGAAATAATATCAATCAAGCAATAGCAATTTTCCATTTCTATGTATCTTACACATGGAATAAAATATTATACAAGAAAATCACTTCCAGAAATATATGTCCTGTTCAGTCAGTTGAAAAGTTTGATGAATTTTCCTCTAAAACTGAGAAGGACTAGAGATATAGGATCCTGACAAACTGGAAGGTTATGATTAGTCAGATGTTAGTGTGTCAGCAATGTCAGAAGCACAGAAGAAAATGAAAAGCAGACTGACTGCAAACTTCTCAAGCTGTATAGGAAATGACCTGAGCTGCAGAAGAAAGGATGTAATTTTGTGGAAGAAATGACTGTATCTACTTCTCTGGAAAGCACTGCTTCAAATTCTTACATTGATGTATACTATAAAGTTTCATGAGTAAGGAATTTTAGGAAATATTTTTTTACGATACAAATTCTGAAAGTCTGAAATAGCCCTATATAATCAGTTAAGCACACACAGGTTCCTCAAATGCCAAGTCTGTGAGAATAATGAACTATGTAACATAAATCACTCTCTGTTGAGTCCTCTCCCTCTTGCCTGTAAAAACCAAACAAATAAACCAACAAGACGTTAGGTGACAGCTAAACATAAGTTGGGTAGCTAATATGAAAGAATTTCTCCTAGTTAAAGAGAGAAGTTTGTATGTGTAAAAGCTGTCATTTGCATAATTCTTGTTTTGCTGATTCTGATTTGGAATAATTTGGAATAGCTAGCCTAAACAGAATTGATACACAGGCATTTTTTCACTTCCATCTACTATATTCCCCTTTTGGAATTATGACCTCTGCTTTAATCTGCTTCGTGGATTATGTATGAAACTGGGAGTTCTGTGATGGGTCAGCATTGGGTATGCTGAGTGCTTGCACTTAAAAATGTATAGACACATCTCTTTTGAGGTATGTGTGGTTATAAAACTCTACATTGATGCTGAACAGTGGAAAGGATTGTGAGAAGTGAGAACTGCAAGACAAAAAGGGAAAACTGAAAGAGAGTCCTTTGCTTGGGCCACGTTTTGAAATAAAGGATAAGCAGGTGAAGCATATTAACACAGTAAATCAAGGATTAAGAGTTAGAAGGGAAGACTGTATTAAAATTATAGATGGAAAAGTTAAGGAGGAAAGCTAATCATAAATGATGCTTTCGTTGAAGAAAATATATTCATGCATACACATGCATGCATCTGTCTGTGAAGGAACAAAAAGATTTGGATGTAGTAAGAAAATAAAAAGAAGTAAAAAATATAGAGATGGCAGTGGAGGCAGAATTTGCAAGCAAGAGAAGCTGCGTAAGTGTTAGGTGATGGCCATGTGCAGAACGTATAGAAAACATAATTTTGTTCTGAACAAAAGGTAAGAAGAAATTAGGGATTTGGGATAGATGAGTGGACAGTGAGGTGAGCTGAGAACTGGCTGACTGGCAGAGTGCAGAGGGTCATCGTTGGTGGTGCAGAGTCTGGCTGGAGACCTGTAACCATTGGTGTCCCCCAGGGGTCTGTGCTGGGTCCGGTCTTGTTCAACATCTTCATCAGTGACCTTGATGAGGGGATAGTGGCCACCCTCAGCAAGTTTGCTGATGATATGAAGTTGGGAGGATTGGCTGACATGCCTGAAGGCTGTGCTGCCATTCAGCAAGACCTGGACAGGCTGGAGAGCTGGGCAGAAAAAAAACAGATGAGGTTTAACAAAAGCAAGTGTAGAGTCTTGCATCTGGGGAGGAATAATTCCATGCACCAGTACAGGTTGGGGGATGACCTGCTGGAGAGGAGCTCTGCGGAGAGGGACCTGGGTGTCCTGGTGGACGACAGGTTGGCCATGAGCCAGCAGTGTGCCCTTGTGGCCAAGAGGGCCAATGGCATACTGGGGTGCATTAAAAAGAGCGTGGCCAGCAGGTCAAAGGAGGTGATCCTCCCCCTCTACTCTGCCCTGGTGAGGCCTCATCTGGAGTACTGTGTCCAGTTCTGGGCTCCCCAGTACAAAAAAGACAGGGATCTCTTGGAAAGAGTCCAGCGGAGGGCCACAAAGATGGTGAAGGGCCTGGAGCATCTCCCCTATGAGGAAAGGCTGAGGGAACTGGGTCTGTTCAGGCTTGAGAAAAGAAGACTGAGAGGGGACCTGATCCAGGTCTATAAGTATCTAAGGTGTGGGGGGCAGAATGGCGAGGCCGGACTCTTTTCAGTGGTGAGTGGAGACAGGACAAGGGGAAACGGCTGGAAACTGCAGCATAGGAAGTTCCGCACAAACATGCGCAAGAACTTCTTTACAGTGAGGTGACGGAGCACTGGAACAGGCTGCCCAGGGAGGTGGTGGAGTCTCCTTCTCTGGAGATGTTCAAGACCTGCCTGGATGCCTACCTGTGCGACTTGCTGTAGGGAACCTGCTTTGGCAGGGGGGTTGGACTCGATGATCTCTGGAGGTCCCTTCCAACCCCTACAATTCTGTGATTGTGTGATTGTGTGATTCTATGAATCAAATAGAGAAAAATGATAATTGTTAATCAATGAATGGCTGTTTTCTGCAAGAGAGTTAAAACAAGAAAACCAAGGGTAACAGTGAGGAAGGAAGAAGGACTAGGAAAGAATGAGTATGATACACAAACAGTAAAGAAGAAAGTAAAATAAAAATTAAGACCTGAACAAGGGTATGAGACACTGAAGAGGAAAAGAATAAGCAAAAAAAAAATCAGCTTTAGAGCAAGGTATAAGAAGGTCGTGACTGTGCTGTGAATCTTTACTGGTGTTGACTAAAAGCTGGATTTTTCTTCTTGGAGCTCTGCTCTAAGAGTGCTATCTTCCCTAAAGGCTGAGGGTGGTGTCTTCCCTAAAAGTTGAACGAGTGATGGCCAAGTGCTCTGTAGATATGCCTACAAACCCGTGGAAGAAGCCATATATTTATTGCACATATACTGTATGATCTTTTCCTGATAAAGTTATTACAAAACCATGAAGTCTTTCATTCATGATTCTTCACGCCAGAATAGTTGTGTGATGATAAAAAAGTTTTATGTTTTGTTACATTTCTGTTCAATGAGCTTAACATATTGCCCTATTTCCTGGAAGAAATAAGGCGGAAAAGAAGGAAGTGGGCTTATTATGCACTGTGATTAAAAATAGATGTAGGCTATCTTTTATAAAAAGCACATAAAATGCACTCACTCAGATAAATGGAAGTGGCATGAAAAGAATTCTGGCAGTCTTTTTAAGACAGATCAAAAAGATGAAATAATCATATTTGAAATCATGGAACAGAGGATACTCTTTCCAGTATGTTTATATGAAGTGAGAAAGAAATTAAATGCACTTGGAGAACAATATCAAAAGAACAGCAGGTTTCTTGAGAACAGTGAAGGAGCTTTGTCAACTACTGAAGAAATAACTTACATCTGGAGATGACCAAGAACTAAATAAAGATTACTCTTTCATCTTGCTGATATAAAAGAAATAATGCAGGGCTGTTTAAATCTTGTACGTGTTAAAATACCAAAATAGCCTGGGTGTTTCCTAAATGTAAAACATAGAATCTTAATTGTGCCTTTTTAAACTTTTTAAAGGACAGATGTGTCCTAGGATACTTGCAAATCAGATATTGGCAATGTGCATTCTGTACGGAGGGTTGGCTGATGAAACTGTTCAAGCAAAAGAATCAAAATTATATGGTGAGTGAAAATCAGTAACAGAGTAGTTATCTTCCTATGAATATGATAATAAAAGTGGAAGCAGCAGTCTTTTTTTCCTGAAGACAGCTAAAAAACAATGTCCAACGAAATATAATTAAAATGGGTTTTGTTTGTAGTACTAGTCTACAGATATTGTAATTTTTATTTAATGCAATCTCTTCTTGAAAAGATCTGGCTTATGTAATGAATGACTTTTGCCTGGATAACACCACCTGATGACCACCAGACCCCTCACCAGAACTCCGTATTAATTCAGCGCATGCACCCAGTGCTGCAGTAAAGTACTGTCGGCTTTCTAACCTGTCATTAGGATTGATGAGTTTTATTCCTGCATTTCAGTGACACTGTCATCAAGTAATTGCAGAGACATAAATAAAGAATCAGGAAAAAATAATACATGCAACAGTCTTAAAAACAAAAGAGTATGTGAAAATGATAAACAGTATAGATTCTCATGGATTTGGGGATTTGTTCTAAAGGTACAGAGTTGATTTTCATAAGGGACCCCTTCCTCTGCTTGACATTCTTAAATTTCATTACATGAGACGAACTTCCGGGAAAGTCAGAGTAAAATTATTTAAGAACAAACAAATCCAGGTTGGCGAGAAACTAAGTTTGGTGTTCTGTATGCAGGGCTTTATTTCACTTTTTCTGAAAAAATTGTTTGTTGGGAGCATCTTTTTTACCTGTTCCTTATTTCTCATCATAAACTGTCATCTGTATATCTTAGGAAGGTATAAAATTTGCTGTGGTCTCTAGAATTGATTAGAGTTTCACCAGGAAAAGTCTTTTGCATGCTGGTATCTGGATAGTTGCTACACATTACATCTCTTTCTTAAATAAATGTTCATACCAAAAGCTGGGAAGAATCCTCAAACATAACAGTGCAGCTGTAAATGTAAAGCAACTGTTGCCTTGCTTTTGCAAGCAGTTATTTTGGACATTGGAATTGACTTAGTAATGGTAACTTGTTCTAAAGTGGCTGAAAACTCATCACACTCTAGATCCTGAATGTATTTAAGGACAGGAGGCTGATAATTCTTCTCTTATCACGTGTTGGTGATGCTGTTGCTGAAAAATAGGACATTAAAAGCCCTCAAAAGTTACCTAAAGGTTTCATTTATGTTGTCTATTTTGTCTGGGCCAACAGCATCTTTTGGGTGTTCCTGCATGAGATATTTTGACTCCACATTCTGTGCCTTTCAGAAGTGTGATTGACTGCATCCTCCCATGCATTCAACTTGTGCTCTCCTTATCAGTTTCTGCCAATCCTCTGAGACAAGTTGTTGCCCTCCTTTGGGCATCTTACTGTCACAGGTGCTGTTGAGCACTGATTTTCCGTAGAGAGATCCCCAGCTTGCCAAATCAGAGAGGGAAGTCGGGAGGGAAGTCATGTTCCAAGATGACATCCTGACTTTTTTGACTTATGGGGGAAGGTGCTGGATATCAAGCTCTATATATGCTTCCAATTACATGTGCAGATAAACCTCTAACAGTAACTGGAAAATCTCCTAAACCAGACTTCAGGTCTTACACAAATGTAATAATTGTAGAAGAAATATTGTATCTGTTATGTAGGACTTTTTATCAATCTAGAGTTAGGAGAATTTCAAAGAAAATTTATGTAAGGCAAGAGCTCACCAAACTTCATGCTTCAGTTTTAGACTCTGCACTCAGTGAAAGGAAACTTCAGGGTCACAGTTCAAATAACCTATCTGAGACATGTAATGTAGGATGAAATGACTTAAGAGCTAGAAGTATCTGTTCCTCTCCAATGAGTATAAAGAGAGCCAGATGACTACTTCATATTTCAGCATTATAGATAGCAAAATTCAGTCAAGATTAAGGATATCTATTGTCAACCTTGATGTTCTGAAAGAAGGGGAAATAATAATTACAAAGCAGCTTGCAAATACTTGTGGTTTCTTTGGCTGTAGAGGAAAAGAAGAGATGACCACAAACAATCAGAGAATTGTTAAGGTTAGAAAAGACCTCTAAGATCACCTAGTCCAACTGTCCACCTTCTACCAACATTTCCCACTAAACCATGTCCCTTGGTACAACATCTAAATGTTTCTTGAACACCTCCAGGAGCAGGTTTCCACTAGTTGCAAGAAATGGAAGTTGATGGTCTAGGCAGCTTTTTCAGGAGCCTTTTCAGGCCAGAGCTGTCACGTTTTAATAGACAAAAGGAGAGGGTATGCCTGTATGCTGCTAAATAAGAGTACCAACAAGCCAGTTTCAGCAATGGAGCCATGATTCTCCTGCTTAACTGTTGTCTTGCTGCTGGGCTATCTGTTTCCAACAGGCTCCAGACAGAAACAGCCTTAAGCACTGAGGCTTGGCTGAAAACTCACTCTAATTTAGCAGTGTGGATGCAGCCAGAGAGTCTAAATATGAAATAAAGTGATGCTACTAACAAATGGCATTGCATGTATCATCATTTCACCTGCATCGTGTGCTTGCAGTATCTTATTTGAACTTTTATGAAATAACTGTGTTGGTCTTCCAAGCAACCAGCAAGAAAGGACAGTGAACTACATATAAGCTTCAATAACAAAAGGAGTTGGATCAAGATCCGTCTTTTAATCCATATCATTCCTGCTGCTATGGAACATGGTAAAAGATCTCTGCTGTGATTCATGGAGATTTGAGCTGAACCTTTTTAAAATTGGGACTTTGGATGATAAAAGGAAATCCTTATATGATCGTAATCGAGATATTGTTTCTGTGCAAATGCCAGTTGAGTATTCAGCTTGTGTTTTCTCCTTTCATCTTTACACAGAGGTTGCTCACTTCTCATGTCCCTCTTTTTCCCATTTTGCTGCGCTAATGAGTTTTTAATGCAAAGGAAGAGTGATTATAAGCAGTGAAGCAAAGACAGCTTTATAGAATAAGACTGAGGAATTGAAGACATAGATCAGAGCTATCCACCAGCCTAAGATAAAAGAGAAGTTCGTGAAAACAGAGACATGTAGATAGCTTTGATTTCATTATCATCAGACAAGAAAGGACAAAAATTGGGATAGCTGTTCATACCTAGTTAGTTTCCTATATCAATAAAAGACTCTATGAAGAAAGCAGTAAGTTTATCACATAAATCAGGAAAATATCCTGTAGGAAAATGTTGGCTCATCTCTGTTTTTTATGTAACATGATTAGCAGATTGTAATCATTTAAAAAATACAGATGTTTTCTACTTTATTCATTGATGCCAAGTTTGTGTTTCATCACTAAGCATGGATTTTTTGTTTGGGCCTTTCTCCTTGTTTCTTTTTGAACACAAATTCTGAGGATTGTATTTCTGTTACTGATTCCATAGTTATCAATTCTTGAACTGCAGATAAATTAAATAGTTTTGCTGGTTTTTATAGGAAGCTTTTCTTTGGAAGCTACATGTACATAGTTGTAATACTCAATACAAAATACCTGATTACATTTGAAAAGTTATGACTAGATGAAGAATTATTGTGTTTAGTATTTTTTGTTGATTGCCTCTAGAAAGTTGATATAGAATTATTAGCAGTTAGGAGTGGGGAGGAGTGCTGAATATTCTTGTTCTGAAAAATAACAAAATTGTTCCTTCAAGGGACAATCCTAAAATTTCATCTAATTTTTGTTCCTATTTTTTTTTTTTTTTTTTTTCACTAAGCACAAATTAAGTAAAACAATAGAGCAGAACTATTTTCCAGGAAATATCCTATCATCATAAAAGCTATAAAACAGTATGATTAGTGAACAGTATCTTGTACTTTTCGGCTCATGGGTATTTTCTTGCAAAATCAAAAAATAGCTGTAGCTAACTTTGAAATTCCTTTGAGATCTTAAGCACAGAAGTCCTTCCAGTACCATGCACTTTACTTATAATGTAGCCAACTTTGTAGCTTTCTCAAATGCAGCTTTCTGCCCATTTAAGAGATTAGGAAACTAGGAAAGGCATGTTAAGTGTGTTGCCTAGAGGGACAGGAAAAATCCGTGTCAGATGGGAACAAGATTTCAGAGTACTGCTTAGATCAGTGTCATGTCTTCAGCTGATGGATTTCTTGTCCATCACAATCCATTTTGGTGCTCCAAGTTTTGGAGTTTAATTTATTTTGACACTGAAACACAGCATAAGAATTGCATTAACATTCTTTGTCTTTTTGCTCTTCAACTGTCTGGTGCAAAGGTACTCTGTCATGTTCTTGCCCTGGGTTAATATAGTAAACAAGATGTATTTCAGCATGTGTATCAGTTAGATTTTTACATAAGTGCTATGAATTTCCTCTCTGATTTTGTATTGCAAAGTAAATTGGAGATCAGAGGGCAATGAATAATTAATCTTTCTTCAATTTGTGAGAAAAATTTTAAGAAGTCTTCTGTTTTTTACATAGAACTATTACCTCAGAAAATATTTAACCATTTGCACAAAGCCCACGAATATACTGTATCAGATATTACTCATATTATGTAAATGCTTTAGTTATCCACTATCATAGTGCTTTACATAGTAACTTGTACTGTTTTCAAGTTTTTAGGCTTGATTACACTGCCATTCAAAGCAGAGGGGAGCCAAGTAGTATATAATTTAGATACTTTAACCTCTGTGTTGAAAAGTATGCTTCAGTATACTGATTGTGCTGGAATATCTGTACAGTGTCCCTTACAAATTAACTAACTTCTTTGTGTATTTAAGCAATTTTCTGATTTTATTTTCTTTAGGTCAACGGAACAGAAATTGAATATGAGTTTGAAGAGATTACATTGGAAAGGGTAAGCGTAACTTATTCTTCTCTTACAAGAAAAAAGTAATCTATAATAAAAATAACAGTTGTTAATTAAATCAAGTGTTTAAGAATACAATCATTTACATTTTGAATAAAGATGTTCAAGTCCAAAGTATGAAAATGTGAATGATACAACAGGATAAGCCTCTCATGTTTTTAAGATATTTCAGGTGTAGCTACTTGCAGAGCAGTATCCCGAATGCTTTTCTGGATTCTCAGTTAGGTTTTAGATCATTGGGAAGAGACTATGTGGTATGGAAACTCCCTTTTAGTTTGTGACCTGAAATTGTAGAAGCCTCTCTCTTTTAATCTCCTCAATTTCCTTTCATGCTAATAGAAGACACTACGTCTTACTTTCTAAGATAAAAATTGCAAAAGTGTTTTTAAAGTTCCATCTTTATGCAAGCCTGGATTGTGTGAAGTATAAACAGAGCATACAGCAAAGGCTTTGTTCATAGCGTTTTTTAAATGTAGCACAAAATGAATACATTTAAATGTCGCATTGCATCATATCTTCCTAGATTTGGTGTTTTCTCCTTGTCTTTTGTTACATGACTGTTTCCTTTACACTATGAACTTTCTTTGTCACAAAACCAGGACCAGATGAGCAGCATATTGTGTGAGCAAGACAGTCTAAGCTTTGTCATGTATCATAGTACTTACAGGGATTGCTAATGGATGCAAAACTGTCATTGCCGAATGCCTTCGGTATTCTACCAACATGCTGGTAATAGGAAGATTTATAATCTTGAAGCAAACACAGGATTCCTTCTGTGTAAAATGTTTGAATACAAGGTCAGTTATCAAGATGTGACTGCTGCCATATGAGCAAATGCCTCTAAGGTAGCAAACTACCATTAAATTAGATGCTTGGATTATGCAATTCATTGCACTTTTTCTGCATGTTATATTTTTAATTGTCCAAGATAATGAATTTCATAACTATTCGATTTATAGGGATTGAGGATTATATTCTCATTGATTTGCTCACTCAGGCAAATTACAAAAGAGCAATATATCTCTTTGCTACAGCCATCCTCATAACAGATAACGTATAAGGTTATGGGCACTTTTTATCTACTGTCTCTGAAGTCATTCATGCATCACTAGTTATTCATTGGGCTAGAGTTTCCAAAGGTCACTGAGCAGAACACATGCCTCCTGGGTGATACTTTGAAAACTGCTTTATTTTTAATAAATATGTTAGTTATCACTGGAAATACTGACAAACCAATGTGATTTGCCCCTGCCGTACCTTTCTTATGCAGGTAATTTGTTATTCATCGTATGATCTCATTTATCAGTTAAATACTGATAAGCAATAGAAAACAAAACTGCAGATTTTAATGGAGGACATTTCAGTTGTTTTCTGGACGCAGTTGAATCTGTGCTTTCTGATTATTCCTGCTTGAAATGTTCTGTCACATATATCAGTGTTTTGTCTCAAAGGCAGGGTACTGTGTCTGCTGCTTTTTATATGAGGTATAAAACACAAGTGATTGCCTTTAAGTAGCTGTCATTTACGTTAGACGAACAGCGCTTTCAAAAGAAAGGCATTCTCCATGTTGATTACACATTTTCTTCCAGAAAAATTCTTTTATAAATTAGATGGAAAATCATCTCTCTGTATTTAATAGCAAAGCTGCAAAATGTATTAAAGTTGCGGCTGTTGAGAAATAAAAATGTAGTTTGCCTGTATAAAAAAGTTGGTAATAAACCTTCCATTTTAGTCCAGTTATCTGAGTTAAAGAACTCTGCATCCCAAAAGTCATCAGACACTTTCTTCACTTTTATCCACATTTTGAAATAATCAACATAATTGAAAGGATTTTGCAGTGTTAAAGATAAATTGATTTATGATGTGTTGTGACTTTTGCAAGGCAGGGCAGTGATATCCACATATCATAGGAATCTGTGGGATGTATTCCTGAAAAGAGTTAGTGGCTTAGATGTGATTCTCTCTCCAGGATGGCTCCATCTCTTGGGGTAACATGGAACAATTGCGTTAATTTTGGCAGAATGTGTCCCATATGGAGCTGGGGAGGAGCAGAGGGGTCTGAGAAATACTCAAAAATTGCTTAGGGGCCAGGGAAGAAGTCATTGCAACCTTGCCGGGCATCATCAAGCTGCCTGAGATCCAGCTGGGTTACCAAGGGATTACTTCATGAAAGCAGTCGGTCTTTGTAGAAAGCTTGTTTTATTTTTGCTCTCTTTGATATCTTGTTGTTCAGTTGTTTCTATTTAAAATGTTGTGTCCTAGTTTATAGTTTAAAAGACTTGGGGTTTTGAGCTTAAAAGGCTTTATTGAGAGCTCAAAAAGAGGATGAAGCTGGGGCAGATTGAACCTGCAGTTGTGGTCAGTGGTGTCCCAGGAGTTGCAGAAGCTGTAACTGTAACTGTACCTCTGCCAGCCCATCACTGGCGTGCTTTTATCCTTTTACTCTTCCGCTGTATCAACCAGTCGTCAGGTATTCTTACTGATCCATGAACCCATGAGGGTCATTTTAAAATATGAGTTCATTTAGAGCTCTCATAGAGGTCTACTTAGGTAAAACAAATACACAGTTAAAAGAATTCTAACAAATTTTCTTTAAGAAAAAAAAAAAAAGAGAAGATTTTATTTCCTTCAATTACTTCAGAGAATGTGTGAGTTTCTCTGCCAACTTGCAGGCATTAAATGCAGATCCAGGTGTAGATGAAGACTTGGTAGTTTGTAGTGGGTTACAATGCCCAAGTGCACACTTAGAAAAGATACCTTGCAATAAGACATTACTTTGTATTGAATATTAAAGACACTGTAAAAAGGAAATTCTACATAAAATGACTTGTATTCATGTGGTGATGTTAGTTTTCATTATTTTGGGGCTTGAAAAACGTATCCAGGTCAATCAAGAGACTGATTTGCACTTGTAAATAAATCAGTGTCAGGGTAAGGGATAACTGAATAGAATCTGTGACAAGCCAGCTAACTTCTCTGAGCAAGAGGACAGTTTTAATTGATTGACTCCTGGATAGAGCTCTGTGCTCTGAGGCACAGGCTGAAAAGAGGGTTTTCTTAGAAGTTAATAGAATATCAGCCAATATTGATAGCTAGCTCAAAGAAGAGTGAAGAAGTGATTCTCCCACTGTATTTGGCAGTGATGTGGCCTCACCCTTGAATACTGAATGCAGTTCTTGGCTCCACGACATAAAAGCACCCAGTACTTAAGAGAATCCATTGGGGGTCAATAAAACTGGTAAAAGAGCAGGAGTGGGAGGGTGAGAGGAGAGGTTGAGAACACCTGGGACACTTGAGTCTGGAGATGAGGAAGCTAAGAGATCATAAGAGATCACCTCAGTGCTCCCTACAACTTCCTGAGGAGGGAAAACAGGGGGAGATGCTGGCCTCTTCTCTGATGACAAAGCACAAGGGAATGGCACAGAGCTGTACAAGCCAAGGTTCAGATTGAACATTAAGAAACATTTAGGGTTGTCAGACACTGGAGGCTTTCTAGTGAGGTAGTTGATGCCCCAAGCCTATCAGCATTCAAGACACATTTGGATAATGCCCTTAATAATGCATTTTAACTTTTGGTTAGCTTTGAACAAGTCAGGCAGTTGGACTAGATATAGTTGTAGATCCCTTCCACCTGAACCATTCCATTCCATTCTACTCTAGTAAGAGTAAGAAAGACAGTGAGTTGCTTGTAGACTTACGTGGTTTTCATGTCAAGGTCAATGTCTGAGTTCAGATCTCAATACTTTTTGATCATCTATCTTTAGATGCTAAAGGAAAAAGTAAGCATTTGTGATTACTAAAGCTATTTTCACATAATTATTTGATGTTTCAGCCTTTATTTTTATTCTGTATCTACATACAAATAAGAATATATAAGCTGTTGTGGGGTAGACTGTTTTGAAAATCTGTTTCAGACCTAGTTTTTTATTTGATTGGCCCCTTCTTACCCTAACACAAAATTCATACTGTGCTACTAACTGTGCTGTTTTCATCAGTCATTTCCTTTGTAAAAATATAACTGGCAAAGCATAAAGAGGTACCTTTTACTTAATGCTAAAGGGAACTGAGAACTGGATTGTCTTAAATAATGCAAGGATTTAATTTGACTCCATGTCTTATTTTTATATCTCTTTGTCTTGTTTTGTCTGAGATCACTATTTGTATGTTTGGGAAATCAAGTTTTCACTATTACTCAGTAGTGTATTTTACTCCTTCATTTTAAGTTTTTAGATATTGATTGTACCTGCAGCATCATGCTTTGACCTCTCAAGAAGGAGATTATAAGACAATGTAGTGCCAGGAAAGGCCTCCTTTATTTAGTTCAAAAGCAACAGAGTGGAAGGAAGTGTCAAGAAATGGTCCCTAGGAAAAGATGTTTGCGAAGTTTAAAGTGTATATCAAATAAGCATTTGATTTGAGATCTTAGAGAGCATGAATCAATATTCAACCCTCAGCAGCCTCAGTGGAATGGTCTGACAACTTCCAACAGGAGAAAGTAAATCTTTCAAAATGTGTGTCCCTCAGGTGCCTGCAGAGCTCTTTCAAAAAGTGTTGCTCTCTTAATCCTTATTTCTGCAGAACTGTAGATGTTTTCTTAACATGTTAAGAGCTTTCTGAGTGCCCTAATTACATTTTTTTCTTTGCTAACACCTTTTTCTTTCCTTGCTCAGAATAAATGTTAGTTATTTTTTGCAGCACTGAGAATAAAATAAATTGTAATTCAAAAGCAATTTTTTTCTTATTGTCCAGTTTATATCAGAGTTATAGTAGAGCAGTGATCTAAGAGTATTTAATGCAATCAAGCTCTCTCTCAGGAATTTTTGCTTCTACAAGAAGAGCATGCACCTATGAAGCTGTATCATCAAACACAGAAATAGTTTCCTCCTCTCTAAAACAAAATGTTCCAGAAAATGAAAAAAAAAAAAAAAAATCAGAAAGATGCTTGAAAATAAATGTTTAGTGCACACGCTGTGTGGGAAATTCTCTTATGTTTTCTAATTCCAATTACATCTTAGGTCTGAGAAACAAAAGATTATGAACAGGCTGCCCATAGAGGTGGTGGAGTCAGCATTCCTGCAGGAATTCAGGAACTGTGGAGATGTGGCTATGAGGGACATGGTTAGTGGGCATGGTGGGGATGGGTTGACAGTTGAACAAATTGATTGTAGAGGTCTTTACCAACTTTAATGATTCTACAGTTACATGATTGATTGTTGTGCCAGTGGCTGTTGTTCACCCTCAGACACCTGTCGGCATTGGAAAGCACAAGCTCCCTGGCTGTAGGATGCAATGGTTTAAGCAAGGTCTGTGTTCTCTTTTTGTCTCTTGCACCTTATTAGATTTCATTTGACCTGAGGTTGTACAGGAGCAAGCTGATTAAAGGAGCTAAAGGAACTTGGTGTACAGTACCACCGGTGTGACACAGAAGTACCAGGTCAACATTTTCCAAGGCAGCTGCAGAATTTGGTTCCTTATTTCAATGACCTAAATTAAAATTCCTTGGAACAGCCTAATTCTTTTGTAACATTACTCAGTGACAGTGTGTTACTTTCTGACAGCTCAAAGCAGCCCTAATTTGGCACTTAAAATAAAACTAATCACTGGAAAACTTTGTTCTTTGTTCTTATTCTACCAGGGAGTAATTATGCCAAAATTATTCCTGGGCTGTAGCAGTGGATGTCATATATAAAGGGACCTGAGGCACAAGGGGTCTGCATAGGAAAGCAGAAAAGGAGGGACAGAGAAGGCTGTGAATTTTGAGGAACAGCAATTGCTGCCTGCTGGTGTTAGCAATCATTCTGCACAGTCAGTATCTGGAAACTAAATAACCCCACCTTGTTAGAATCTTAGAATCAAATCAAAGAATCATTTGGGTTGGAAGAGACCCATCACTCTTACTCAAAAAAACCTTTTTCCTTATATCCAATCTAATTATTCATTCATTTATTTTGAAGCTATTTTCACCTTTCTTGTCTTAGTGATGACTATTGGGTAGAGAAGTGAAATAGCAGCCTTTAGTTTTATATTCCTCTTAGCTGAACAACATTTGTGTACAGTTAGTGCTGTTAACATATGATTACATTGCTACAGGTTGGGAGTGTGATGAAATGGAATAGGTGAACTGTCCCAGTTTTCCCAGAGGCACTGACAGGGCTAGGAGAAATAACCTATCCTCTTCAGATATGGATGATCTGAATTGCTTCAGATACGCACTGCCAGAAGAATTTGAGTTGTCCAAAGGAAGTTATTAAAAAAAAAAAAAAAAAAAAAAAAAAGCGGCTTTCCATTCATCCTCTGTTTACAGGGAAGATTTGCCCTATATTTCTTCACTGCTACATCTGTGTTAAGAGTGCACCCTCTCCCAGCTGGAGAGTGGGAGCACTTCTCATCCCCAATATTCAACAGAAAAAAAAACTTATGAGACCTAAAAGGGAAGATGAAGGAGGGGAGAAGGCTGTAAGAGAGTTGGGAAAGTATTTCAACTGCTACAGTTTATGGCCATGCTGTGATTAGGAAAAAAGGCTGAAATGATGCTATGCATTTACCTCCCTTCAGGTGCCTAAAAATTACTTCATATTTTCATCTTTCTTCCTTAGAATCTTGCTTTTAAATCTAAATGTCTGAAAAATATTGCACGGATGCTAGCTATGCTAAATGAGATTAGCATATTCCTTTGGATTTATCACTGTGTTGAAGCGCCATGCCATTTAAACTCCTCTGAGGGCATTATCTCAGTGAAGAATATCCCCTCCCATGCATGTGTAATAGCTTTATATTTCAGATAGAAAGAGTATGGAGTTTGGAATTACATTTGATGGTCTGTGCATTCCAAGGGAAAAAAAAAAAAAAAAAATTGCATTACTATGAATTAGGCTTTTATGAATTCATATATTTATTCTTTAAGATCCATGTATTCACTGGTTTTAGTAATTGGTATAGAGGTCTGTGGGGATTTTTTTAGGTGAGAGGCTCACTATGTGGTTCAATAGGTTTGCAAGTCCAGTTTAAACCTGGGAGGGATATTTATAGTTTGAATTAAGGTAGGAACATTTATCATAGTTTTCCAGCTGTGCAAAATGTTTCAAATTACTGAATATTTTGTTATGAAAGCATTGTTGTGGTATTTTGGCATTTTCAGTACCATTTGGAGCTTTGTGCTCAAACAGAAAAATAAAATTTGAGATTGTTTGAAGATTTTTTTCTTATGTAATGTGTCACTCAACCTATTGAGCCTTTCTTCCTATGGGAGTACAGGAAATTTCTTTCCTCGATATATGGAATCATAAGCTAAAAAAAGTTAAACTCCCTCATTTAAAGATTATGGGGAATTTGTTCAGAGAGTGCGTGTCAGTAGCAAGTATGCATAGAAGAGAGCCACTAACACAGCAGCAGAAAGTATTGTCAAAAAGAGAGAAGTATTTAAAAAGCCGTGGAAAACAAAAAATGCCAGGTATTGGTAATAATGTATATTCCATATTAAGAAGGAGGAAAAGTTGGTAAGGTAAGCAGCATTTATTCAAAAGTTTGGAAGCCACCTGTGTGAGTACAGGGAAAAAAATTATTCATGCTTATCTCTACTTGAAAGTTATCCCTTTAACTTTATCAAGATCACAGAGACCTTGAGTTATCTATTATGTGAAAAGTGATTTCATGCAAGTCAGAGCTGCCTTGAGGCAGCGGTCTGCTGCTGTTTCTGTTAAATTATTATTATATTGACATTTTATTTTTCAGGTACTATTATTCTTTTATTACCTTTCTCTCACTTCCTAACTTGCTTGCTTTCACCAGAATGCCACACATAATCCAGCTGGGTATTTTTAATCATTATTTACAGCTTTACATGAAAACTCCATTTACTTTCTTGTAGCTCTCAAGGATGTGGTCTTTCAGCTTATTTACTGCATTATCTTTAGCAAATCAAGACCAAGGTTGGCTTTATTTTACTCCTGTTTAGTGTTTGGATGATGTGCATCTACCCCAGTCTGCTCTGGCAGTCTAAGGAGAGCAGAAGTCATCCCAGAAGCATTGTGTCCCAGCTCAAGGTAGAAGGTTACTATAAGCAGAGTGAAACTCCTTCTGCAAGTACAGACAGCACAGAGGAACATTTTTTATTGTTTTTACAGGAGCTAGTGGACAGAATTAGCTCAATTTTACAGAGTTAATCTTACAGAATACTTCCAATTCTGAAAGGAATAGTTAAGTGTGCATTAGATAAAGCTGGTCTAATGAAGCAGGAGAAACTGGGCAATCAGTCCGGTTGGTGCTATCAGTCCCAGTCCCCTTGGCTGATGCAGGAAAGTAGACCTTTCTCCCATGCTTAGCATTGCAGATTTCAGTAGGCAATGATTTTGTCTAGAAATAATTTTTCAGTAATAAATCCCTTCTTGGTTTTAGAGTTTAACTCAGATTTAGGGGTGTTCTGAAAGCTTTGACAACACCCCAATTTTCAGAAAGTGCAAACAAACAAGTATTTTACTCTGCACAGTTCTGCTTTTCTTAATTGGCTTTAAAATTCTGTTAGAAAACAGTCTATGTGTGTCACCCAAGCATACCCAAAGTGTTCTGTTCTGTGATACTTCAACATGGAGCAGCATCAAGTGAGGAGCAGCTGGAGGTGAGGGAAAGACTCTGCCCCAAAGGGCAGTGTGCTTGGAGCAATCTGCCCAGGGCAGTGGGCACGGCCCCAAGCTGCCTAAGTTCAAAAAACATCAGGGCAATGCTCCCAGACATTGGATTTGGTTTTGGGTGGTTCTGTGTGGAGCCAAGATATTTAATCTCAGTGATCCTTGTGAGTCCCTCCCAACTCAGGGTATCCTGTGATTCTAAATCAGTCAGCTGCAGTCACTAATGAGCAGAGCTGAAAATGGGAGTGTATGCAATGTAGTTCAAAATAAACTGACCATTTCTGAATAAAACCTGCTGGAGCACTGACTTGAGAGCATGTATACACTGTGAGGGAGTGACGTGTCTGAGATGGTGACTGCTGAAAATGTAGGTAGGAACCTTTTAGGAAACATTGGAAAAGTATTGCAGGAATAAATTTGACAAACTGAAGGCCTTCAAAACAGTGTTTCAACTCGGTTATCACTTACTTTTGCAGTTGGCATCAGCAAGTAATATGTAGATTTAAATAAATGAGAAAGAGGAACTTCAATTTACTGCTAGAAAATGAATCATTCTGGAGATGATAGTAATCATCTTGCAGCAAAGATGATCATTTTCAAGGCAGGACTTTTTAAAAGCCGTCTTTGATGTGCTGGATTTGTCTCTTTAGAAAAAGAAACATTTTTCATTGCAGAAAATTGCCTTTCGTTTTTGTTATTAATTTAGAATCAATTGTAATACATAAATTAGGGCCGGTCAACCTTGAGGAATCACTATTACACTTTGTTAGGGTATGGCATTGCAAAGACAGAGAAAGAAAAAAAAAGAGTGGAAAAAAGGGAGGAAATAATTCATTGATTCACCCCGACTGAATTCCTATGATTGCTATGCATCATACCATAGTAATACCATATCACAATAAGTATGTCTAATTTCCTATTTGTATGCAGCATTCCCATAATTTTCTATTCTTACGCAGTTATATTTGAAGCAGCAAGGAGATCATTTCACTTCATCTTATAACAGTCATCCAGCTCTTTTCTTTAACTCTTGTGTAGAGAAGTAAAGCTCTTTGTCAACAAGATGATCATAATTTGATCTGGTATACTTTTTGCAAAATAATTTTGCAGGAGCAACAACCCACTGTATAGCATTTGGAAGCTCTTAGAAAGATTTGCTATAAACATTTCCTCTTAAATTCTGTCCCTATTTAAGATTGCAACTAAAAGTCAAATGACGAAGGTAACTTCAAGTATGCTAAAGTAGTTGAAAAGAAATTGTATGCTGCTCATGCATGTTTTAGATTGCAAGATGCCACTCTACCCTAAGAATTTGACCTAGCCTGGTGAGTTTCAAGCATGGCTTGAAAGTCACCTTATGCAGCTTAATGTGATAGATGAATTCTGACTGAAATTGATGAATAATTTATTCTTAGGAGTGGTTTTTAATTTTGCAGAGTTTAACTGTTTGCACTCAGAGCACAGTGTACACTTCTCACACTTCATCTGCAAGCAGAAGTGTGGCTCCATTAGCATACACAGACTGTGAAAGTTTAGTTTGTAGCTTGCCATTCATGGGAATTGAACTATATGGGAGGAAAAAAATGTGCTAAAATGGAACTCGACACTCTCATTTTTACCAATGGGAAACAATGCTTCAAATTGCAAACATTTATCTTAACTGTGATAATGAAGATAATGTATCAAATGTTTTTATTGCATCTCGTGGTGAGGAAAAGAAACACAGAAAAGCAGACCAGCTTCAAAACCATCAAGAAAACAAACATCTACTATGATGCAGTCTAATAACCTGTTTACTGACATATGCTTTGAAGAGTGTACATTGAGAAGTACCAAATTACATTGATATTAATGATCTCAGTGCAAAATTTACAGAAGTTAAAGAGAAGTGTGAAATAAGATTGGAATTCTACCCCTTTAAAATGTCAGTTGAATGTTTTAAAATGCTGAAATGTATGCACTATCTACATCAATATTCAGTGCTCATTTAGAAATGAGAAATGTTATGTAAGATAGCTTATACAAAATACAGGCAAATGCAGTTCTGAAGTAAATTTAAATACTTGACAAATAGATATCTTTATTGTATTTCCAAGGCAGAAATAGAGCTGCATTGCTCTGTGAGGTATTTGTATGTGTTTTGTGAGTAAACATACAAGAAAAGAATACCAAAACACTGAATACTGAAAATGTGTTTTGATTTTTAAATAAATAGAAATGTTTTATCTATGGAACTAACATTTTAAAAACCATGCTTGGAGATGTCATATTAAGGTCTCTCATAGGAAATCTAGAGATCTGTTGTAATTCAAGTGTGAGAAGTGCATTTATGAGAGAAAGTTTAGATATGGCATATGACATTCCTAGGTGTATTCATTATAATGTGGCTGAGGGAGAAATGAGTTGAGTCATAAGGATGTGTGTGCATGTATAGACCTACAGTGGAAAGGAATTGTAATAGCTTAAAGCTATAAATTTTGAAGTAACAAAAGCCATTAAAAATCAATGTCTTCCCTGATTTTTCACCCCCAGCAATGTCATTACTCATCTCTCCCAGCAGCAGATAAATATCTGTCAAAAAGGGCTGAGGAAAACCACGATCTTCCTGAAACTTCATTGCTAGTTTAAATGGGTGGAAAGAAATCAGATAAATCGAAATGTAGCGAGGACTTAGAGTCTAATGCAATTCTATACGAAAAAAGCTGAAAACTATCTTTAATTATGAGATGGAGCGAGGGCCTTGATTTTTTAATCTGATTTTTAGAGGAGCTGGTTGATCAGTGTCTGCATCTGTCATGCTGAGTTTTCAGAATGCCTTTGAGTGCTGAAGAAATTTCAGAGAATTGAAAGAGAGCTAATGCTGTGGCAGTCCTTAAAAAGGGCAAATGGGACGATGTGAGTCATCCTGCTGTCTGTGTAGGTCAGAGAGAAAAGAGTGTCAGGCTGCGTTAGGTGAAACCCGAGTGTTCTTAAAAAGGCCAATTCTAAAGTCATACATCAAGAAAGGGAGCAGAGCCTGTGTATGAAATCAACCGTCACTGGTTGGATTCATTGCAATGAATCTGCAGAATGTCCTGGGCCTCCTTGGTCTGTCAGAAGTTGAACACAAATTTTCAGACCACTGTTGTAGAAGGGAAATTTAGATTAGATGTTTGGGGGACATTTTTCATTGAGAGGGTGGTGAAGAACTGGCACTGCTGCCCAGAGAAGCTGTGGATGCCCCATCCCTTGAGGCACTCAAGGCCACACTGGATGGGGTCCTGGGCATCCTGATCTACTGTCCAGTTTAGAGATTGGCAATCGTACCCAAAGCAGGGGATTGGAACTAGGTGCTCCTTGAGTTCCTTTTCAACCCAAGCCATTCTGTGACTCTGTGATTCTGTGATTCTATACTTGAGGACTGTGGAATAACTTCTGGGATGTGGAGTAGAACAGAGTCTGGGACCCAGTGTTTAAAATGTTTGGAATATCCTAATCAACTTTTATTACTTGAAAACAATACTGGTATCTGAAGTGAGATTAAGATAGACCTTGAGGATGATTGAGAGTATGGAAAATATCCTCATAGTGATAGACAAAGGAGGCCTCCTAAATTTATCTTCCTAGGGGGATAAGGTAATCTATAGCTTGCTGACAAAATGCATTTACATGGGAAATATCCTGTGGGATAGTGTTCTTCATTTTACCTGGAAGGAGAGAACAAACAGTGATGTTTTTATGTTGAATTCAGACAAGTTGACACTGGGAATAAAAATATTAATATTAATTAGCAATGAAAAATGAGTATGACTGGATGAAAATTTTAGGAAAGGCAAAAGGGTGGAAGGAAAATAAAGGAGATTAACAAAAAAAAAAAAAAAAAAAAAAAAAGTTTCACATTGTCAAATGCAAACCAATATGATAAAGGGCAAAAGTAGATATTTTTGGAAGCGTAAGAGAGACAGCAGGATCTTGGTGGTAAGGTCATGTTCAACCACATTAGTTTATATATGTGATACATAGCTGAGTATGTACGTAGCATATTATAGAGAGATCAGCAAGACAGACTGAATACTCAGAAACAACATAGCATACTTCAACTGCCAGACTTCCTTTAATTTATGAAATGCAGAAGACATTAAAGATAAAAAGTCATATGGTTTTGGTTTGATAAACAAGTTCTCTGAGAATATGAGGAGATAGGCACGTGTTCAGGTTTTATAATAAGGGGGGAAAAGGCAAGACCCACAATGGCTTTTGTCCCCTTTATGGGGTCACTGCATAAAGAAGAGAAATTGTGGTGCTTCTCTCCAGAGACAATTTAAGTAGGTCCTACAGCCTATATTAGGTAGGAGCTCAAGGTAAAAGATCCGGTTGTGTTCTTTCTTTTAGATTAACTTTGAGGCATTGATTACCTCCTTGGACGTAATTAAAAAGGTGACATTTTTCAAAACTGTATTTGTAAATGAAATATTTTTGTCACCTTGTTCTGAGGATAAGGGTACTTCAGGTCACTACATTATAACTGCTGTTAAATGTTATCACTTTAATGGTGATCGGGGTCAGCAGAGTTCAACCCACAAAGTCTTCGTGTTTACCAGATGGTAAATCAGAGTGTCTTCATTGGAAATCACTCTTCCATAAATGGAGAATGAATTCAATATGGCCAAAGTGATGTTTTGAAACCTACAGGATAAATAGTCTTAAGCTTGTTCTTTTTTGCCTGTAATACAGTGGAGGAGGAAGGATATAAAAAACCTCGACAAGAGAAAAAAGTAATGTATTTGTGAAAAATACATGCTTATTGAAGACAGTTGCCAAGAAAAAATACACACTTCAAATAAACATCATTTTAAAATAAGAATAAATGCTAGACAAAAGCAGCCTACCTGAAGTGGAAATAAAAGCAGTAACAGCTGTTATGGGACACAAATGTATGCTTTGGAAATTGTCAGATTTTCATTCCTGCTCTATTATTCTGCTACACTTAACAAGCATTTTGCTTGTACTGTAGTTTCTTAGGTAAATCTACTCTCTCGATACCATGGATAACTAGCAAATGTGATTTATAGATACAGGAGCTCCTTAGGAAGAGTGATTTGTGCAAACCCTTTTTTATGGTTCACTGGAAAACAGAATGTATGTATGAAAAATGCACAAGTCAAAGTGAGTAATGAAGCACAGCACAGCAACCAAGCTGAATCCTGGAGGCCAACTGCTCTAAAGGGAGTACAAGCACATTAACTATTTCTCAACAGAAACTTATGCAACAGTACACTGACAGGATTCTAGTACGATGCTAAATAGAGTCAATATATTCCAGTGTACACTGTAGATTCAGTGTTAGCCTGAGGTTCTTTGCAAAGCAATACATTCAACGTGTACTACGTCCAAAGAAGCATAAAAAGCCATAGTGGCCAGGTAGGTGTACAATGGAAAAGACATGAGAAGCTGATAGAAGCTTGGAGATGGTGCAAAAAAAGAGGCTCAGAGGAGACCTCATTGCACTCTACAACTTCCTGAAGGGAGGTTGTGATGAGGAGGGGTTTGGCCTCTTCTCCGAGGCAACAAACAGGACCCGAGGAAATGGCCACAAGTTGTACCAGAGGAGATTTAGGTTAGACATAAGGAAGAACATTTTCTGTCAGAAAGTGGTCAGGCACTGGAATGGCTGCCCAGGGAGGTGGTGGAGTTGCCATCCCTGGCAGTGTTCAAGAGACGTCTGGATGAGGAGCTACAAGATATTGTTTAGTGCTTGTCGTGGCAATGGTAACTGGAGGATGGCTAGACTAGATGATCTTGTAGGTCCTTTCCAACCTTGTGATTCTGTGATTCTATGGTTCTATGAAAAAAAGCCCCACATTGATTGGGTTATTTGCAGGTGAATTTTAGACTATTAGACTGCAGCTTAGGAGAAAGGTGTTCTTCAAAAACTGTAGGACAAATCAATATTTTTAATTCTTAATTTGCAATTGCAACCACAATTGTAAACGTTGGTAATATTTCTGTCAAAATTTCAATTTTAAGGACAATGTGTAAACAGAAATACCTTGGAAAAAGCCATCAAAAAGCAAAAGCAACACATTTCTATATTATTCCTTGTCCTGGGGAGCAGAGATATGGTTTTGTGGTGGTGGTGGTGTTTTTATACTTGTTCTGAGTGTGTTGTTTTGTTTTTGGTGTTTTTTTTTTCCAGCCTCTTATTGATGTCCTAGATTACAGAGGCCTTTAAAATATGGTGATAATTGCTTTTTTTCCCTTTTTCCATCAGCTGCAAACAAACAAATGACGCCCCTCCATACACACACACCATTTCTTTTTAAAAGTTACAGTGTAGGAATTGGTAAATATATATCATTTTAAGAATACATAGATAGCAAAGTTATGCATCCTTGAAAGCACCTGGCAAATGATTCTCAGAACTGGTGTGTGCTGTTTTCTCAATTTGGAAAAAAGAACTCTGAAGCATCTGTTTAAGCTGCATTTGCTTGCTTCTAAGTAACTGTCAGAGCCATAAACAGCTGTTACTTCTTTGAATGCAGCACAGTGGTAAGGGTCGTAGCTGGATGCAAAAGTCTGGAAGTTCTACTTTAGAGAAAGTTATTTTAGGTGGGCAGAGCATTTAACATGTGCCCCAGCAAAGGGGTGTTTTGTCCAGATTATACAATAACGTGTCCACCTTCTCCACATTCATGAGTAAGGGAGCTGCCACCTTTTTTAAAGGTGATGATGGTGACTCAAATTCATAAAAACATAAAATAGTCACATAGATGAAGAGGGGCTGTAAGAAAGGAGACAGACTCTTTAGCAGGGTCTCTTGTGATAAGGCAAGGGGAAAGAGTTTCAAATTAAAACAGGGGAGATGTAGGTTAGATATAAGGAAGGAGTTTTTTACAGTAAGGATGGTGAGGCACTGGCACAGGTTTCACAGAGAGGTGGTGGATGCCCTATTCCTGGAGATGCCCAAGGTCAGGCTGGATGGGGCTCTGAGCCCCTGATGGACCTGTAGGTGTCCCTGTTCATTGCAGGGGAGTTGGGCTAGATGGCATTTAAGGGGACCTTCCAACTCAAACAATTTTATGATTTTGTGATGCTTCCAACTCTGAAAACAGTAAGCTGCAATTATTTGTACCAGAGGGTCCATACGTGTTTCGGAATATCACTGATGCCCTAATTTCACTTTTGTGCTTTCCTGGAAGTGCTGCTTCTCATAGATTACCACTTGTCTTCCACCTGTTGCCATAGGAGATTCATAAGGTTGCTATCTCTGGGTTTGAATCACTTAAGCTTGATTTCCCTGAGGCAATCTGAACCTTCTCATTTAGTAAGGAGGAAACTAAAAACATACAGTAGCTGTCTTTCTGTTCATATCCCACCATTCAGATAGAGGCAAAGTGGTTAAGATTTTAACCTGGGTAGCTAGGAATAAAATTTCCATTTACTAAGACAACAGTTTTTTCCCCAGGTAGTTTTCGTTTCTTACAACACAGAAATTCTTGAGCCTTCCTTTCAAAGCAGTAAGAGGAAAGAAAAGCTACAGACGAGTCAAGAATTCATAGTTATCAGGGCCAGGAAGGCAGTGGAATAGAGAGAAGTTGTTTCTGTAGCCTGAGGATGTGAATCATTCTCAGGGAGGCTGGGCACTGTTTTAAGATACTACTAGCGCATTTTTTAATTAAAAAAAAAAAATCCAACCTAAAGTTTACAGACTACATTTTATAAGCAAGAACAGACCTGGGACTGTCTGGTCCTCAGCAGGAGAAAAGAGGAGTCTGAGGCAACCTCATTGCTCCCCACAACTCCCTGAGGAAGTGAAGTGAAGATCAGGATGCTAGACTCTGCATCATGATGCTGGAACAGCACAAAGCAGCACAAGGTGAGGCTCAGAGTGATATTGAGAGAAATTCTTTACCATCTTATTACAATTTCTTGACCCTAATAGGGGTCAAACACTAGAAGAGGTTCCCTAGTGAGCTGGCTGATATTCCATTCCTGTCAGTGTTCAAGAGGCATTTGGACAATGCCCTCAGTAATGTTCTTTAGCATTTGGCTAGTTCTGAACTGATCTGGTAGTTGGACTACATGACCTCTGAAGGTCTCTTCCAACTCCATTCCATTCCATTCCATTCCATTCCATTCCATTTCATGCTGTGCCATGCCATTCTATTCTTCATGGTCATTCAGTGGGTACATAGAAAACCACATGTCATGTTGAAGTGCTGAGCTTTAGTACTCCAAAGATTTGCTAACACTGCCATGCCACATGCTGTTAATGATACTTGATTTACTTACTCCTGGACTGTAGAGTAAGGAAAATTATTTTGTTTTCTTTTTTAAATTTGCATCATTGCTACGATGCAGTTGTGGCTGAACAACTCTTGCCAGAAATTTTTACATATGGCTTTAAGTCTTTGTTTTTGATATTTGTAACCCAAACACATATGGGAAACTGTGTTCAGATTCATTTTCAGAGGTTTTGGCAGAATCTAGAGCGCTTTGAGGAAATTATCCGAGTTGTTGGAAACAATTGCATTGATCAGAACAAATGATCCAGCCCCCTCTTATAACAGCAAGGCCTTTTAAAAGTGCATTGCAAAGCTTTTAAGGGATTTGAAGGTCACAGTGTTTGCATCACAGAAAATAGTGTATGCTTCAAAACAAAATTGCAGCAAGGAATGTATATGTGACTTCTCTTCAGCTGTAAGATAGGGCAGCATATCCCCATCACGCAACATTTGGCATCTCTAGCGTTTATGCTTTGGGAAACCCAGTCACCAGACATTTGTCATTTAATTCATTGGTGGCAAGACTGATATCAACAACAATTTGAAGAGGTTGCTGCAGAAAACTGGAGCTGATTTATAAGTTTTCCTGATGTGTTTGATTGAACATCTCTGTGCTGTGAGGTAGAGTCTGAATTCCTTGTTCTGCTGCTGGGAAACAAGTTTGAAGGCATTAGACACGGGCGAGACTGAGATATAAAGTAAGTGATCCCTAAATTATTTCTTGTTGCAGAAGTAAATTGCTTGAGAAAACAGTTCATTGTTCCAGAGAGATGGAGAATGTAAATGTTAACTTAGTGCATAATTTAAAGTAGTATGCAAACCTAAACGTGTAGAGGAACCATTCTTTTTAATTATTATTTTCTATTCTCACAAAGCATGGACAAGAGTCTGTAAAATTCCTTGCCTTTTCTGTTGTGGTTTGTTGTGTTTTTTTTTTCCCCCCATTTACCCTAACATTCCCTTTATCTTTGTAATATATCACTTAAATAGAAAAGCACTTACAAGTAAGGTTTCCTTGGGGGGAAAAAAAAAAAAAGCCTATTGAAGCAGAAGTGTTTTTTTCAGAACAGCATTTAGTAGGACTTCTACTAAATCTGAAAACCGATCAAATTCTACCAGTACTGTTGTGAATGATTTTATGCTAACCAGTGCCTTCTGATATGCATAGGAGAGGAAAAGTGATGCTCTTTGCTTGATCTCATATTGCATGAAATCCTTTAATAAACAAAAATAAAGCAAGCTGTCACCTGAAAACATTATGAAGAGAAGGTAGAGAAGGGCAACATCCCATAATTTTTTAAGTCACAGAGGTAATGAAGAAGAGGAATGCTATCATAGCTAGTGAAAAAGAAAATGGAAAAGAAAAAAATAAGAAGAAAAAAAAGAAAAAGAAATTCTAAAGGAATAGGTAGAGAATTCAAATCAGACCATCAGAGAAAACAACAGATGGCATGTTCATCTTGCTTTAGGCACGCACTTGTAAACTGATCCAAAGCCTCATGAAGTCAATAGGAAGCTCTTTACAGTCACTAATGGATTTTGGATCTGGCCCTAATGAAAAGGGTGATACAGGCTAATTGTCTTTCTTTGTCTGTTGATAGAGCTGATAGATGTAGTTAGATAAATGTAAAGAAGTAAAAAAAATATAAATAATTTTTGGTCTGAATTGTACAGGATGGAGAGCCCACAGAAACCATAGCAGACAAAGGCTTTGTTCTGTGTTGATTCTGTCTTCCAAAAACCTGTATTTTTATTTGCATGTTTTTCAAGTTTCTGTCTAAACATACTATAAATATTCAATTGAATAATTTTGCAGGGGGAAAAATGGCCCATCAGGTTATTCAGCTTTTATGCACTTACCGTAGCCTGTTTCTTGTGTGCTATTGATTTTTCAAAATATAGAGTACTGTTAGCAAAGTAATTATTTTCTCATCGTTGTCACCATAGCTCTGCTTATTGATCTCCCCCTGTACTTGCTGAGTTTGGCAATGGTTGTTTCCATTTTAGTGTTTCTGGTTACTGAAAGAGTGCCGAGGGCTGTACAACTGCAAGAGACGTAACTTCACCTGGGGAATATGCAGTGCTAATAGAATCGTAGAACATAGAATCATTTGAGTTGGAAAGGACCTTTAAAACTCATCTAGTCCATGTAATGAACAGGGACATCTACACTGGAATAACAGCCAGGTACCCCTGGATTGCAGTGCCAGTGCATCTGCTAACCAGAAATTACCAAAACAGAAATAAATGTTAGCATTTACATCTCAGTAATAAAGATCTCATGGAAGACCTTATTGTAGCAAAAACAAAAAACAAAACAAACAAACAAACAAGAAAAAACCTAAGTCTATCAAATCATTTGCTTAAATTAAAAGGAAAACATTTTAATTGAGTTTCTCAGTTCATAAAGAGTGAACCAAAAAGTAGCTGGTCAGCTACAAAGGCAAAAACTGGTAGCTAAGAGGACAGACTTTGAATTTAACATTTGCAATTTATTGGTTAAAAAAAAAAAAAAGGCTGGAAGGATCTAAATGGAGGAAAAGATCCTGCTGAAGGAATACTGAGAGTAGAAAAAAGGATTGGTCTGTAGAAAAAGGTGCATCTTAAAGGTCTTTGATTTAGAGGTGAAAATTGGCAAAAGCTGAAATAAATTAAAAGTTTATTTTTTAAATAGAAAGATACTAGGGATGAAGTTTTGGAGTGCTCTCTAGTGAGATAGAATAGTAATTGGTTTAGGGCTGTGATTATCTATAAACTAGTACTTTGACTCTGTATTACTTTAAAGACCATCATTCTGAACATGGATGAAATGCAGGACAGCAAATTGTTTGGATACAAAAGTTATGAGCAAGAAAAACTTCAAAAGCCAAAAATAATTTCAAGCTGAGGGAGGAGTGCTAATTTCATTTTAGATTGTAAAATAAAATAAGTGAAGTTTACACTTCCATCAATTCAGTAGACACCTATTTAAAGCAGAATATAACAATTTCATATGATGGGGAAGAAGAAAACAATAATAAGTAATGACTAATGATGCAAAAAATGAAAAATAAAAAGGGAAAGGAAGGGGAGGGGAGGGGAGGGGAAGGGGAAAGGGGAAAGGGGAAGGGGGAAGGGGGAAAGGGGAAGGGGAAAGGGGAAGTAAAGGATAAAAGAGAAGAAGAGAAAAACAGAAAAGAAAAAAAAGAAAAAAAAAAAGATGTACAGTTCTAAAAATATCAAAGGAAATACTGTAGATACGAAGATATAGAAATGCTATGTACCAAAGCTTCTTTAAGTGCATTGGAATATGGCATTTGTGTCTGGTTTCCTCTAATAAAATGAATTTGAATTAAGATAAGTTCAGGAAATGGCTGCTAATGCAGTGTAGGCGATGGACTGGCTTTTGAGAGGAATCTTAAAACTTGCCCCATTAAGTCTAGAAAAGGAAAGACTGAAAGGATAGATGATTGCTATCTACAATACATTTAAGAGTAAACACCAGAGAGGGAAGATAATTAGGTAAATCAAAGGAAATTGTTGATGGAATAACCAATGAGTTCTCACTGGCTGTGTATAAATTTAAGCTGGAAATTGAATAAAGTTACTAATGTTCAAAGCTAGAAAGCACCCCTGCTAACACTGGCTTTGTGATACAGCCTTCCTGTAGGACTAACTTCTGAAACAGAGCTTGACCAGCATAGGAAATACTTTGTAGATTTGTTTGCAGAAATCAGACCCAACTCAGAAACCCAGATCCCCTTTTCCTGTGATTCTGGGGAAGTGCTTACAGGTACTGCCATGAGATTCTTAATTTAGAAACCTACCTGGACACATAAACAGGACAGATCAAATCCTCATTTGTATGCAGAGCATGTCATACATTAAATTGCTGCTTCAGGGTGAGACTGTGATTTTGGATCTACACCTGCTCCAGATGCATTAAAGCGTCCTTTACATTCCTCCTCGGGCTATGCAGAACCCCAGTCGTGCTCTCTGTCACCTGAGCAGGTGGTTGGATTATGCATTTATAACGTCAGCTGCCCTTGCCCGTACAGCACAGCTGAATAATGAGGCAATATAATTTGCCTCTATTTGGACACAAGGAGAGGAGCGAGGTTGTACTGCATGAGGATTACACCCCCACCAGCTCAGGACTGCTGAACATCCACATAGCTGTATCAGATTGCAGGCTTTCATGTTTCCAGGCAAAGTTGCATTATGCTGCCATCAGCACCTTGGAAATAGCATCTTCTTCTGTGTTTGTCAGATGCTAGTATAATCAAGTTCTGCATCGTGATTCATGTTCCTGGAGTTAACACAGTGCAACTGATAAATGAGTAATTCAAGTAAAGAATCCAGGCAAGGATTCTCAATTAATTTATACGTAACTGACTATATAGCACTGAACTACTGGTGATTTTGCAGTATTTCACTGTTGCCCTGGTTCTGGTACTGTTACTTAAGTTGAAAAAGACATGACAGCTCTGATTCAATCGGTTTTCTTCATGGCATGCAAGACGCAGATCCGGGCTTTTCAGTTCACATTAGTTTTCTAAATAGTTATTAATGGACTTGAAAGGGGGAAAATTTGTATCTAAAGTAATTTTATAAAATAATGAAAACAAATGTTCCTTGCCAAGTATGGTGGAAGAGATCATCAAAAGGGCATGCTTCTTCTTTCAAACATCTTTTGCTGATTGAATGGAAAGATCATTTATTTTTCGTTCTGTTTTCCATCTGTTTAAGCTTACCTATGACTGAAGAATCCACTTTTTCCCTGGAATTAGAGGAAGGGACCTAATCCATCTTTGCCATTGATCATTCTCTTTCTCTAAGAAAAAAGCAAAAACGAAAACAAAAGAAACAAACAAAACAAAAAAATGGCAAATAGGAAACTAATAGTTAACAATTAAACTAATAGGCATACTTCATACTTCTCACTGTGCAGTGATTTGACCTGGCTCATTTTTGCCAGACGTGAGGTTTTTATCCCACTGATGTTTTCTTTCTTGTCCACGAGTGCAATAAAAGTTCTTCCATTCACTGTGTATTTCATGTTTCTCATTACCAATGCTAAAGAGAAAACAATTTTTT
Source organism: Lagopus leucura (assembly GCF_019238085.1). NCBI lineage: Eukaryota > Metazoa > Chordata > Aves > Galliformes > Phasianidae > Lagopus > Lagopus leucura. The sequence continues at coordinate 4,475,473 of NW_024962254.1, forward strand.
TATGCTCCAAGTTTTGCTAAACTAGTTGGAAACAAAGCAAATATCACAGGAATAAAGTAGTCTTTCTTAATTTTCAATCTAATTTCATTTACAGAATCTGATTCATGTAAGCAGAAATGTGTTTACTGTACAGACATTTCTGGTTAATCTTATTTATTGTTTTCTTACTACCCCCCCCCCCCCCTTCTCCCCCTCCCACCTGAATTGCAAGCAGATAAAGGCATTGTATATCAGAATTCAGATATTGCAGAATGTTAAATATGCAGTTCTCTAGCTTGAGCAGACCCTTATAGCTCTGTCAACAGTATGAAGCTGTGGGGTTCTTAGCACACAGCTCAGTGCAGCACACTGCAGTGATAGCACAGCAGTATCAGAGCCCAGGGTACTCATTTGGCTCCATGAAAGGCTGGAAGAGAAGGGCAGAGAGATGAGCTAAATTCCATATCTGCTGATTTATAGAGCCAGGTTACTGTGCTTTTCATTCTTGTTTGGCATCACTTGCTGAACACTGCATTGCCCTGTTTTCTTGTTTTCTACCATCTGTTTAATTGTATGCTAGTGTTCTATGCATCTTCTTACACTTTGTTTGTAAACTTCTGGGTGATTTGGGATCTCTATTTCTATAGCACTTAGCAGAACATTTAAATTAGGGTAGCTGGGAAGTTTCCCATGTATGTCAGCTTTCCTCCCAGCTCCATAAACCTTCCTCTGCCTTTCCACAAAGTGCCCTTCCATGCCAAGATGTTGTGTAAAAAATAAAGCTGTGCATACAGATGGGCATCATGGAAGGCTTAAAGAACCCGAATTTAGGCAGTCAGGGTTGGGGATACTCTGTGCCTTTCCATTCCTAGGAGTCTTTTTAAGCATATCCATATTGTTTATGGTTCATGACTTCTAGTACTTGTTGCAGAATATGACAAAAACTGCAATTAAATTACTAAGCAAAATATATGCAGCAACAATGAAACAGAAAAGACACAAAATTATCCATGCAGTTTTGCCCCTTGACTAAAAGTTATAGTGCTAAGCTCTTCCTTTATTAGAAACAGTGCAAGAGAAGAATGTGATCAATAAGTAATGAAAGAAAAGCCTTTTATTTGCCAATTAACAACTTCAGATCATGAATATGTTATTAAATTCTGAAAACATTGGTAAACATACAGCAGCAAGTGTATTAAATTGTATGAAATTAATGATGGCTTCAGGGCCAGATGAGTTTGGCTGTCATTTAATTATATGTTTATATTGTTATATAAATATATTGCAAGTCTTCTTTGAAACAAACAACATTTTGTAAATTTGATTGTGTTCTTGCATTTCCTGATTGTGTTCCTAAGTTTCGGCCTCCTGTATCTGTCAAGTAGCTGTTCACAGGGTCACAAAATGGATGAGTTTGGGAGCAAATGTTTGTATAAGGCAGTGTAAGCAGTAGATGTCCAAAGTAAAAAGACTTAAATATATTTTCATTGAATATTTATTAAACCTAAAACTCTAGAACTTTGCTTTCTTCTCAGATTCTAATTTACTTAGCAGCATTTCAACTGCTGATTAAATAGATGTGGTGTTACATTTCCTTAGAATTCTTTGAGATTTAATTATTCAGGGAATGTGGTTTCTTAAATTATTTTGACACTACAAGAAAGCTTGAATGTATTAAAGTCGGTATCAGACAAAATAAGAAACAAAAAAAATGCAATCACAGGACCTACTGGAGAGATGGAGGAAAGGAAAACATGGTAATGAATACTGAAAAATATTCAGGAAAGCAGAAAAATGTGTGTTTTTTTTTTTTTTAATTCTTATGGGGTTTTTTTTGTTTTGTTTTGTTTTTTTTAGGGGAATAATGAGAAGAAAAAATCATGGGTACATAGGTACATATAATTGATACTACAGGGGCTAAGCAAAGCATGAGACCAACCAAGAAGAGAAGTTCTGTAAGGAGATACAGAACAATCCCACTTTGCAGACATAGTTACTCTCTAGACTTACTTTAGTGATGGAGAAGATAGCGTTCTGACTGAGTGCTTGTGATACTGCTAGTGGCACACAGATGGAATATGAAAAACATCTGGACCTTGCTGGAAGCCGTTAGCCATCCTTTTTAAACCACTTGAGTTTTGTGATGTGTGCTGTAGTATTAACCCAACACCAGTGTCCTTTCAGTTGAACAAAGGCAGTCTTTGAACCTCAGGTACCTCCTACTATTCCTCACTGCTACTCCAGTATTAGGTTGGCTTCTCTATCCTCTGCTTGAAAAACTCATAAAATCATAAAAAAAAATCCTCACAACTTACTTTTGAGATATGAAAACAGAATGTGACCCCAGCATTTCACATAAGAGAAACTTACCCTGTAATGGGAACAGCAGCCATTTTTGGGCAGAGAGCCTCACAGAACATGGTAATGTAGAAGCTGTCTCATCAGCTGTTGTCCACTAGGGGAATGCATTAGCTGGCCTCTAAAAGCTGTTTAAATTAAGCTAAGCCATGGGAAAAAAATCCTTAAAAGTTCAACTCAGACTGAATAGTTCCAGGTGCATATGATGTATTCTGGTTCCAGTTGCACTGTATAGAAGAAAGGCTGCCTTATGCTTTTATTACAGTCATTACGGGTTTTCTAAAACTGAAGGAGAAAATCATCATTTTATTTTCTTGAGTTACTTTGTTGGAGGATTGATTTCTTCATTTACAAGAATGTGCGTTTTAGATGTAGAATACATGCTCAAATGCTAATATAAAAAGAACCCCATGAGAACAGCATGTCTTTCTTGGTGTTACTTGAAGGATAAAGCACAAAACTAAAATCTGAAGTGCTAAATTACTTCTCTAAGTTGTCAGATAAGGTTTCTGCAAGTCTTCAGATATTGAAAAAGAGCTGAGTAAGTCAAATTGAAATGGAATTTAAGTTTTCAAGTAAAATGAAAAAGAAAAAAGACATCCTCTGTAGGAAAAGAAAAAAAGACTAGAAAATAATCTTTGAATGTGTTCTGTGGATACAGATGAGAGGAGCAAGATGAAATAATCTCCTGGTTTTTAGTTTTAGAACTGACATGCAGGAGTCAATTGTTCTGCTAAAATAAAACATTAAAATTGTTGCAAGCATGACAAGGAAAAATGAAATGATTAAGTCCATAGAATAGTCTTTGTAATGACTGGGGAGTAGGCAGAAATTTGGTAAAGCTAAGGTAACTAAGGAAAGCAAAACGAACTTCAGACCAGCTACACACTACTGACCAGTGCTAACTAATCTTCAATCTGTCTTACCGAGAGAGTAGAGTGGGATGCTGTGTATTTGAAAGATGAGATTCAGTGTAGGAACATGATTCAGAAATTTTTTTGTGAGAGGAAAATCAATATAATTATTCCTGACAAGAAGTGATATGGCACAAATGTGTGCAAGGATTCATTTCTGAACTTAGAATATGCTTAAGCAGTTTCACTGATGATGCAGCCACAGATATGGGAGGTGCTATGTCTTTGAAAATATTGGCCCCATAGCTTTTTGCTATACAGTTCTCATGGGTTTATGAAGTTTGGATTGGCCATTTGACAATTTGATTTGTGGGCAAAAGAGGCTTTCTGAAATGCACAATTAATGCTGAGTGAATACTTCTTGTTAGTTTAAATTAACTTCTTTTTTTCAATGGGGAATGTTTTTTCTGACCATTTTAAATCAAACTGTATTTTATTCTTTAGTCTAGGCAAAGCTGAGAAAGAAGACCATTCTTTGTGTGTGGTGGCTGAGACTTATTTGAAATCTGGTGGAAATCTTACTCAGTGAGGTGTCATTCTATGAAATAATTAGAGGTTAGCCTGCTGAAGGGTTGATCTTGGGTTCCCTTCCAACCCAATCCATTCTATGATTATTTCCACGTGCTCATATTCTTTACATTTAATTTCATTCAGCCAACAAAAACTAATCCCCCTTTCAATCAAATGCCTTGTTTGGAGAAGTTTGCAATTAAATTAAATGAAAACTTATCTCCTTTTATATTATCCTCTAGTTTTAGAAATAACTTTAAATTTGAAAAGGGCTTTTTTTTTGTTTTCGTTGTTGTTGTTTTTGTTTTTTTTTAAATATATTTACAGGGATTTTGAACAACAGATGGTGGATTAACACTGTACTTCGAAATTTGGTATTTGTAGCACTTGTTCTGTCTTTGCTGTGGATTCAATATCTGTGGATGATTCACACACAGACATACATATGCAGATAATGCAGAACAAACTTAATTTAGAATTGAAATTTTCTTTATTTCCTGGCTATGTTTTCTAAAAGCTTATAATGAAGTAATCTTACTTGATACTGTTAGTATGCCATATTACTTGGTTGAAAGAATATATATTTTTAATGTAATAATAATTTTTAACTTTCTCCTGGAAGTGCAAAGAGAATCCTAATAATTAGGAGTCACTGTGAATAGCCAGGATGAGAGTGAAAACAGATTAACGGCTTCTACCAATTCAATAAGCCTTGCAAACTATTTCTTAGTGAAGTGAATAGATGTGTTATGTATATGTGTTTACTCACTTTTACCAAAGTGCTCTATGTTCATTTTTGTTATATTTCACTGACAAGCAACTTCAGAAGTGACTATTGCAGAAACTGTTGGCCTAAATGAAAGAAATTTCTGTAGGCATCAGTTTCAAAATGAATATCAAGCACTTTGGAAGAACAGACTGTTGGTGGTGGGGACAAATGTCAAATTTTGTCTTTGGTCTTGGCCCACGTGATGGTAGTAGGCTTAAAGATGGGGCATTTGAAAAACCAGTCTCATTAGAAAGGGTCAAGTCAAATTTTTTACCTAAATGCTCAAGCTTTCAATTTTTCTTGTGTAATATTAATCTGCATATAAAATTGTATTTCTCAAATCTCAGTATCATACTGCAGCTTTCAGCACAGATGTAATATGTTGCTTGAGGCTCAAGTTGAAATCTTATCTAGTGAAGGGTTTTATGTGTGACTTTAGTTCACTTTCAAAAGCTTCAGAAATTTGTCTTATATATTCCAATTCTCATGCTATTTTTACATTTGTTGTTTCAATATTTTCTATTATATAGCGAGCTTCCTTGTAGCCATAACTGCCCCAGAGCTACCCCATAGCTGCCCCATAACTGCCCCATATCCACCCCATAAATGCCCTATAGCTGCCCCATAGCTGCCTCATAGCTGCCCCATACCTGGCCCGTAGCTGTCCCATATCTGGCCCATAGGTGACCCATTCCCCCCATTGCCCCCAATGCCCTCATTGCCCCCAATGCCCCCAATGCCCCCAACCCCCCAGTATAAATCAATTATAATGTATGTTGCGTAATATCAGTATCTTTGTAAATGAATTCTGCATTGAGTAACTATAACGTTTCTGTATCATAGAGCTGTAAAAATTATCTTAATCAAATTAAAATGCACTTTCCTTATAACTACCATATCAAACCTTTTTTTTTTTTTTTTTTTTTTTTTTTTTTTGCGGTGTAAAATAACTAAACCACTAAATTCACTGATCTCCGTTATTCCCTTTCTACTAATGTCTAAACTTATTCTGATTCAAAATAAGCATAGCCTGTGATGTTTCTGAGCCTTGAAAAGGTGAAGTTGACAGGTCGATACTTGCCCAGTGTTGGGTGCTGCTGTTCTTCTTTGCTCAGTGTCGTGGGAGGGAATGTTTGTAAATCTTATGAGCCCTTACGTGTAAAAGTGACTGAAGGAGGGAGATTCCTCTGCATCAGGGTTCTATAAATAGCACCAGCAGTATTGCCAAACTTCCCACCTAAATTTAAATTTAAACCCTGGAAAAAAGATATATTCCTTTTTTTTTTTTTTTTTTTTTTTTTTTTTTTTTCCTCACCACTGGAAAGATCTTTGCCAAAAATTAAATGCATTATTTTACTTTATTAAAATTGTTTTTCTCTCATTCTACTCCGAAACTATGCAGCATTTTGGATATTGCTAGCACTGTGTAACTTTGCTCTGTGGAGAGAGATGAGGCAAGCACTGGAATGTAGAACAATCTTGCTCTGTAGAACTTTCTTTCTCTTTCATTCACGTATGCCCCACAGATTACTTTAGAAACAAATACTTTTTTTAACATTATTTTTTTTCCCCTTACGAATGGCTTTTAATAACCATTTCAATTGTCTCTTTTTAAAGGTGTTCATTAATTCACTGATTGTTCCATTCAGAATCTTAATCCTTTTGAGACTGTCAGTTTTGGCCTCAAATAACATTATGCATGTCTTAATTATTTTGGCTAGATCTACTATTACAATTTATGACAGTATATCCCACAGACTTCATGTGTCCAAAGTGCTGTTCAGAGGAGACATTTTTCAATTATGCTTTTATAGAATTACAGAATTGGTAAGGTTGGAAGAGACCACCAAGATCATCCAATCCAACCATCAACCAGTCCTCGCTGTGACCATTAACCATATCCCTCAGTGCCACATTTCCACAGCTCTTGGACACCTGCAGGGATCGTGACTCCATCACCTCCCTTGGCAGCCTGTGCCAATACATTACCACTCTTGCTGATAATAGTTCTTATGTAATATGCAACCTGAACTGCAACTTAAGCCTACTATCTCTGTAGGGAATTTTCAAAAGAAATCTTGGGAAAAACCAGCCAAGGTACCAGCCATGGTTTCTTCTCACTGTATATCACTGGCTGTGTAACACTGGCAGCAGGGTGAGAAATTGATGTGATATGTTATTTCACAAAGTTTTTTGAGATACCTTTTTTGTAACTCCACACTGGCCAATAAATAAATAAATAAGTAAATAAATGATACTTCTCATCAGTTTTCACTGGGAAAAGAATTTTACGATCATGATAAAAATACTTATATAAGGTGTGGGAAAATGAGGTTGGCATGCCTCCTCTGCCAGATGTACAGCAGGAATTTGTCTATGATTAATGCCTAGCTTTGCTGAGGTGTGTCTTCTCCTGTTGGACCTGTTCCACTTTGAATATACAATTATATACTCATTAGATCAGGGAAGGTATGCCTGTTGATTAAAGCAGTCCTTTGAAATGTAAACCCCAGTGGTGTCTGTTCCAGAACAGTAGTTCGGTTCAGGTTTTGCAGCTTAGATGAGTTCTTCACTGATTTGCTGGTTATTCTGGTCTCATTCTCTCTCTTTCTTCCTTTTTAACACCATTTCTTACCTCGATTTCGTTTCTCAATTTAGATCACAAATTGCATGCCAGGACTAAGAAACTATTAAGCGAAGGTTGATTGCAACTGATAAATGTATGTGAAAACTCGCACCAATTTGCATGTTGATGAATTGTACTACAGAAGTGTCTCTTTCTAAACAGTGTAGATAGAGGGCATGCAGCATGCCTAGTGTAATTGGAGGTATTGTATGGAACATGTTTTAGAAGCCAAGTAAAGTGGATGTCACTTTTTTTTTTCTCCCAAAAAATATGCAATTATGCAAAGGAAGATATTTATCTTACTGCTTTCTTACAGATCAAAACACTCTGCTGATGTTATTGATGAGGATTCTGGCATATCAAAAGAGTGATGTACAGTGCTCTGCTTCAAAATTTGCTACAATTCCTTACCTCTGAAGGGGACATGAAAAACGTTTCTCCTTTTGGAGGATATATGTAAATTTAAAAGCCTTGAAATTGCAATAATTAATGTGAATGCTCACAATAAAAAGAAAAGACAGAGAAGTTTCTCTTTAGGGATGCTTACAAATGCTGAGTAATCATCTTTTCTTCTAGTGAAATTGCTTACTTCTCTGAATTTATTCAATACTGCTAAAATGTAGAGTTAATATAGGAGTCTGTGGTATCAGGAGCATACTGCTTATTTTTTTGTGTCAGTTTTATGAGTAAAATTTCAAATCCATTTTCATTTCTAAAGCATAAAGACCTATCCCTTTCCGGAGCACTATTTCTTCCAGCTTTTATTTTGCATTGTTAGTTTACTATCTGGGAAATTTATAAGGAATACGTTACAAGAACATGGTAGAAATAAATGCATTGTTTCCCTGCTATCAATAACAGGAATTTCAGGTTAACTTCTAAGAGTATTATTCCTAAAATTAACCAACAAAAATAGTTCTCTAGTGACAGAAAAATTGCTGCTAACAAAACTAGGTGTAATGTGTAAGGAATTCAGGTAAAAGAATGGATTTTCAAAAGCATTTACTTTTAGCCTGGTTGTTTATTTTGAATTAAGTGCTATTTCTGTCAGCATTGATTGGAATAAGCTGATTATTCTGAAACTTATGACTACCCATGAATAGTCTTGTCTGTGTGAGTCATATAGTCTTGCCCCAGAGGCATTTCAGGATGTGATCTTTCAGTGGAGAGTCTGACATCACATGGCAATGTCTTTGGGTTTTGAGACTTGGCCTCCTTTTGTTTTTCTTCTTAAGAAGCATACATTGGCCAACTTCTGCTTCATTTAACTTCCTTCATCTGATAGGAATCTCAGTCTAGACAATGGGTGTCCAACCTTTAAGCTTTACTGGGCCACACAAAGTGAAGAGGAATTGTGTTGGGCTGCACATAAAATTGACACTTCCTCCCAACTTGGTGTCATCTGCAAACTTACTGAGGGTGCACTCAATGCCCTCATCCAGATCATCAACAAGGATATTAAACAGGACAAGCACCAACACTGATCCCTGGGAACACCACTTGTGACCAGTCACCAGCTGGATTTACTCCATTCACCGCCACTCTCTGGGCCTGACACTCTAGCCAGTTCCTTGCTCTAGTTCTTTACCCATCAATGCTTGCTGAACATCTATGGAAACTGAACAGTGGGTGTGAACACTGTGAGGTGGTAAGTGGTGTGTTTCAGCAGTGGGAAGAGCAACAGTTGGTCACCTCCACTAGTGCAGATTTTTACAAGCATGACATGCAGGCTCTTATTCATTGATGATGAAAGTGCCTGGCTAACAGTGGTGACTGTGTTAAAAAATAATTTTGTAGTGGAGAATTTTCTCTATCAATATTTCTTGTGTTTTTGTGTTCTTTGCCTATGTTGTAGTTTCCATGGAAAAAATAAGAGACATTACTTTCACAGCATCTATGTGAAATGTTAATGTTAATTTAATGTCAACATAAATAACAAAACTTCTTTTTTTATTTATTATTTTTATCAAAGCATTAAAGAAAAAGAGAACAAGAAAACATAGAAGTTGGGGATTGGACATGTACGTGTCAATGGTTTACAAGCTGGTTCAGCCCAGTTCTGTGACTAGTGGGGCAGAGGGATTTCACACAATCCGCGCCTCCAGAAAAGGGAATCAGGGGACCCCAAAATAATTAAAAACAGCAGTAACGATCTGAGGAGAAACAAATTTACTAAATATGGTATTGGAATGCAAGATAACACACTATAATACAATATAATTAGAATTGAAGCTAGTAAATCAAATACATGAGAGAGAGTGTCTGAAAGGTGGATAGGCTTCACCATAACAGGGAGGTGAGATGTGCAGTCCAGTTGAACAGTAGGGAGGAGAGCCTGATGAAAAACAGCACATCAGGTGACCTTGCCAGGGGTTATACCTCCTCTCTGACTGCAAAGCCTCCTGGAGTATGTAGTTCTTCTCTTCCAGACAGGTGCCCAGAACTGGAACATTAACAGTTTAACTCTCAGTGCACTACATGATGTCCTGGTGTGGAATTCCAATAACAAAAAATCATAAAACCATGACAATACGGTCTAGATCTTTTCTGTTCTTCAGCCTGTCTCACTACCAATCTTCAAAAAGAGAAAAGTGGCATCTGTAAAGCCGGGGAGGAGAGGACTTTCTTTTTCCATGAATCACAAGACCAGTATTCTCTGCCAATGAGCCATTCACAGCCTCCTTTAATGTTCCTTGTTTTGGATATTGCTATTACCTTATCCTAGATAATTTTTATTTATTATTTATTATAATTTATTACCATGATAGAAATCTCAAATTGTATTTAGGAATTTAGAATTTCTTTGAATTTTCAACAAAAAAAATAATATCTGGTATTACATGTTGTTATATGACTAGTGCATGGAACAGCAGTCTCATTCTTTTGCATTGTATTCTGTGCATTTCTTTATATATGTGCAGTTCAGAAGCCTTCCAAACTTTCTTCAAGTATTGATGTACATAAATAAAGGAACAGTAAATCGTACCTCAACTGATTTCCAACAGGGCTGCAATATGTTTAGCCATGTTTTACAGTGAAACACCTTCTTAAAGATTCCTCTTCACTTATTTTCAGAGGTACAGCTGTAAAATTGCTGTTTTTAATGTCAAGGAATGGTTACCATTCATTTCTCATGTGAAGAAAAAAAAAAAAAAGGATTTGCTTACTTTCACAGAACTGTGCAAAAATAGTTCAGGGTACAGGCAGAAACTTTTGTAGTTATACATCCATACAAAATGTTTAAATGTCATGTGATTTTGAAGATAAAATTCAGGACATTCTTAGTGTCTGAAATATTCTTAGGCTGGTAGCAGATTCTGAAAAATTGCTTTATATTTGTGATACTGGAATGTTATAAAGCCAGAAAATATTTCAGGTTGGAAGGGATTAAGAAGACCATCTATTCAAAGTTTCTGCTCAAAAGCAGATAGTTTTGAAGCTACATTGGATAGCTTAGGGTCATATGAAGTCAAGTTTACTAAGAATGAGAATGGACAGTAAAATGAAAAGTTATAAATAAAGATGGTCAGAACAAAGTGGGGAAAAAACTGTGAGATTTAGATGTGATTTAGATGTGTATCTATGAAAAACAATGACTTGCATTCTCTGTTACTTATGCTTCCTTGTATTTCTTCTCCTTTAAATTTATATTTGAGCACCAGGGGACCAGTGAGAAAAGCCTTAAATGTTATTCAAAATAAGATTTTCTTTTTTTTCCCAGAAGCTTACTTTAATTTATATTAAAAGAGAAGGTGATGCTAAGCTCTGTGTGCTCAGCTGCTAGAGTAGTGCAGTGATGGTAGCGTAAATGATGCAACAGCAAGATTACTCAGTCATTTGCCTTTAGGATTTATGCTTGAACTTAAAAGCCTTAAGGGCATTTTAGTTCATTAATAGATTTGCTTTTTCTTGCAGATTATATGCCCGGAAGTTCAAGATTTTGAATAAGGAAGCAAATTAAGAGATATACTCATTCATTTATTTTTCCTTTGATGCTGGACTGCATAAAAGTTGGAGAGAAAATACTATCAGACTCTTGTAATAGTTGTAAACATTCCAGAATGTTAATCTAGATGAATAACAATGTATGTATTTCACTTGAAGAAATCGTTGGGCTATTATATGTTAAAATATGCTAAAGTAATTAAATCAGAAGATGAGAACAACTGTATATACTCATTTCATATTGGTGAATATGACAATCAAATGGAAAAGGGTGATAGCTTAGACAGTAGCTTGAAACTTGGGCTCATTCCAGCAACTGTAGTACTCAAGGTGTCTCAAATTACCCTAAATGCTTTACAAAGCAGTGCCTTAGTAATGGAGAAATCTGTGCAGGTGGATCCACAGGATTAAGCACAGGACAGTTTTTCAACACAAGGACTTCAAGCTACAAACTGTTTAAGCAAGGAAATTGTTGGGTTTCCACACAAGCTGGGGTTATCAAATTTTCTATATAGCAATGAGTTATAAGAAGAGCAGGATTAGAGTTCCTTTAGAGAGGGACTGAGGTTTTTTGTAGGAGTTTTCTTCATTTCCTTTTAAGTGCTACCATTATGTGGTGACATTTGGTTGGTTTCCATAGCTTCAGTGAAATATGTTTTTTGTTCCCTTTGTTCTCATACAAACATGACTGTTTACCTCTGTCATAAATCTGCAAGCAATTAAACATCTCTTAATTTCCTCAGTTATTGCAGATAACTGCATGGTGAAAACTTGAGTGATGATCATTTCAAAGTTTTCAAAGCAGTGTGGCTCTAGCATGAGTTTTGCTATTTTTTCAATTCCAGTTGATGTTCTATTCTTACTCCTTCCCTGTGTCTCGTTACTGTTGTCACTCAGCAGGTGCTTTCCTTTCCTTGATCTGATACTTTTCACTTTTGATTGTGGAGTCCTGGGAGTTCAGAAAGCTCTCAGGGTCTGGCTGATGAGAAGTCTCGTGCTAGTCTGCAGTGACACAATAAAACAGAGAAAGACTGTTTTAAGAGAAGTGAAACTTTTTCCTCCCCAGGAGCAGAGTTCTGCTCCCCCAGAGAAAATAGAACTGCGTTTTGAGGAGAGTTTTCGGGTGTTTATTTCCCCTACACACATGCACTTCAGCTAGTCATCAGACTGTGATTTCTGTGACATTTGTTTTCATTGTATGTATCTAAATAAAAGAGGACATATGTTGCCTTACTTTTCTGTGTGAGACAGAGTAGGCAAGGTCACAATGGTGGGAAAAACTATCCCTACAGCTAATTCTGAAGTAGAACAAGAAGCGTATTGAAGAAACAAAGTAGGCAGCTCAGAAGCGATAAATGTACTCTTAGCAGAGATACAGAAGAGAGGTGGTGACATTCTTTGTCATAGTGATGACCTTATATAACAGTGTCTGCTGTTGAAAGAGTTTCCAGCTCAAAATGAAGAGTTTCCGATTCCTTTATTCATGTATTTCATAGAATCATAGAGTCATAGAATGGTTTGGGTTGGAAGGGACACCAAGGATCTTCAAGCTCCAACCCCCCTGCCACATGCAGGGCCACTAACCTCCATATTTAATACTAGACCAGGCTTCCCTTGGCCTTGAACACCTCCAGGGATGGGGCATCCACAGCCTCTCTGGCAGCCTATTTCAGTGCCTCACCACTCTCATAGTAATGAACTTATTTATTTGTTGGTTTCTTGGCTTTTTGGATTTTTGTATACTTTCCATTTAGTAAAAGAAAAGAGATGTATTATGTCACTTCAAAGGAAGGTTGGAAATTGTTAGGTCTTGAAAAACCAGTCTGAAGAGAGTTCACATCTATCCTTTTGCATCAGTCTTTATGCACTGAAGGCTGACAGAGGATGCACTAGGTTTGTTTTTTTTCTTTCAAGAGATTGTTGTACTTCAGTGGCAGTTTCATTCTTTGTCTAGATTTGCTATTCTACAGTGCTGTAGATTTCACATCTGTTTAAAAAGAAAAAAGAAAAAAAAAAGAAATCCTTTCATTCTTTTTTAAATACTTGTCCTCCTGAAAGCTGTACTTCATCCAGGCATTGCAGAGAGAACAATATCCCACTGCAGAGAACAAGTGAGAGTAAGCACAGGGCACAGTTGTAGTCGTGTGTGTTGCGGTTTTGTAATGAATGTGCTGACCCTGATAAGGGGCTTGAAAACAACAAATGGCACTGTGAGGGATGAAAATCTGTACCATATGGAGCATAATATTACTGTGGAGTCTCAAAACTCTCACTCTGGGGAGCATGCCAGCATACGTGGGAGAAGTGAGAATTTCATGAATTATGTTACTCTTGAGTAGATTTGAAAGTAGAAAAAAAGTTCAGCAGCATTCTGATAAATATGCAAATGTTCCTGTTCTCTGAATGAGACAGAAACATGGCTTTGATGTTTGGGCTTTTGAAACCTGTGCTCTGGAGAAAACAATAGAATAAAAGTGCATTATAAGGTGGCATGTGCAAATACTGAAAACATTGGTGGAATCATTTAAGGCCTCATTTTCCCATTACACTGCCCAGAATATTTCAGGATTAGAAGGATTGAGTTTTAGTGTGGGAGATGACCATGCAATCACACAGTGTATGTCAGGAAATAGTTTGGTAATTTAGCATGTACCACAGTATATAAAAACAACGTGGAATAGAGCAGAATACTAAAATGATGCTAGTGTAAATGACAGATTGTGAGAGAAGTGCAAAGCAAAGTTCTGTCTTGTCTCAAAAATCCTAGAGCCTTGCGTAGGAGTGTTTCACGAGCTCTTTCTCTCAAAATTCATTATTAGATAGAAGTGTTTTGCATATTAGAAAATCACCTTTCTTTCCAGTGGGATGAAACATTAACTTGTTAAGCTGTTATTTGATTGTAGCTTTCTGCTGTTGTACTGGGGATTGCTGACTGATGGGTGGAACACTCCCACAACACACGTACTGTTTCACTTATGGCTGAGTGATAGAAAAAATCCTGTATCACTGCACTGGGATGGATGAAGGAAAGTTCTGTTTTTCAGTTGAGAAGTACTTTCTGAAGAAAAATATTATTGAACAATGCCTACAAAAATAGTTAGCACTCACTGATCTTTTCAGCAACCTCAGAGGATCATTTTCTTAGGTTCGGTGTATCTAGTGGAAGTCACTCCATATGACCACCTTAAGTACTACACTAAATAAACTTGTCCTCTGTCCTATTGAGATAAAGCAAAAGTGTACGGAGGACTGTTTCAGGGCAACATCTCCTCTTGCCCCATACCTATTCATGCCATGACCATTGTGAGTTTTCAATCATTTGTCTCCTTTGGAGAGATCAGTCATATTGATTAATAGATGATGAGCCTCATGGTCCTCAGGTGTTGTTTGGTGGTTTTTTTTCCCTATCTCTTGCCGTGAGATTCTTTTTCCCAGAGTTTTCTAAAGTTGACTCATTCTCAGCTTTCACCTACTCATGCTGTTCAGTAGTACTGAGAGAAACCTGATCTCATAAAAGAAGAGGGAAGTACTCCAATGGAAGAACCCTAAGCAGAGCCCAATCTGGCTGCAGTCCTAGCCAGGACTCATGTACTACTATTTTTATAACTGTTGATATTAAAAATGTACTGTATGACGGAGGAATTTTGGACGCAATAAAAATTTGCTGAGTACTCCAGCCAGATTTTTTTTCTGTAGCTGTAGAAAGCAAGCATTAAGTCCCTATCTTGTTTTTATAAGAAGGATTCAGAAATATGGTTCCACTTATGTAGAAACCAGAAACATAAAAATTAAAAATGAGTACACAGTGATACAAAAACTATTAAAATGTATTAGAAAGTCAAATTTCAAATTATTAGTCTCAGATTATGTTTCATAGTGCAAGCAAGGGCCATGTTCTTCCACCATGAGAAATATGCTCAACAGTACCTTGGGAATTACCATTTCCTTACAGAAATTTCACTTGTTTGAAAAAGAAAAAAACAATATACCCTTTTAATAAAAATAAGATAATTCCTAAGCCAACATGACTGTCAGAAAAGTTTGCAGTACTTACACAGAGTGAGAAGGTGCCTTGCATGAATTTATACAGCAGTGGAAGCTGAAAAGCTTTAGGATTTTGACACATGTATGTCAAACTCTGAAATTCTGTCAAATGCATACCAAGTCTGTCCTGACTTCAGAGGACATAGTTTGTGTTTGTTGTAAGGTGCTTTGAAATTATGCATGAGTGAGAAAAACAGCTCTGGTTATATTAAAGAAAGGAAAGGATTTACTGAACCTGTGGACTGTTAATGCTTTTAAAATGCTGAAGGTTTCTTCTTATTGACTGTTAAAATAAACATAACTTTTTGAGCTGTACCAAATAACAAAGTAGTTGATAGGAAAAATACAAATCACAGATTTGGTTATTTGTTATCTAATTAGCAACTTTTTGCCTTATCATTTTCATTCAGTAGTTTTCAGCCCTCTGCAGATGTATGTTACTGGTGTCCTTTCCCTTCATTTTTACAAGATATAAGACTTCCTACAAAGAAACAGCAACAATTGTAAGCTCACAAAGGCAGCAAATGTCAACTGTTTTGATTCTCTTTTACATGGTCTCATTAACGGCTTGTATACTTTATGTATAAATGTAGGCTTTCACCACTCCACTGCTTCTGTATTTTCTTTTTTGCTGATAAGCTGTAGTTCTCACAGCCTAATGGAAGAGCCATCATACATTTCTTTGATGCTATGTTTGGACTTAGGCTTGCTGTGAAGAGGGAAAAAATCATAAGGACTTAACGTCCTTACTTGGCAAAGACTCCCATTTAGATCAGTGGAAAGCTTTGCAGGCTTGACTTGTGTCAAGATTTTAATTTACATATTGCTATTTATTTATTATTTTATATTTATTTATTATTTACATAGTTCAAGGCATTAAAGATTTATTAATAGTGGGCTATATTCCTTAATTCTGTTTGTACTCAGCAATGGTGAGGCCTCACATCAAGTAGTGTTTAGTTTCAGGCCTCTTGCTACAAGAAAGACACTGAGGCTCTAAGGCTTATCCAGAGAAGGACAACAAAGCTCTGAAATGTTTGGAGCACGAATCTTACAGGGAGTGGCTGAGGAACTGGGATTGTTCAGTCTGCAGAGGAAGAAGCTCAGGGGACACTTTATTCCTCTCCACCAGTGCCTAAAAGGAGGTTGTAGTGAGGGGTTTGCCTCTTCTCCCAGTAGGATGAGAGGGAATGGTTTAATTTGTGTCAGGGGAGGTTCAGGTTGGATATCAGGAAAAATTTCCTCTCGGAAAGTGTTGTAATGCATCAGAACAGGCTCCCCAGGTGGATTGTGGAGTCACTATCCTTGCAGGCGTTCAAAAACCATGGAGATGAGGCACTGAGGGACATGGGTTAGTGGGCACAGTGGAGACGGGTTGATGGTTGGCTGGACCATATTAGTCTTTTCCAACCTTAATAATTCTCTGATTCTATCAATAGCTAAGCAAAATGACTCCCTTAAATTTTCCCTAAGCAAAATAACTCCCTTAGTTAAACTCCCTTTAACTAAAAACAATAACAATAACAAACATAACAATCATTTCAGGTATAGAGTCTGCAGGAATATCTTACAATGTGAAACGTCTCTCAGCCTCTGGAAACCATTCAGGGTAATGCAGTACCTTGTTCTATATTGAATTCAATGAAACAGGCTTCTTGTTATTTTGTCATTATAGGATGAGGTTGCAGCAATAATTAAGGAAATTCTGTGCACCTCGACTCTGTTATTTTTCTAACTTAAAAAGTGCTTCAAAATCATGTCACTTCAGAACATTACCAGAAATTGTTTCAAGAGCAATGAAGTAATTAAGTCATTCAAAAAGTGTCTCTTAAGATAGTGTAAAAAATCGTGTCACCTTACTGATTATAATCAAAAAATTAAAAAAAAAAAAAAAGGATGGAAAACAACTTCTATACAATTGTGGTATGCCAGTTGAGTACTGTACAGTACAGAATACTTGACCCTTATATGGGAAACAACTCTGTTTTTGTACACTTCTAATTTAATTTCTGTGTCTTGGGTGTATATTCTTCTGCAATTTTGTTAAAGATCAAATGGCTTTATATATTCTGTGATCAAACTCTGCTGTAAGGTGAAAGGCAGGAAAAAGAAAAAAATGAGACAGATGAAGGAGTTCATGTGCAGAAGCACATGGAAAGCTGTCATCCATGGAGAGCTGTAATGCCATGGGAAAAGAACTTTATATGTTCTTAATGTTGACCTAAGTCTATTTGAACTCTAAGTCAGTGTGAAGCACGTTTAAGGATTACTCTGTGATGAAATTGAAATGCTGCAAACTATAAAGATGCAGCCAGCTATATGGCTGCTCACAGTGGTGTATCTAAGGAGAGGAGCTCAAGATGAAGGCTAAGTAAGAAGAAAGATGGGTCTAACGGCTATCCAAAACCATTACCTGCTAGGGATTCTCATTTTATTTTTGTGATCTTTATGTTGGCAGTTTAACAAGTCTTGAGGGAAGAGATTCAAACTGGCCAGAACTTGCAAGTTTTGTGGGTTTTTTTCCCCTGGCGTGTGAATCATCCATCATTTCATTCTGACCCTAAGTGTCGCTTTTCATCGTTGGCAGGAGGTACAGCATAAGTCTGAAGTGATGCTGTGCCTATGTGAGAGGCAGTCTGCCTCTCCAGGATCAGGAGAATAGTGGACAAGCTTTTTTCTTTCTCAGGCTGAGCTTGAGTGATCCTTGTGGAGGTGGAAAGCCCAGAATGAGAAAGGCATAAATAAAGCAGGCTTGTGTAGGAAACCCTAAGAAGAATTGATTTTCCCTTCAGATGAGAACAAGAAAGAGGCCTCTGGGGCTGGGCTGGGAGAGATTATTTTGATTAGGTTGTTTTATCAATGTTTCTCTGTTTAAGAAGGAAAGCTGAACTGAGTGAAAAGCCAAGAAACTAAGGCAGTATTATTGATTTGAGCCAAAATGAACATGTCGGACTTTGTTCCACCTTTTGCAAGGCTGAGACTGACACAGATTTGCAAGTTGGTGAGAAATTAAACTGAAAATTAAAAAAAATATATACAAAAAATACAAAAACAAACAAAAAAAATCTATTGCTGAGTAATTCTTGCAAGTCTTTCCAGTATAGTCAGAAGCTAATTACATGAGGTTTTTATAGTAGTAGTAATTGGGAATTTGAACAAAAGGATGGGAATATTTATGTCAAGTGAGAATTGAGCATAAAATGATTTGGATCTGGAAAAATGTATTTATGAATGATGATGTATGAGCAGTGTCACTGAAGTTAGTATATCTGCTTGAGACTTTGTCAGATGTTTTTGGTCTCTACATATGTTATGGTGTTTGGGGGTAAAACTCCTCTATCAAAGAATTATGAAAAAAGCAGGAAGCACATTGAGGGTTAAATGTGAATCTAAGTGAAGGAATTCCAGTGGAATATCACTCACGAGAAAGACTTCCATTGATTTATACCTCTTTCTTCTGTACAGATGCTGTTAGTTGCTATTAAACCATTCATCTGCATCATCAATGAGCCTTTGAGCTCATTGTTAACTTGCTTTGTAAGCATTCAGGAGAAGTAATGCTTGGAGCAGAAGGAGAACACTGAGTTAACATGACAGATATTTATGGGGAACCACTCCCAACTATGAGAGTCACCATGAGAGAAAGCATGAATGTATCACTGTGGAAAATGCTTTGGCTAAGTGACGGTTCAGCTGTTTGGGGCTGAATGACTGCAGATATTTTCAAAGGAAAACACAAAATGGCTGGGAGCTGGAGATACATGAATAAAAGGCTTGGAAGTTGTGAAGATAAAGAAAAAAGAAAAAAAAAAGTCTGGGATGGGGACAGAGTTGATGGAAAAGTAAGGGGTAGGAGATAAGCCTTGCAGAAAGATTCAGAAACTGTCATGCTAGTAGACTTAATTGATACTTGGAGTTACAGCTCATTAACTACAATGAGTTTCTAATATAACAAACATATGCTGATGAAGCTGTTCACTAAGAAGACAGGGTAATGAGGGGAAGGAAGGGACCTGAATATCAGTATTGCTACTCAGAACTGAAGTATGATAGATTTTAACCATAATGTTCACATTACGATATTTTTCAACCCAAGGCACCTAGAAGGCCAATTACCTGGGAGTGATGGCCACCATGTTCCTAGCCTTGTTGACCATGATCTGAAGTGCAAAGAAAGAAGATTTGTCTATGGAACCAGTACAGACCCTTTAAGAGCTATAATTGAAAGAAGCCAAAAGCGTAACTGCTCTTAACTTTAGCAACTCACATTCTGGTGCAGAAAAGCCTTGCAGCGATATACCTAGGTGCTGAGCCATCTACTGTGTGAGAGCCTGTATATCCTGTTGATCAAGTCAAGGACTGCAGCCTGAATAATTGCTTGAAATTTTCTGGATACATAATGCCAGTGAGAAGTGCTGCCCTCCTCTTTTAAAAAGTTATTCCTAAGGGGCAGAATCAGAATAGTATTGCAATATAGCAGATGCATATTTGTGGATGAATGTCAAGGGCTGCCACTGATTCTCCTGAGAAGTCTGTAGCAGTTTTACCACATCCCTGCTTACATTCAGTACTGCTGCATGTTTTCCCTCTAAAAAGTAATGGCAAAGAGTATAGTAGGAGGTAGAAAGTGCAGAGAAAGTGTGAAACTTTTTCAGAAAGTATTTCCTGCTAAGAATTCTAATGAACTTGAAGTGAAGACCTGTACCAGCTAAGCACATCCCACATAACAGGCAAGCTTTGTTTTTAAAGCTCTTCAGACACTCTCTTTTATTATGATATAACTGTATGTATTCCCTATTCAACTAAAAATTATATCCACATTTCTCCTCGCTGTCCTATTTCCCCTGATACAGGGATTTGGAAACCTACCTCTTTTCAGAATAATAGGTTCTTGTATACTTTAAAAACCTCCTTGGATTTAAAAACAAAATCTACAATTTTAATTTAATGTTTTCTTTCTTTATTATTTATTCTAATAAACCTTCTAGAAAGTTGTCCTTGATTTTTTTTTTAGCATTGTTTTAAGGTTTTTATTCCAGGTTTCCTGAAATTTTTATATGTATGCATTTTTTCATTCTTATGTATTGGTAGATTATCCCCATTAATAATAGAAGAACTTACAGGAAAATATTCTTATCATATTTTTAGAGTGCAAACTGGTATTGAGTGCACAGTATAATTAGGTAGTTTTTAAAATACTGGGAAAAGAACCTGAGTCTGAGATGATCCTAATGATGAAAAGTGATATTAAATTATAGATTTGTAATGCTGGCCTGGAGATGTTTATTAACACTACAGAAAATATGTACATAACGTTATGTATTCATATATATAGGTATAATTATAGATATACAGTGTTCTGTTCTTCATTTAGCTATCTGAGCAACATTAAGATATGTGTAGTTCTAAATCCTTCTTCTTGCATTGTAAATTAGTTCAGTTCTGAAAATGTCTTCATAATTATATGCTGATAACAGAGCTGCAGATTGCATGGATGTCTCTCGAGTCATGAGAACTGCATTGCTTGTGAATGCAGAATACTGATAACAGAATTGAGAATTTGATACACTTGCATACAGGCAACATGTGAGGTTTTGCACACAGGCCAGAGCTTCTAATTGAAGTAGAGTTTCAAAAGACAGAAATAAGAGCTGTTGTTGCTACTTTTCCTTACTTTGTTTGCCTCTTACAAGAGAGGTGCTACTTTTATTAGCTATTGTTCTCATTAGGACTGAACCAGATACGTGTCCTAGTAACAGCAGTGAAGAAAAATATCTTCAGCTATCCGAGATGCTGAATGAAATAATGGGGAAAAAATAATAGCAGCAGCAGCAAACTTTTAGTGTCCTGAACATATTTCATCCACTGCAGTGAAAATTATGCAATATCAGTAATATTGTAACACTATGATAACCTACATACATAACTGTAAAAAGGCATTCACATGATGAAAGCTAAATGGTGCAATATTGCGCTGAATTTATTATTATATCACAAAAGAAAGTATCTTATCAATATATATATATAATATATAATATCTTATCAATATTAATTTACATAGAAAAAGTGTAATAATTAATATATATTACCAAAAATGGGCTAGAATTGCTGGTTAAAATTATGTGATAAACAGTGACTGCATGTGCAAGTGTATGTATATGCATGTATGCCTATTTATGTTTCGTTATATTTCATAAGTGGTGGTTGCAGTACATAGAATTATTGAGTAGACCTTCAAAATGAATATTTCAAACATTCCCTTGTTGCAAATCAATAGAGTAGAAGAAACACTGTCTTGTTTTGTTTTGGTTGGTTGTTCTTGTTTGGTATTTGTTTTTGTTGTTGTTGTTGTTTCTTTTTGTTTTATAAATGCACGTGAATCTGAACAATGATCTATTTATCTATTTTCTACCAAAAAAAAAAGTACTAAAATTCTTTAGAGCCAAATATTACTCACTGTTTCTGTTTATAAAAGAAGGGCCTTTTAAAAGTCTTTTTAGAGCTCTGAGGTGTTTTTAACCTCTAGCTCTCATTGACTTAGATAAATTCGTATTGGAGTTCAGAGGCTAATTTATGTGACTGTTTGAAAAGAAATTTAGGTCAAATCCCGTTTCTGTAGGAGCATCCATTATCTCTGCCATTAACTCTGGGACTTCTTTATTTTTTCAGCCTCCGCTCTTTAACTGACAATTTATTCTGGCTTAGTCATCCACCTGAAAGTATGATGATGCCAAAAAAAATGCTTTCTTTAAATGAAATAGGATACTTAGCTCATCCGCCGCAAATAAGTTCTGTAGAAATCTCGCATTTGGTGATGTATTCTCTTTACTTTTTTTCAGGGAAATTCTGGTCTGGGGTTCAGTATTGCTGGAGGAACAGATAACCCACACATTGGGGATGATCCTGGGATATTCATTACTAAGATTATACCAGGAGGAGCTGCAGCAGAGGATGGAAGACTCAGGTAAAAGTTAACTCCCTACAGATATTTAGAAACAAAATACAGCACTATTACAGACTGTCCTCTAGGAGTCAAGTGTGAACTGTCTTTCATGGAGCCAGAGGGACTAAATGATACGACAGGTTTCCTTTCTGCAAAGATAGGAAAACTGTTTTAAGTAGTGTAAAGCAATTGAATAAGTTTAGTTAAAACCTGTATAAATGTGTGTTGGTTCTACCTCCAGCTTTGTACCAATCATTTCAATTAGTATAAGAGATCCAAAGGAAGAGGAAAAAGACATTAGCAGCAAGAAAGTCTTGATCATTATATGTTCTAAACTGAAGAACTATGTACTGTTGTTACTTACTAAGACAACCAACAGTTCTCAAACTACAGAGACATTTCTAAATAGCTATAGCTATTTGTAGAGTTATTTGCTCCCTATTGCTTGACTGTGCTGGTGAGGTATGCTTAATCTGCATTTCCAAATTATTATTTTAATTTTATTTTTCCATCTGTGCAAATATGACAGATATGACTATTACTATGTTCTTTCTTTTGAGTCACCTCCTGAAGGTGAGGATCCTTGGAGGTCACTTGGAATCTGTGGTTCTCAAATGCACTGTAGCACTTCTCTAAAACAAGAGATATCACAGAATTGCTGATTCTTTCCTTTCTTATGGATTTAATACAGAAAGGGTTCTGACTATCATAGACACTGACATTCATCTGTCAGTTGTGAAGCCTGCTGATGCTCCAAAAAGGCAATTTAACTGGATAGACTTGGGATACAATTCTGAAGCTTTTATGATCTCAGCACTGCAACCTAAGCTTTGCCGAAAGCAGATGGCCAAAAATTCACAAAATATGACCAGATGGTAATAACAACATTTTTACAAAAGCCTTGTCCTTTTCCTAATTCAAAGATAAAATTATGAGGCATTGATCAGTTTTAGAGCAAGTTGTGAATATTTCTTTTTTGAAAATAATGTTATTTTTACTAATATAGTGATGAGGAGTCAAGGTGTTTGGCAGAGCCTGAAGAGCTTATGATCTAAATAAGACTGTAGAGAAAAGGAAGACAAATAATTTCATCTAACTTTGTGACTAAAGTGCAGCAATCTACCTCTAAGATGGTAATCTTGGAATCCCCTAACAGTCAGTGAAGACAAACTTAGTCATTTCTATGTCATGATTCATCTTTTCCTAAAGTGAATGTCTAAAACAGTAGTGTTTGGAAATCAAATTTGACATGATGAAGCACATACAATGTGCTAAACCTTACTACAAACAAGAAAGAATCTTTTGGAAAAGAAAAAAAAGATCTTCTAATAGTGTTTTTAATTACTTTTGAAAGCTTTTCTAGTTTAAGCTATTAAGAAGACACGCATCACTGCATTTATTTTTCTTACTATCCTTATATGAAATCAAGTATATTGTGATTCATTGCTATGCTAATTAACTACTGTAAATTTAACTCATGATTATTTGGTAATTACTGTGTTGTAAAAGTCTTAAGAAGACCTTCTAAATTCACAAAAGACGTACTAATGCAATTCATTAATCCATATTAGGATTAAAACTGGGAAGCTTTGTATTTTGCAGTAGAAGTTTATCTTATTACTGAGACTTTACTAATAATCTCAGGATACAGTATTTCTTTTTGACATTTTGAAGTAAAATGTTATAATTTAAATTTAACTCCTGTAATAAAAATAGTTGCTAACTATATATTTTGGTGTGGCACTTTTTCTCTTCTTTTTTTAAAACAGAGTTTCTTTACAACTCCTCTTTTGTTAGTAAGGAATATCCAGACGCAATTATTTATAATTGGATCAGTATAACATTTTTTTTTTAGTTCAAAGAAAATGTCAAGCATCTCAAAATATGTTTCAGAAACCTGCCATTAGGGAAATGGATTGACTTAATCCTGTGGGTTTTACAGATAGTAGTAAGAAAATTTCAATTTTTTAGCTGAATATCACACGGTAAGAATTATTATACTGCGTAATTTGAATTTCTTCTTGGTAACTGTATCCTCCTCAGTGCTCATAGGATTTTATTTCCTGTCTCAGTTTTCCTTGAGCTCTTATAAAATTTTATAGTACATAGGAATTTGCATTAACCTGTCTTTCCCACTATTACAGTCAAATGCAAGCTACCCGGTTACACCGTTAGATAATATTGCTCTTTCAGAATTTTACATAATGGAAGGGCAGAAGTTGTTCAAAAACCTCATTGTGACTTCAAGAAAATTTTCAATATGGAAAGCAAGACAGCTACTTCTATAGTGGCCATGATTGGGATGGCTAATGGTTGGAATAGAAGATCTTTGAGGTCTTTCCAGACTTAATGATTCTATGATTTTATCATATAAACAAGCTTGAAAGGTTTTCGATGGTGAGATTTTATTTTACAGGATTCTCCTAGAATCATCTCCTCTGATGTTAGCAAGGAAAAAATCCTGTCATGTTTTAAGAAACACCTGGAAGTGTATGTATCATTTACCTTTGCCAATAAGCCTAGATATCCTGGGGCTGTCTTCACTGATATACATGATAGTTAAGCGTACATATCAGCAAGGGCCACCCAATAGGATCATCAGCTCAGTGATGTACAGTATATCCACCAAGAAATGCGATAAGCCGTGTTTCTAACAGCATCTGTAACAATTCTGTAGTCCTAGGAATCCCACCTGTGATTCAAAAATCTGATTGTTACTGTGTATGTGACTTATACCAAAGAGTTTATTTACAGGAATGTGAGCATTCCTTCCATAAATAAACAATTCCTGTTTATTTACAGGACTGACAGCTTTGAATTTAAATGGTTAATGTCCAAGGTTTATTTTGGTACTTGAGCTTGAGCTGCACTCAGTAGGAAAGAGGGCTGATGTGAAAAGTGAGTCAAAAGGAAGAAAGTGGTTGTGCCTGAAGGCACATTGCCCTGGTAAGCTGCCTGGACCTGTAGCTATTTCATTCATTCTTTCTTCTAGGAAACTGGTTTCAAGTCTCTTTCCACTTGTGAACCTATCAACCTTATTTTCTTGGTATTGTGATTATTTGTAAGGAGAACTTACTGAACCACACTGAGCAAACTGCATCTACTGCCAGTTATCATTGGCAGGTTAATTAGAATCAGCACATGTGCCCCAGCCATCAAAATTTTATAGCTTAAAAACTATTAAAGGTGTGCAACATTTGTCTTTCCTTTGCAAATGCATCTTTCCTGGTATTACTTTACTGGTTGTCAGCAACTTTAGAGTTATGTAAATGCAGCATTTTTAAGGCATGCTGCCTTGTTCTACCAGCATCATAATAGTCAGCCGCAGTGAAGTTTTTCCCCTGCTCTCAAAGTGATCCGGTGTTGGAAAAGGAAAACAACACACATGCTAATTGGAGGAGACAAGAGTCTAAATAACTTGCCCTCAGTTATCTAGTAAATCAGGCAGAAAGCTTGGAATAGAATAGTGATTCCCTCTCTCCTATTTCAGTGCCTTACGGGCTTTTGTTAAATGCCTACCAGCAAAGGTTTTGAACAAATTAGATTTATATTCTCTTCAGTTATCAACTAACCCACTGTGATGTGTCAAAGGATTATAAATTCACCTAGATCTATGTAGTAAGAGAGAGGAACTCTGAAGATAAGATTTCTCATGGATATCGTGTTCACAAAAATAACACTGAGAAAAATGAATTGAAAGGCAAAGATTGCATTCTGATCAGACTGTATTTTCCTTTTTAGTATTTCTGTGTCTCACTAAAGAGGAACCAGGGAGGAAACACTACAAGTTCATACTGTTCATTCAAAGCTTTACAATTAGAATTAAGAAGCACACTGGTATAGCTATTATATGCAGTTTGCCTGAGAAACTGAAAGGAAAGAAGAAAGGGAGAAACGTGCCATGTCTCTAATCCGGCTCAGGGAAACTGGCTGTATTTCACCATCATTGTATCAAAACAGAAGTCTGTCTGCTCTGTGATTCACTGCTTAAATTCCTGTTTGTTAACTTTAGATCTTGTATTAAGCTTATCAGTACCAGGTCTGTGTGCCTTGAAAAGGCATAAAGCTTGTTCAGGATGTTATTATAATTACTGTACTGCCACAAAACACTGATTCAAATCTGTACTGTTTACAGGCCTCTGTCAATGCTATTAGTTCAGTACGTAATTTAGTAGTAAGTTAATAAAGAGACATTCACCCCATTAAGTAAAACATGCTTGCTTTCCAGTCATAAATTACATCACAAATTATTGACTGCTCATTCTGTCCTGGTTTGTGTTAGGAAGTTTGATCTTATTAACAGTGTTTGTCTGTGTACCTGTGCATACAGCTTTTTGAAGTACTGTGATATAAAATAGGTGGAATTATCACAGGAACCCTGCATGAAGAAAAGGCAAGTCACAAAACAACTGAATTTTTATGTGTTTGTTTGTTTGTTTTTTTAATGAATCATTGGATACCATGACCCACATTGTAAATTATCAACCTACATTTTTGTTCACCAATGGAATATGTTGCCATTAAATTCTCTCTTCAGCTCTCTTCGCCACTTCACATTTCTTTTGCTGAATCTTTTTTCTTCTTTTTCTCTACATGAAGTTAGCATTCCTTATTTGGTACTGCAGACCCCCATTATGTATGTGAATTTGATTGTTCTGCTTTTTCTACTTTGAAAATAATTTGATAGCCTGCTAAAAAATCTTATACTGGAAGAAATGGGAAATGATGTTTTGACAGACAAATTTCTAGGTAAATGAAATAAAATTTAATGGAGAGAAAAGCCATGGCTTTTATCTGTCATGTCGGCTTTGAAACTGATGAATTTTAATGGCCTCTATATAGACTATAATGATGGACATTCCTGAAGTTTTTTTGTGGGTTTTTTTTTTTTTTTTTTTTTTTGGATGTTTTGTTTGTTTTTACTTGTATTTTTAATCCACAGGATTAATTTCTGCCCAAGTAAGTTTCTGAGCTGTCTCCCACTCACTGAAACCACTGCTTGTGAATAACAAAAAGCAAAGTAGCACAATATTAGGACTTTAGTTTTAAAAAGCTCTTTGCACAAGGTTTTTTTCATTCAGTGGTACTGAACTGGTCAATGGGACTCTTTAGCAGCCATCCCAGCAGAAATGTCAATAGCCCCAGAGTGCTGCAGCAGCAGAACAGCACTGCAGAACAGTCAAGTCCAAGTGATTAGTTCATCGACATATTTGCACTGCTGCTGCAGTTACGAATTTAAATAACTCGGTGATAATTCATCCGGTGTAAGAAGACTTCTGTGGTTATGCACCTTAGAAATCGTTAGCTCTCTATGGAGTGTAGCATTAGTCAAGGAAAAAATATTTCACATCTGTTCCTATGGTTAGCAGGTGTAACCCTCCAGGGTTGTGCTGAATTTTTCATCTCTCTCAATTCCCACTGAATCTGAAAATAAGATTTGGGATGAAAAGAGAACTGGGATGAAAAGAGAACTAACTTTCTTTTTTTTAAAAAAAAAAAAAAAAAAAAAAAGTTCCTTATAAACAGCAAAGGTTTGATTCTAAAACTTTGGAGAAAAATCTTGGTTGACTTTTTGCTTCTAACATCCCAAACGAGAAATCCTAATGCATGGTGAGACAGAGAGTCTGTTATTTCATGCACTGTCAAAACTCTCGGCTGCTGTTTGGATAAACATTTGGACTTTCAGACTCCAGCCAAACTCTGTTTCCTGCCCATTCCTGATCTCTGTTGACACATTCCTCACTCCACTCTTACTACAGAAATTTGAGCCGGGATTTTAAATTTATGTCCCCAGAACTTGCATGCAAGTTTTAGTATAAACCTCGCAAGATGCAGGAGTACTTTGAGTGTGTTGTTTGCATTGCACACTTCTGCATGTTACTCTGAGTTACATCATTGCAAAAAGCAGGACTTTTTTTTTCATGTACTCTAAGTGCAGAGCCTAATGGCACCAAACGTTCTGAAGCTGCTGAAGTTTCTTACAGAACTTGAACGACATGTTTTTCCCTCTTTCATTTTTTTAATGCTACACCTTTGTTTGGAAGAGCTCTTCTTAATCAAACCAGAGCGGAAGGGAGTGTTTTCTACTTGTTAGTGCAGGACCGCGTAGTTTTCCTCTCAACTTGCTCCGCCTGATCTGTGGTAACACTTTTCTTCTTTTGTGCTGAAGTTTCCCCATTTGTAAAATAGGTACAGTGATCATTATCTTTGCCTCACAGGGCTTGTTGTGAAGCTGAAACGAGTCCATATTTGCAAAGCACTTTGAGCGCCAAAGATGAAAAGTGCCTGTAAAAATACTGAGCGTGGAATTGCCTCGTGGGTTATCTGTTGTAACTGGTTTTCCTGCACAAACCTGAATATGCTTCAAACAGCGCTAGTGTCAGGTGGGAGGATTTTAACCACGGGTGAGGAACAAGCAAGCATTTGGTGTATTCAGCAGCCGAAGCGTACCTAGGGCCCAAGGCAGCACCTCAGCCTTCCGTGCTCACCGGGGCATCACTGGAGGCTCTGGGTCTCAGAACCCCCCCTTGGCACCAGAGCCAGCCAAACTGGAGGGCTCAGAGGGTAAGTGAGGCCTGGCAGATATCCCTGCCTCCTCCACACCTATGGAGACTGCCCTGGGGCACCTTCCACGACCTGCAGAGCAGCCTGCAGCTGGGAGGAGCTCTGCGGCTTCCTGGTGCCTCCTTCATTCATCTCAGGCTTTACAGGGCTTTGTTTTCCTTTCCCATTTCTTTATCCCAACACCTCCCTCTCACAACGTCCCACAGCTGCCTACGCCTCCTTTTTCTACTTCGTTGCCTCTCCGCTGTCCCACTTTGGCCTCTGGCTTTGGAGACAGACACAAATATTCAGTCTGTGAGCAGTTTTCCTTCTGGCCACCATCAGAGGCTGCCGTCTGTGCCAGCTGCCGGATCCAAAGTGCTGACAGAGCCTGGGCGCTCTCAGAGCTTCAGTGCTTGTCTGCTCTTGGCAGTGGTTTCAGAAGGAGAGCATCGCACCAGAGGCAGAGACTGAGGATAACTGGGGAGTTAGAGAACAGACGGAGGAATGGCAAAATGTGGTAAGAGCTAAGGATCCCAAGGATCCCAAGGATTTAAGAGATGAAAAGGGTGGGGGGAATAACTTAATTCTTATTGTCATTTTTGAGGAATGAATGTGAGAAGAGTACTTGCTACATACATGTCTTGTGGAAGAGGTTAATAAAGAAAATCAGGCTGAACTTTGAGAGCCTGTTGTGGGGAATCCTCCTGCCCATCCTCTGCTCCCCCACCCCATACCCCCCACCGTGCCTACAATAAGCTGTCTTCTCCCTGTCATGAGATTGCAATCAAAATCAAACGTTTAAATAACGACATGGGCTCATCTGGCCCAGCGGCTGATCAATTACTCACCAGGCCAGCGGTTGCTAACTACCTTTGGCAGAGCTGCTGACCTCAGTCATCTAACTCTTGTGTCTGCTCTCCACTCCTTCAGATCTATTGTGTTCAGTAACTTTGTACTTGGTTTTAAGGAACTGAAGGCAGGAATTTCAGGTCTGATAAGTAAAAAATGGTCTTTTATGGGTGGAAATATGTTGTTTTTCATCTTTTATTCTGGTGTGTCTGGGGAAAGGAAGAATTCATCCCCAGCACAGCAGTTTTACCCAGGCATATGTTTGTGGATCACGATCCCTAACTCTGCTTCAAGTGAATCTTGCATATTCTGGGGGAAAGAGAATCTATAGGAAATGTCTTAAAAGAACAATATGTGAAGTAAAAGATCATAAACTCTGTACAGAATTACTGCAGGCGTAGTTTACCTAGCAAATGAGAATTAATTTGCTTTGAGTTATGCTAATCAACCGGTACTTGGAAGTTTGATGCAGAAAATCGTTTCACGATAAATGAATTAGAACATCTGTATTTCTAAGTACATCATATAGTAACCAGCTCTGATCCTGCCTTCAGGATATTTGTGATGAAGGAAGAAAAATAGAGAAGTTCTCCTATTATATATGTGTTTAGACTTGACTTTTCAAAAAAATTTATGCTTGAATCTGTGTGTGTGTAAATTGAATGAGTGCTAGCTACTCCTCCCTCTCAACTCTATAGCTACACCCTGCAAGATGAGTTGCTTTTAGCTAATGTCTACTTCCCATTCTTTAAGTGTGTGCAAAGGAGGCATAACCAAGTGGGTTTTTTTTCTCTTCTCACTCCACATTAGTTTTAAGCATCCCAAACACCTCTAGATTTCATCAGACAAATAAAGAATGACAGTTTTTACAGTGTTGTTGTTTGCTTAATTCAACTTTGGAGCAGACATATGAGAAACTGCTGCAGTAACTTTTTTCCGTAAAATGAAGATGAAGATGTAGACAGTGATATTAAGAGTTATTGTGGAATCTGTCATTTTTTAGCTCCTGGATATTGTTAGCCATGTTCCACGTGGTCACCACGAATAGCTTTCAAATACTCCTAAGTCAGTACAACGCAGTAAGCTTACAGTTTCACGAAGCTTCAGATTTATACAGCTTTGAATAATTATAATAAGGTCAAATTAATGTTCTGCAGTTTCAATTTTAAAATTTTACAAACACATTCACTGTTATGGCTAAGAATTGACTCAGGTTAACTGCTTACCAAATTTATTTTGGAAATGAGCGATTTAAAATATAAACCCTTTGTGCATTAGGCAGTAGAAGATTTTTTTAAGTTTTCAGTTGTGGGGAATTGTTTAAATCATACATTTATTCAACCGTTTATTTACTTGACTTGTAATTGATCAAATAAGCTGTTCTGTAAATCTAGTGTCTCTGCAAGCATTTCTTAATGGGGGGTTGGGTGCCTAACCTCATAAAATATTGCTATCTTCTGGTCTGAAAAGACTTCAGCATATTATACTACAGCTGAGCAAACACTTCTTGATACAAAAGGAAGTCCAGATTTCTTTCAGTGACAAAGGGAAAAGAATAAGTCAAAGCTGCCTTCATTCACAAAAGCAGTGGTTAGATCAGTTTCAGCTCACCTCTGAAGGGAAACGTGCATTCTCCATCCTTCTCTCTCTGTAGAATATGAGTCCACAGCTTTCAGAGAAGTTATCAGATCAATAAACTGGAGGCACAATGAACAAGATGTGCTTTTATTCTTTCCTTCCAAAATTGTTTTGCTTCCTGAAAGACAAGAAATATAAGCTGAGTCAGAAAGGTTTTGCAGTGAGTGTGCTGTTTAGAGAGTCAGGTACAGGTTGTGAACCAGAGTCTTCACTCTGGATATCATGAGGAAAGATCAGGGGAATCTACATTAGTTTCAGGTGTTGATACAATTTCTGTAATACACCTAAAGTCAAAGAAAGAGGCAAAAATTATTTTTAGTCTTGTATTGAGGATGCTTTCCTCAATAATGGGAGATTTTGTCTGCAATTTAAGGAGAGCAATACATTATACAAAGTGGAGTAGCTTCAGTGGTGGAATCATTTTTCTAGGAGGCGATTGTGGATAATGAGGCAGCAGATGGTTTTGATTTTTGTTTCCCTAGCTATCATCTAACCTTTTATTTTATTTCATTTTATTTATTTATTTATTATTCTAATTCCAAGAATATTAGAATGAAAAGACTTGTTTTAGCTTGACTGGAAATTTTTTTCAGTGTAAAACAATGTCGTTTCTGTCAAGAAACAAAGCATAGTAAAAACAGCTTTGACTTGAACTGCATTTTTTTCAGAGTTCAGCTGTACCTAAATCTGTAGGTACATCTGAGAGGAATTCAGTTAAATAGAAAGATGAAGGGGGAGGGTGTCCATCTCCAAAATTTTATCACTCATGGTAAGCACTGTGATCATTAGATCAGCTGCATGCTTTTGGTTTGAAAAGTTTGTCTACCAGGGCCTTTCCTCCTATAATGAAAAATGAGTTATCAAAGGCAAGAGATTATGTCCCATTTCCTAACTGCAGAAGAGAAACAGAGTATTGAGAATGACTAGGGATGAATGTTTGCTCTCTGTTCTAATGACAGGATTTGAGGACAGCAAATAAAGATATTTGTTTATTTAACTGGATGTTAAATGTAGGTGGGTTTTGAAAACAATTAAATGGATTTGTGGAACCTATCCCAGGCTTTTAAATTTAAGAGTGATTCAGGAAACGCAAGTCATCAGCATCTGAAAATGTGTTCAGGGTAAATACTGTGTTAGGCTTTTCCTATACCATTTTTTTTAAAGAAACAGCAGGCCCAGTGGACCTCTGGCCTGGTTTATGACTTTATGTGGCTTTTATCTTTGCAGCCATGGAAGCACCTTAACTCACACACCTTAGCTCTGATCTCCCCTGAAGCATGATCATCAAGGGGCAGCAGTGTTCCCATTGGGCAAAGGACTGGGTGGATTCCTGTCCCTTGGGGGGATGTGGTTGGTGAGGTTTGGCCAGGGAGCTAGCTAGTCATGCAGCCATCTTACACTCAAGGACCAAGGTCTCTGATTTTAACCTGTAAGAGAGGTTTTTGAGTTGTGGATCTACAGTTGTCTTTTTCCTAATCTTATTTCTCCTAGTAGCCATTAATGGGCCCTCTCTTGAAATCAGTTTGATTGTGCAGGAGCTCAAGCTACCTCCAAATGAACTCTGAGTTCCAGAGTGTCATAATGTGGCATTTTACCCATTATAATTGGCTGTAGATGTATGGTAAACATTGTTTCAGATGGCTTTCCATGCTAAATCTACTGCTGTCAGTGTATGTGCTGGCGTGGCTCACCCTACTTTGGATTTCACTATACCAGTTTGATATAACATGAATAGTCTTTGGGTTCAGACTCTCCTGGATTCTAGATATTACCTTGGTAGATATTTTTAATGAAGAGGTGTATATAAGCACCTCCAAAGAAATAGATACCTCATAATAAAGTCACACTGCCTAAAAGGATAAAAGAATCTGCTCATTGTGGTGGAAAAGGGTTAACTGGAGGAGAGCACCATCCTCATTCAAGGAAATTCTCAAAACTAGGATAGAATGCAGAAATGATCCAAACTATCTTAAACAACAGATAAACTGCTTTTTAGCCAAAGTTTTGCCTGGAGTGAAGTCCTACAGCTGAGCTTAAGACCTTTAAAATGTATTTTTTAAAAGAGATAAAAGAAAAAAAGCAAATGCTGATGTATCCTCTATTGAAATTGTGTGAATAGGAACATATTCAAGGTTCTAAATATATTTTCTTCTAGCAGTTTAAAGGCTGCAGGGATTTTTCCATTCCTAATTATATAGTGTGCAGTAAGCTGTCTTTTTCTGACTTACAACTTCCAAAATAGAAATTACAGTCATAGATGAAACCTAGTGAGAAGGGAGAAGAGATGCTTTGCATAATAAGCAGCAGTTGTGCTAATATTTTTTACTGATATTGTTACCAGTCATTGGCATGACTTCCAAATCTGTTACTACTATGCAGACTTTTTAAAACATTGACATTTAGTATCTCTGCTGCATTAAAAAAAGCCACAAGTAACTAATGCAATAACAATGGACAATAATTGCATATGTCTTCTGACAGATCTGTAGCTGTAGCTGGAGACACAGTGCTGGCTGTGTCTCCAATCTCACTCCAGCCATATTGTAAACAGACTATGGAAATTCACCATCATTTCAGGCAGGTGCCTATTCTGAAGTTCAGAAGGATGTTCTGAAATCAGAATTGTTCCCAAACAATTCGCTTTTAGTTTGTCTTCAAGAAATGAAATCACAGAATCAAAGAATCACAGGGGTTGGAAGGGACCTCCAGAGATCATCGAGTCCAACCCCCCTGCCAAAGCAGGTTCCCTACAGCAGGTAGCACAGGTAGGCATCCAGGCAGGTCTTGAACATCTCCAGAGAAGGAGACTCCACCACCTCCCTGGGCAGCCTGTTCCAGTGCTCCGTCACCTCACTGTAAAGAAGTTCTTGCGCATGTTTGTGCGGAACTTCCTATGCTGCAGTTTCCAGCCGTTTCCCCTTGTCCTGTCTCCATTCACCACTGAAAAGAGTCCAGCCTCGCCACTCTGTTCCCCACACCTTAGATATTTATAGACCTGGATCAGGTCCCCTCTCAATCTTCTTTTCTCAAGGCTGAACAGACCCAGTTCACTCAGCCTTTCTTCATAGGAGAGATGCTCCAGGCCCTTCACCATCTCTGTGGCCCTCCGCTGGACTTTTTCCAAGAGATACCTGTCTTTTCTATACTGGGGAGCCCAGAATTGGATACAGTACTTTAGATGAGGCCTTACCAGGGCAGAGTAGGGGAGGAGGATCACCTCCCTCGACCTGCTGGCCACGCTCTTTTTAATGCATCCCAGGATGCCATTGGCCCTCTTGGCCACGAGGGCACACTGCTGGCTCATGGCCAACCTGTCGTCCACCAGGACACCCAGGTCCCTCTCTGCAGAGCTCCTCTCCTGCAGGTCATCTGCCAAACTGTACTGGTGCATGTAATTATTCCTCCCTAGATGCAAGACTCTACACTTGCTTTTGTTAAAAGTGAAATGAAAGTCCTCCGGTAACATACCTGTAAGTCAAGTTGATGTAACCTTAAGCCTTGTTGGATGGGAAGCTTTGGATGAAGCTTTTGACAGCATTACAGTAGGCATTTCAACCTCCTAAACCATCAGTGGACTGTATAATCTTCCATATACAGGTGAGGAATTTCCTCCATTCTTTCTGGTACTATCCTACATGGCTGTTGACTTTTGGAAGGCAAGAGCTTAGTGGTAGTTCTCCTGGACAACAGAAAAGTATCTGTGACACTGCACCTGTATAGAGGGAATGGGCACAGGCTTTTTCTGCTGCTCCTCTGCTTCTCCTCTGCTCCATCATTTAGGAGGGAACAACCTAGATTTTGACTTTTCTCTTGGAAAGATGAATTGTTCTTTCTAGGTCAAGGTTGCTGCAGAGATCCAAAGGACAACACAGTGAGGTGTGGGGGCAACTAACACAATTTTATGTCACTCTCCAAAACCTCATGCCAGAAGGTGTGGGCTGAAGACTGGTGGTCTGCTGCAGGACACACTGGGTTTTCATTACATCCTGCAAAAAATCTGTACATATACGTAAATGAAAAAAACATTCCTAGGATTGGGTTTCCATCTTTGGCTGACAGTCAGGCTGATTCCTGCTGTAAGTTGTCAGGCTCAGCAGGAGCAGATTGCACTGAGCACACCCTGCTTCTCATAGGACTTGTCAGCTCAGCCTGCTCCATGCAACCAACACACAGAAACTGGTTTGCCAGTGCAGGTGGAGGAATATTCCATCTGGCTGTATTTACTCACAGAAATGCTATGCAGGAGTTTAGTTTCCCATCTTCACACACACACACACACACACACACGCACACGCCTTTGTGAGTGGTGGAAGTTCTTGACCTTCATCTCTCGCTTCTAAGGCTAGCTGAATGAAGCCAGGAGGAGGCAGAGAGCTGCTTTTGTTAATTATTTGTTATTTATGCTCAGTATACCTAGGCGTTGCACTGGGCATTTTTTCTTAGATGAGCAAGAAAGTGCAGGCTTTCCTCAAACAGAAGACAAAGGAGTTGGGAAGTAGGTGGGCTTGTCATCCTCTGAAGGTTATGAAAAAGAAGCTAAGCGAGCTGCTCAGAGTTGCATAAGAAGGGTTGGGATGTCACTAGACCAGCAATTTAATGGAAAAACATTGTGGTTTTTCCACAATTTATTTGTGTTTTGACACTTGCTAGAGAATTAAGAGGATAAAGGTGTTTATAAAGGTGTTTATTGTGGGAGCTATTGGGAATAGGTGAACAGTTGGACTAGATGATCTTTTAGGTCTTTTCCAACCTTGGTGATTCTATGATTCTATGATTCTATGATTCTATGATCTTCTCTCTTGGATCTGCAACTCTTTGGTTTCAGTTCTTACCTTCTCTCAAGATCACAGACAGCTCTGCTCCCTCTACTCCACTCTCATGAGACCACTTCTGCAGTGCTGTGCTCAGCTCTGGGGCCACCAGCGCAAGAGCATGGAGATGTTGGAGCAGGTCCAGAGGAGGTCACGAGGATGATTAGAAGACTGGAGCACCTCTCCTATAAAGACAGTCTGAGAGAGTTAGGATTGATCAGTATGGGGAAAAGAAGGCTCTGTGGAGAACTCAAAGCAGCTTTCCAGCATTTAAAGGGGTCCCATAGGAAAGTTGGAGACGGTGTCACACTCTATTTGTAGAAATAGGATAAGGGATAGTAGCTTTAAACTAAAAGGTAGATTAATTAGGTATAAGGAAGAAATTCTTCACTATGAGGGCAGTGAAGCCCTGGCACAAGCTGCCCAGAGAACCTGTGGGTGCCCCATCCCTGTAGGTGCTCAATGCCAGGCTCAATGGGTCCTGATCAGCCTGATCTGGTGGGGGTGTCCTTGCCTCTGGCAAGGAGTTGAAACTGAATGGTTTTTAAAGTGCCTTTCAAGCCACACTGTTCTATGATTCTATGACTTCAGTTTGTAGAAAGAACCATAATTTGAAAATGAGATCTGAGATTTTCTCCTACTGCTGTTTTATCCCGTTATTTTTGAATTGTACATAATAGTAATTATAGTAGTTTACAATGGCAGAAGGAGGCCTGAGGGTGTATATGATTTTGCTAAGGAAATTGGATCATGTGTCTAAGGATCATTATATCTAATGAAATAGTATGTCCCGTGGAACATGTGTATCACTGGCATTTAGTTTTAGCTCTGTGTTCTGTAATTGAAAAGGCAGATTTGAAGACTACATTATTAGATTTGAGATCTTTTATTCTTCATTGTTGGTTGAAAATTAAATAATATAATCATTATAATAATGCAAAGAAATTATATGAGCCAGTACCAATAATCAGATTTTCTACTGTATGTTTTACTTACCATGGCATGGGAAGGGTGTGAGTGAGAATTAGAAAAAAAAAGGGTAGGGTAAGTCTTCCCTAACTAATGGACTAGGCTGATTCTCCTAGGGTCAGATACTATATTTATATTATGATTCACTGATATCATTAAGAAAGAAGAATAATCAGTCTTTCAACTTGCCACCTATAATCTTGTGTTCCTGCTTGAAGTGTTGTGTTCTTGTGACTTCTGAAACTAAAACAACAAAAAAAAGCACCAGTCCCTCTTTATGGAGCTGAAAAGGATGGACAAAAGGAGAAGCAAAGAAATAAAGTGGGAGTTCAGTGCTTCCTTTAGCAGTTACCTATGGAATTTTATGTTGATTCTCCCTTAATAATATTATTTATATCTTGATTTCTAAGCTTTGACTAAAGTCCATATCAACTTTAGCTTTGTAAAGAAGATAGTAAGAAAGACATTAGATTTGATAATTTTAGCTTTTCTGCAGTAGAAAACATAACTATATTTGTGTAACCAGGGCTACCATACTAATAGGTTGCTAATGAGTCTAGAAGTGTCTGGATGATAACTACGACCCATGGATTACTGTAGATTCAGTTTCATCATTGTCCCATGGAACACAGATCAGTTCCTTGTTGCTGAGACCATGGTTGATTCTTTCAGGTAGTTTCTTTCAGGAGTTGCAAGTGGGCTAATGCATCCTGACAGGACCATTTGGACTTCTGGGGCTCTTTGCTGCTGTACTAGGCTGCTTTGGGCATATATTGCACAGAACAGACTGAAATAAATAATCATTACCAGTTGTCACCTACTGTATTTCTTACAAATGACTAAGAGTTCTGCTTACACCTTGAAGCAATTATCAGTTTTTCAAGGATGTCTGCACTGTTTCTTGAAATCAGTGATCAAAAAACTCAGATGAAGATAGTCAAGTTTAGAACAAAGTTGTTAGAAGCCCCTAAAGGTTAGTATTTTTCCTTAATTAATCCAAGCACTCATTTGCTTTGAAGATAGCAATAGCTACTGGTAAATCTCTGTGTCCCTGACCTTCCTCCTAAAAGGCAAAATCTTTCTCATATTTATTTAATCAGTGGTAACTATCCTGGCATGATAATAGCGTGTATTGTATTCTGTATTTTATGAACCAACTTTCTTCATAACTGAATTACTTCACAAATTCTAAAAGAATATATCCATTTTGTTACAGTATTTAGGTGAGCCAGCATGCTGTGGGAAGTGTTGCCTCAGTCAATTTTCACTCAGCAGTAACCTGCATGGGCAATTCAACTGACATGAATAAATTTAACTACATGAGTATTTTGGCTATAATGGAAATTGGATTACCTCAAAATTTAATTATAGACTTATATGCTGTGCTGAACTGAGATATGAAGTCCCTCCATTTCAAGGAAACAATAGCATGAACCTTGTTTCTGGGGCTTATGTTCTTTTAAAATATATTGGGAATTAATTGTCTTTCTTCTTTCTTTTTTTTTTTTTCTTCTTTCCTTTTTTCCTGCTTTCTTTCTTTTTCTTTCCAACCTCATACAGTTTCCAAAATACTTTCAATTACATGTTACTTTTCAAAGATACATGAGAAAATTTATTCAAGAACTTTATGAACTCATAGCATCAACAGATGTTGAGATTATATTGTCTTAGCAAGTCAAGTTCTCCATTTTGAGACTCCTTTTTAAAAGTTCTTTTCATCAAGAACTAGAGAAATAGTTTCGTAAGTATTATGAAAATCATTGCAGCTTAGAGTAAAACTTCTTTTTCTGCTTTCTTGCTCATTAGAAAGCTTTACAATTTTTTTACAGTATGTATCTTAAGTAACTGTGTGAACACACTGTACTCAAGTATATATTGTCAAGTTCTACAAGCAGAGTGGCAATAATGTAATAGTGCTGATGCTATTAAATAAATGCTTTAATAGTAAAAATTCTCTTGTCTTGTCTTGGAAACAAGACTCGGAACCATTTCTTCACACTTGGAGTTGTTGGGTTTTTTGGTTTTGTTTGTTTGTTTGTTTTGTTTTGTTGTTGAAATAGTATAGATATAGATATAGCGTGTGCATTTCTAGCAAATTTATGATGAAGCCATAGGAATTCTATCGGTACAAACATGCATGCACCTGCACGCTCCCATGTGTGTGAATGTTCTTCAATATTGTACTTATTTCTAACTAGAAAGTTACATAAACTAAACAATTCATCTCTGTTTGTGAGGGAATAAAAACCTGGGGTTCCCAAAGAATACATGTCCTAGTACTAGGTGTGTTCATCATAGTAGACTGAATGGGATGATTGCTGTCAGTGTTGTTTCTGCACTGATAAATTTTGTGTAGAAACAAAATACTGAAGTACTTCCATTATGGAGCAGCTTTTTATTATCTCACTCACATTCCTACAACCATAGAGTTTGTCAGGTTGGAAAAGACCTTGAAGATCATCAAGTCCCACACTGCTAGTATTAATCTGTGTATGTTTTATTAAAGATGGCTTTACTATTTTAAAGTAGATAACTCTAAATGGCCAAATTTCAGATAGTAAAGTGAGATTCATGTTGGAGTGTAAAAATCATTTTCCAAAGGTTTTTTCAGTAAATAGATTTATATGGCTTACTGATTTTAGCAAGTTCAGTATGATTCCATGTCCTTTATTGACTTGCTCCATAAGATTTGCTTTTTTTCCTTAACAGAAGGCTTCGGTAGAACCTTAATGAGAGATTTAGATATATAGAACTATCTAATAGTATTGATATTTATCAATGCAGAGCACAGCATATATGAAAACAAAAGAAATGTAGCCCTTATTTTTAGTGGTTTTATAATCTTTTCCCAGCTTTTCATTTTCATAACCAATCAATAGCTAAAATCTTGTTGTTTTCATTCTCTCTATTTCAGGTATGACAATGAGAGTCAGAAATGTGTCAAGAATCAGATATACAGCAATATTTAATAGAAGGACAAAGCAGCTTAGGCTTAATTACTGTCCAAGAAAAGTAGTAGCAGGATGCATTCATGATTTATTTAATAGAATAAAGCAATTTATATTAGACCACTTATTAATTTGACAGCCAAACCAGACATTTATGCATTTAAAAAATGAATACTCCTGGCATTGATGGAAACCAGGAAGTCCACTTACTGGAAAAACTGGAAAATTTGCCATACAGAATTTATTATCGGATTGGGACTTTCAATGTTGTGCCCTTCCTAAGACAGACCAATTGTGAGTTGAAGGGTATTATCAATGCTTCTCCTAGTAAAGTTTCTTCAAAAATACTGATAACACAGAAAATCTTTGGTTTCAAATAATGTTTGAAGTTTTGGCTTCATTTTATTATGGTTTATTTATTTATTTGTTTGTTTGTTTGTTTATTTTTAAGCAAAAACAGCAGCAAAAAAAAATCCATTCTAAGTTCTTGTAGTGAAAATAACCTTTTGTGAAAACCTCATTCTCCATTTACTTGCCACAACTTTGCAGCAATATACAAAATAGGGAAAATACTACATCTAATCAGGTCACTTTGAGGGTGAATAAATTAGTTCAGCCCCATAAAAAAATAGTGACTATCCAAAATAAGATTATGAGGGATTCTTC
Organism: Lagopus leucura; assembly: GCF_019238085.1. Classification (NCBI taxonomy): domain Eukaryota; kingdom Metazoa; phylum Chordata; class Aves; order Galliformes; family Phasianidae; genus Lagopus; species Lagopus leucura. The sequence continues at coordinate 4,515,988 of NW_024962254.1, forward strand.
TAGTATTCTGTGAAAAATGTATGTTGTTACCAAACAGCATATCTTGGAGTCTACACTTAGAGTTGAACTTTGTACTTCTATGAATTAGAATTTTTTGGCTGTGTTGAAGAAGTAAGATAGATTTAAGAAAGTATTTTACTAAATACTGATCTCTCTGTATTGAATTAAATCAATAGATTTCCTTAAGAGCAATGGTAGTAGTCATACCATGCATTGTGACTCTGGTAACTGGATTATACTGTTTAGTACAAACTCTTTTAACTAAGTCTGTAAAAACAAGTTGTTTATTATTTCCATCACCCTAGTGGCTCCAACCCCAGTTAATGATGAAAGATGGTAGGTGTGAGTAAGCATGATTTAGTTTGAATCCAGTATGTATTTTGGAGAATTCGTGCATTCTGTTTCCATCTCACTGCTGTCCCCAGTTCATGCTGCCGTGGCTGCTGTATCAAAAATGACGGAGCAAGTGTCTCAACTGATTAACCGTGACAAACCTGTAGCAGTATCAGAGACGCTGGATGAAGATCAGGATAATCAAATTAGTCTAGCGAAGGAAGGAAGGGAGGAAAAGAGCAGCGGCAACAATCTATGGAGGAAAACTTATTTTACTATAATATCGGAATACAAGATAACACAATATATACAATTTAATTGAAATTGAGATTAATAAATCAGACAAGATGAGAGAGAGAGAGTTCCCAGGACCGATTGAAACCTGAAAAAGCTTGGAACGGCTAGGAAAGCACCTCCAGCACCCACTGCAAGGTAGCAAGAGAGCGCCCCCCCACCCGGAAGGGCCAGATCCCGTGACTGCTGTAATGTACAGGGATAGGTACTTGGAATTGGGGCAGTGACACTTTAATGCCCCGTACACTACATGATGTTTTGATGTGGAATACTGAAACCCCAAAATAAAAAACAAAAACAGAAAAACATAGAACCATGACAATATAGCATATTGCATCTGGCAAACTTCCCAATTAAGTGGTTATTGTTTTACTGACAAAACACTGCTCAGTCTAAAATAACACGGTTCTTTCTTTTTCTTGAAGGGTCAATGACTGCATCTTGCGAGTGAATGAGGTGGACGTGTCAGAAGTCTCACACAGCAAAGCCGTGGAGGCCCTAAAGGAGGCTGGCTCCATAGTTCGATTGTATGTTCGTCGAAGGAGACCTATTCTGGAGACCGTGGTAGAGATCAAGTTGTTCAAAGGCCCTAAAGGTAAATATGAAAATGAACACACGTCCATTTTAAGCTCAATGTTTAACCTCTCATAGATGAAACAGGACCTGACTTTGTTGAGTGGTTAACTGCTTAACCTGTCAATTACAGAAATAGAATGAATTTAGGTTGGCAGAACCTGGATTCATGACTGCGTGTGTTTTCATTACATATAAAGGAATACAAGACATTGTGATTTGTGTGATGCGATGTTTCTTATAGAGATGGCTTCTTACCTCCAGAATAAATGCAAGATTCAGAAACTGTATGCTTTGCAATGATGGAAGATACATTTCTTCTAAACTTACTCTACTGAAATCATTGAAGTTCATCGAAGATGCTATAACATACTGAGTTTCTGAATTCTTCCTTTTTTAAAGATTGTTTCATATATATCCAACTTTTCCTTTCCACTTTCATGTTGATGCCTTTTCCTACAACTCTCTTTAGAAAAAGGAGACAGGAGTACTAACTTACCAAGATACATAGAATAATTTCATTTTTTCCTTCAAAAAAATTCCATGGATGTCTAGGATAATACCTGCGCTAGCCAAAATCACCTTTATCATTTCTAACAGAACTTTATGGCTACCTATGGCTAAAAAGACTGACAGCATCAGTGCAAATTCTAGTGTCAAACAGAAAGCAGGATATTATTTCTTAAGGTGAAATTATAACCATATAAAACTGTATGATATCACTTTAACTTTTGTAAAAAGTATTTAATTGTAGAAATTACTTTTTAACAAATTTAAATGTATGTTTTTCCTACATGAAATTTCCCTCTAGCTATTAGCTGCTAGACAATGAGCTATTTTTCTTCATACCTGATTACTGGGCAAATAAAATGGTTATTTACACAGTACACGGGAACAGAATGAACACGTAATATATTTATTTGTTCCATAACAATTGTTTCATAAGAAAGACTGTAATTAGTAGCATATGCATGAAATGAATAAATTTGTATGTCATATATGTCATGCACATGAGAATATTCTACCTTTTTCATTTACATGGGATAATCTGTAGGTTTTTTTCAGTGGTTCCTCTTACCTTTCAAATTTCATGAATATTACAGTATATTCCTAGTAGTTTTTGATACCAGTAGTGGAGTCTTTTTGTTTCTAACACATGTGGAATTGCTGAGATTACCAATCCACAGTTCGAAAAGTGCACTGTTTCTAATATACTATAAATACTATGAAAATACTATGTCTCTTTTGTTCTCTGAAAGAGCACTAAATCTGCAAAAAGGCTCTTGGCAAACATTACAGTAAACTCATGGCATAATCCTATCATTTTTGGCAGTAGGTTTCAGTACCAGTCTATTGCAGGATGCTTATCTACTCATAGTTCAGGTAATTTATCTGAGAACTGCTTTTTCAAACCTTTACTATACCGTGCAGGAACAAATAAGTGATTATAAACACGGTGTTTAATGCTTTTCAGAGCCAGATTGGGTCCTAAAATCAGCGAGGTACTCTTCATACCAACTCCTGTCTCCCTACTCATAAGCTTTTTCAAAGAGTAAGGAAAATGAATGTGCTTCTATACAAGGCAGTTGTGTTACACTGAATCTGGAGTTGTAAATATCTTTTTGGATAATTCTTTTCCTGCTTGTCTCATTCATATATTATTGAATTCATTCCTCATTGTTTGGGATTTTACCACAAAAGAAGAAGTACTGGCTTCTCTATAACCATGTAAACTTGGGGGTCACTACCTTGCCTGGATATGTACAGTAGATCATATCTTTCAGTACTTGAAGATGATAAAGAAGGAAATTTGCAATGCATTTCATTTAAATATTCCTTTAATTTCCTCTGAGCCATTCAGAGCAAGGGCATTACAAGATGTGAATCCATAAAAGTTGAATTATTTAATACATGCTGGCTTTTCTAGCTAGCAAGCAGAATATAAAGGACAAAAGTTTAGTGAGCCTGGTGATGGATAGGTTGACAGTTGGACTAGATGATCTTAGTGATCTCTTCCAATCTTAATGATTCTGCAATTCTGTTCTATGTTTTAGACCCTTCTGATTTCAGGCTTCAGTGCAATTGCACCTGATATTTTATAAAAAGCTTTCTTAGCATCTTGCGTGATTAAAGGCATTTTAACTCGTTCACTTACCTTTTTTGGAAAAGAACTAAATAAAAGACACAAATGAGTTGCAAAATGGAAAACCAAAGTTCCAAACAGAACTGCAGCTATGTAGATATTCAGAGCTGTGCATTCACCAGTTCACCACACCTGATTGATAGTATGGACTGGTGTCTATATTAGGTATCTGGAAGGTAACTTCTAACTCTGATCATTACAGGATTGTTCTCTTTCATTTGCTTGGGAGATCGTGTTTTGAATGCCTCTTTTGTGTCTCCTCATTCAGATATACAGTCTTAGTGATTCACTACTACGGCTTTGCATAGCATTTAGCAAATGATAGGTGTTTTACTTCAGTCAATCTCAGGACCATCTACAAATTGTAGCAGCCAATGGCTTTGAAGTAGCTGATATTTGTAAAGGGAAAGGATATGCAAAGGACATTTCTTGTAGGAAATCAATGGAATTTACACACTGTTGAAAACCGTGTCCTAAAATATTATTTTCTTCTTTCACTGTACTGAAACATAACAAGACTAACAGTAATGATAGTGGATTTTGTGTGCTACAAGATTTGCTTCTCAGGAGCAAGCAGACAGACATTCTGAACAAAGCAATTTAATGGTGGCATTTGGCTTTGTAGCATAAATTGTGGATTACCTTCATATAAGACCATGAAAAAAAACTTTGTTCTATGTATGAACAGTGAATTATGAACTTCAGCCACTATTCAGAGACTGCAGAGCTCAAACCAAAGGATTTCCACTGATCTCTGAGGTCAGTGGAATTTTCAGGAATTCCATGCTGTTCTATTACACTGTAAATCTGCTTTTTACTAAAATCAGAAGTATTAAATGATGTGCTTCCCATAACATTAGTTATAGAAATTAAACTTGTTTTTTTTTTTCATTTTTGAAGAATCAGCTCACAACTTGGAAAAGTAGCATTGTTAAACTAGCAGTCAGAAACTACATATACACACAATTTATGTAATACTTTCTGTACCAATATCTGATAATTTAACCTCTGACACAATATACTAAAAGAATTATTGAAAAAAAAAATGCTAAAAACGCCGCTTCCAGTAACTACAGCAGTACTGGGTCACATAATAAATTTCAGATCTCAGTTCTATAGGAAATGTAACATGTGAAAGAAAACACAGCTGCAGAAATGAAGCTGAAGCTCGGGACGTGTGAAGCAGAACAGCTGAGTACTGGGAAGCTTGAGTAGGAAAATGGCAGACTTAAAAACGTTAAAAAAGAAACAATATGAAGTGTAGCTGATTCTACCATCTGGATCTGCTAGTGGCTTGAGAACAGAATCATACAGAAAAAGGATTCATTTCCTTCACCCCTATGGTAATTCAGTAGTAACCATCAGTGTTTTAACTGCAGCAGCCTTGCAGCAGTGGCCACAGCTGCCATTTTATTCACTGTATTTTAGATGAAAAAGCTCTGAACTGAACTGCAGCTACATTTCTGTTTTGTTGTCTGAAAGTTTGCCTTTTTTCATTCCTGGTGAATTCAACCAATGATACATTTTTGAGCAGGTTCACCCCACTCAGCTTTGTGCCCTTAAAAAAAAATATGTGGGGGCACTTATTCCTCTACTCCTTTCTGTCTGTCAGAATTAGGGCCTTTTGAGGATTTTTCGTTGAAACACCTCAGGGTGTTGTTATGTTTTGAGGCACTCCATTAGAAATTAATGCATCTGTTAAGCACTGTTAGCCCAATCCTGTATCTCTCTTCAGATAGCTATCTTTATCTTAGTTTACGTCTTAAAGAGGAAAAACTAAGCTGTGGCATCTCAGTAAAATACTCAGAAATAAGATGGGATGAATATGAAGGACATAACATGCATGTATTTTTTAAATTACGTAAATTCATCTAAATATTAGATGAAGTCATTCAGCATAACCCGTTTCAGAGTTTCCATTTCATTGTTTTGCTGTGTTGGCCTGAAGTGAGTGTGCAGCACGTGGGACATTTGCTTTTCACATAGCTAGCTGTTTAATTCTTGATGACAGTAGTTAAAGTGACTGGGTAATAACGAAGCTTCCTACTGTATCTGGAAAAGAATCACTATCTTTTAAGTAGCATATTTTTCAACCCCTTGCTTAGTTATGGAATTTTCTTGAAAAGATGCAGGCATTTTCACCATCAGTGGTTTCACTGCAAAGGTACCTTGAATTGTTACTGAAATGTTTTTCAGTAACACAGTTTCACAAAAGTTTATACTTATGTCATTGGAGTTGACGTTTTAGTTTGAATTGATGGCCTTAATGGGAGAAGCTTGTGCTGTGTTGCATTGATAGCATCCTGTCTTGCAATGACAAGTGAAGTAGTCCAAAAAGTTGGGTACAATTATGTGTGCTTTTGAAATTTGTTAAAAGTGTTCAAGGCAGCAGAAGAGCAGCTTTTAAAAAATGTTTACAATTGCTGTTCCCAATAAGTAAGGAGAAATCCTATTATTTTTATCTACTAAGGCAAAGCCAAAGGTTACCTTTTCATCTCAGGTAATAGCTACAGCTCTTGAAATGGAACAGAGAGCTTTTGCAAACGAAGAACCTCAGTTACCAGTTTCAGAGAGCGCCAAGAGCTTTCCAGTTGTGCTGCCTGATAACTGTTTGCAAATGATTCCTTCAGAGAGACGATGGTGTGTATATTTTTGTTATTATAGCTATCTCTCTAGTTTTACCCTGGCCTACTTCCTCTAATTTACTGGACACTAAATACTACATAGTAACCCTTACAACTTGAGGAGAAAGGGGTTGTATGGAAAGTTAGGCAGATGTTTTATTAATTTATGACAACCTGAAGCTTTCAAAACATTTTTATTTTCATTCTAAGAAATGTTTTAATAATTCCAAAGTGTTTTCAGAAGAATGCAGCATGTGATGCACGGACTCAGATTTGAACGATCCAAACCGTTTATTACAAGTTCTCACATCACTTATATATCTTCACAAGTTTTCTTTTTCTAGCTTTTCCATCCACCCCTACAACATTCCCATCCACCTTTGCATGTCAACAGAGCATTCTACAAAGCCCTCTTCAACCGTTCGCACAGGCGCTTATCCAATCAGAGCCGTGAGACGTTCTTTCTTCTAGAGGTGTCCTTGGTTCTCATGCTGTTTATCTTGCTCCACGGCTTCTGCTCTGAACAGTTTTTCTTGTATTCCAACAGAAAAACTGTTTGTTTTTTTTTCACAAACCAGAAACATTTTCTTATGGTCTTTCAAAAATTTTAGTCCTATGGATTCATCAGCTGTGAAGTCATTTCTATTTTTCATTGTTCTCCATCCATGCTGTGAGCTTTTTTATGGATCCTGATCTAAAATGGAGTAAAATTGGACAACTTTAAAAAGAGCTGTAGAAATATGAGAAAGCAGGCAAATTTTCCAAACTCTAGATTTAACAAACTACATAAGTTCTTGACTCTAATCTAAGTGCTTCATTTCATGTTACTGTAATGCACTTACCAAAGGAATAAATAGAAAAGGCACCACAATTGAAACTCAAATACTATTGTCTTTGTGAAATGTCTTTGCTTGAAGGGCCTGGCATTTAATCCAATAAGCAGAAAGTGCTCCGCCAAGCACTAAAACATAATTACCCAATTTTAAGATTGTGATTCAAAATAATCATTTATAAGTTAACATCACTAAAAGACATAGTTTCCCTGTAGGCTAAGATTGTCTAATATAAGAATATGTGAGTATCTGCGTAGTTTATCACATGAATATGGTATTCTCTTGAAGCTCATAAAATTAAGAGCTCTGTAAGAGTGCTATAAGAGGTTTTGTTATTTCTCAGAAATACTTTAGTATATGAATGCTAATGCCTGATGGAAGAAATCATGGCAGGATATACCAGCATGTTTGTATTTCTGGCTCATTCTTTGTTTTTATAGAATCAGAGAATCATAGAATTGCTCAGGTTGGAAAATCCTGATACGATAATTTTGACTTCTGTTTTTTATGTTTCACTGACATTTTCCATTTACGGTAATTTTCCATTTCCATTTTTCTATTTGCATCTATTTTATATATACCTACTTGTTTGTTTTGTGTTTTTCCCTTAAAACCATTTGATTTTTAAAACCTCTCCGGGACTTCTGGGTTAATATGCAAAACCCACTCCTCATCTGATAGTAGATTTTAATATCAGTTTCCAGAAGTCATTCATAACAAATGAAGTTTCTACTGAAATGAGCAGTACTTTCTGCAACTCCATCACGATAACAATTTCTGAAGTGGTGCAGTAGCAATTTCAAAGTGCAGTGCTGTATTTTAATAGCCAATTGAGATGACTATAAAAATCCAGCACTGAGCATTGAGATTGTTACTAAATTGCTTCAGCAATACTTACTGATGAGGCAGCTTCAACAGAATACAATTCATCTTAATGAACTGTGGCTGCAATAGAGTGAAAACAGCAGCAAAGAGAAAGATGTGCAGGTAGGTTTGGATGCCACAGAGCTTGTCTTTGAGAAAGAAGCAGCTTTGGCTAGCTTCCTTTTGTCTTCACTAGAGAAAAAAGTAAGACTGTTGTTACAATTGCAATTAAATGGCAGAACGTGGTATTATCAAATTGTTGTTACGGTAGATCACATTTAGCCATGCCTGGAGCTGATTAATCTGTTGACATTTCAATTCACAGAATCTTTAGTACTGCTTTCTGAATTAGGCATTTCATATTACTGTCCATTCACCTTGATAATTTTATCAGCTCTGGCTCTAGACAGCAAGTGGTACCGTGCAGCAGTGTGTCCTCGTTTTCTCTGATACTGTCAATCCTTCTATTGTGCTAAAAGTTACTTCTGTAGCCTTTGGTGAGAATTAAGAGGAGTCTGTATGATTTATGAGGTTCCCCCTAGAATAGATCTGGCAGGTTTACCTCTATAATCTCACACAGGAAAGCTGAGGGAGAAGAATGGTGCTTACTTTTCTTTGTTCACTTCTTTTACACACAGAAAAAGGTGTGCTCAATTTCTATTCTCAGCTGTTGTATCAGTAATGGACTATTTTAAAAATACTCCTTGATTTATCATAGAATAATAGAATATTCTGAGTTGGAAGGGACCCAACCGTCTCTGTACTGGTGGCAGTCCTTCAAAGGAAATTACTAAATGCATTTTCCAGCTACCTACTGACTGCTGGGACGTTGTTGGAAAGTTCTTTGCAGTATCTTTTGTCTTTGGCTTTTATGGAAAACTAACATCTGAGCTTTGAGATGTTTTCTTGATGCCACTGTTTTTTTCTCTGTCAGTTTTAGTATTTCCAAGGTTGTTTCACCACCTCTACAAACTTCTTGTGGCTTTTTTTTTCATCTAAGACAAATATTACACTAATTCCCAGTTAATCTTGGTTAGTTTCTTTTCCCAGTCAAAACATTTTCTTCTGACCAAGTGTAATGTAATTACAGCCAATCTTGTAACTACAACGTATCTATGTTTGTTTTTCTTCTCCTTTATATTAAGAATTTCTTGGTCAGAAAATATTTTTGTTTCCATCCCCACTCTACAGTACTGTGTAAGATTTAAAAGGGGAGCAAAAGAAGAACCCTTTCATTATGTTTCCCGTCACTGTTTTCATGAGGCCAAAATGAGAAAGGGAGGAGGTCCAGCAGACGGTGCAGCAAAATGCTAATTATCTCATCACCGTTTCCAGATGCACAATAAATCAAAAGATGAGGAAGGAGAATGATGTCATTTGCTAAACTACTAGGCTGGGTGTGGAAAGAAGTCCTTCTCTAGACAGAAGGCCAGTATATCTTTTCTCTGTGTTCTTAGTGGAGAAGTGAGAATTGTCTAAGGAGTGGCAGCTTCCTTTCTTCTTTTTTCACCACCTATATGTTCTTTGGTTTAAATTCCTCAGGTGAGTTTTAGAGAATGATTATCCTTGATCTTTCATCGCTTTAATAAATAAACAATTATATGACAGCTATTGCTTTGAGCCTGATATGACATCTAGATGAAACAGGATACATTAAGGCTTTAGCATCCTTTGTGGAATCTGTTCACTGACATGACATCTGTCACTTGCAACTGAATAGTCTGAGAATCCTTAGGGCTGTTTCTTTGCAGAGCTTCATCCTTTCTTGAGTATAAAGCAAAAGTGCAAATTAACCAGGTGAAATTACAGAGCAGAGATTTCATCCTTTATTGCTCAGTTAACTATCTACATAGCAATTTCTGTCTTACTGATAGTTTTTCAGGTGTCCAGATCTTTCTCAAGAAATCTACTCACTGAAAGACAACATGCATCAGCAAAATACTGCAGTGCCACTAAATACATCTTTAAAAGAATAAATTGTATTTAGTTAATTTTTTATGTCTTGGAGAGCTGTAGATATTCACTTTTCTTGTATTCGGTTTTGTTGTTGTTGTTGTTGTTGTTGTTGTTTTGTGGTAATTCTAAATACAGGTAGACAGTCTTCTGAGGCAGGCTTCAGAGATTTAGATGATGGTAAAGTTAGAAAGCTGGGTGAAGCTTTGAAGATTCAAATGATGCAGCAAATGAAGTGTAAGTCTGCAGCCTATTTAAAAAATATTCAAGATTCTCAATATTTTTCTTTCATTTCCACTAGTTGAAAAAAAGGAAGGCAGTATATTAAAAGTGTCTCTAAACATCTGAAGGAAGTAGCTGGCTCAGTCAGGAGCCAGACACCAAAGAGATTAATTGCATATAGTAATTCATCTGTCAATTCCCCATACTATATCCTGGCCCTGTCTGTGGGTTTGTCATCCTCATTTTCCTTTCAGTATTCTAAAGTTTGTCTATGATTGTTGTGAGCTGCAATGAAAACAATAGGTTTCTTTTTAGATGATAACTATAAAGTGGCAATCGGATCTCAACTTGTCTAAAAGAAACTTCCCTTCAGTATTTTAGCTTTAACTTATTATTTGTTAATTCAGATAATTTGTTCAACAACTTTGGAAAACTGCACTGCCTTCACCTGTAAGGATCTTCTGTTTTGCTTTGCTTCTTTAATTATATGTGTATTTCTAGAGATGGCAATCTTTCTTTTGATTTAGACAGAAGATCCTTTGCCTTTTGCCAGAATGAAATGATTTGTGCAGATGGCCCTACGTTCCAATTGTGTTATCTTAAGATATGAGTTGAAGAAACCCTAAGCTCTGGGACTCCAATGCACAAAAATTGTGGTATTGTATCTGCTACCTCAATACATACAAAGGTCAGCTCTTCTGGACATCTTGGAGAGGTTCTTATATTGCAGATGAGGTCTGATCAGACATTGCAGAAGCAAAGTTTAGTCTTGCTAAGCCAAAGTCTTGTGATCCCTGGCACATAGTTACTTTTCACTTGTTTTTCAGGTGAGAAGGAAAGCCGTGTGATTCCTGGGAATGTCACTTCTTTTTCTTCTCTTTCAGAGGCATGTTTAAGATGTTTTCTGCCATCTGGGACAATGGCAAGGTGATCAGTTTTTCTCAGTGCAAAACATTTGGTGTCTGGAAGACAAAACAGTAAAAAACACCTTGTGACCTTTTCCAGAGCACATTTTTATCTGTTTTTTAACTCCCTATGAGAAAGACAAGGAGAAAGCTCTGCCTCTAGTTTGTATTTTCTAAGATAAATGTACAAGTGAGAGCTTGCAAAAGCAAGTTATATCTGTTGAACAAGAAACGTTAGCTCATATACTTAAAGTATTCCAAGAGCATGAAACCAAAGGCATGTTGGCTTCTGGAATTTCAGTAATGATTTCTATGAACAAATAAGAAGCCTGCTCTTGGATTCTTTAGAAAGAAGCTTGTCTAATCATTTCCTTTGAGAAAGAAAAAACTGGAAAGCAAGATCTTCACATTGAACACAATATAAAATAGTGTACAGTGACAAAAACAAAAAAAATTCTTTAGGATAGGACGAAAGAGACAACACAAAAGCTAAAAGAACAGTATCCTCTGGGCATGCTTGAAGATTTAATTTTGGAAATTGATTTTTGCAAATAAGGATCTAATTGACTTTTTCCCCATAATCTGTGTTCTGGCTTGGTTTGGTTTGTTTGTTATGCAAAACAGGGTATAGGATGTCTTCTGAAATGAATAGAGAAACAAAGGAAACTGAAATGAGGAAGCATAAATTTGCAGTAGATCATGTAGTAAAGTTGTTTAGTGTAGGCACATTTATGTTTCCTCTACTGTAGTCAAAAAATGAACTCAGTTTTAATCGTAGGCCAGGGGTGAATCTTATCTGTGGTCTGTAAGTTGCATATGAGCTGTTTTTAAATTGTAATGATTGTCAAATGCTATCGCCAAAATTTCCTGAAAGTTATTTTAAAATACTTTTCAATTCCATATCAGCATGCACATCCCCTCTGTGATGGAGTAAAACCAATTGTAATTTAGAGATGTGCTTTGTAGGTACAGAGGGAATGCTGAGATGACAGATGCTTTTGAAGGAAGACATAAAATGTGTCTACAATTTGGCTGGCATAAGTTTTCACAGCAAGGTCATCTGTATGAAGAATGCTATCATGATTAACACCAGTGACAGCAGAGTGAGACTTCAGCCTGAAATGAAGAAGAAGCAGGCCAGGCAGCACTTAAATATATTAGACATTTTTACACTTGCAGGCCCTTATGATTTTGATCTCAGACCACTCAGACTTAGCTGATCAAATCAGTGCTAACTGGGGTTTCTTTTATACACTGTGCAGAAAAGGCAGAGGGAAAAGCTGCCAGGTGCAAGCAGAAAGCTCATTTTCATTGAAGTCTACAAGGGAAGGCAAGAGAGTATAAAACCATTAGTTTGCTTTCAAAATCCCAAAGGAATACCAGAAGACTTACTGAATCCTTTTATAAGTACCTAGAAAAAAATTTGAGGAGCGATGGTTCGCAAAGGATGTAATGCTCTTTTGCAGCATTTTTTTTCATATATTTTTCTCAGATGACACTGTGTGCTGGGAGGGGTTAGGACTGAAAGTAATCTTAAAAAAAAAGACATTTTGCTGAATTGTAATTCAGTAAATTCAGTAGGGACAACTGCAAAGCATTCTCAGTAGAGATAATCAAATAATGCAATAAATAGTGCTTTTACAGAAAACTGTCAGGACACGAATCCTGTAGCAAAGGATCCAGGACTTTGTTAGCTGTAGCATCTTGCCTTTTAAACATCACACTGCGATGAAACATTCAAACTCTATATTGGGATTTATAAATTGAGGTATAGTTTATAAGACATGAGAAATCCTTTCATCCTTCACAGGTGAAGACTGAGCTGGAGAGCCCAGGCTTTGAGATTTCCACTTCAATAAAGGTGTGGACCAGCTGGAAGGACTCCAGGGGAAAACAGTAAAAATGATCAGAGATTTAGAAAGCCTGTCCTACAAGGAAGGAATGAGTGATCTGAAGTCATTTATCTAAAAAACCAAAGACTTGGAAGGGGGGCTGTGGGCCTCTAACAATACTCTTCTTGCTTTGTAGCACATCGTTGAAGCGTGATTTTTCTCTGTGTGCCTGGTAGGAAGGGTGTAGAACAAAGCATAATAGACAAATTACAATAAGACATGGATTGGATTTAACAAAAAATGAGGATTGTGATATGATAGATTACCAGGCAGGTCACCATGTCCCTAGAGGAGGAAATAACCAGGTGTTCTGCGTAGCCATTTGTTAGCCATGATGCAACTATCTTTGGCTCTGCCTCAGGCCAAGGAGGTAGAATAAATGATCCATGGAGTTTCTTCCAGCCCCGGGACTCAATGGTCATAAAAACATTTTCTCATTTCAGCTCAGTGTAAAGACAAACAGTAGACATAGGGCTATTACAATCCTGCACCTGTAGAAATAAAAAAGGTGTCTTCCAGGCAAAAAAAGACACAATTCCTGCACTTTTTCTCAACTGTAATTTAGTATTTTGATTTCCATCTTCTTTATTTTACTTATGGCTAGGAGAGATTAAGACACTTTTTAGAAAATACACTTCTTCACATATAATATTTTGAATAAATACTGGAACATGCCATGTCAGCCTGCATATTTTCAGTTACATCCAGGAAAGATTTCTCTGGCTTTTCAACTTTTCTGTTGCTCAGGTCGGGATCATGCTCCTTAGGAACACTTTGGTCAGATATATATATGGCCGGTTCTTCGTTAAAAGCTCTTCTCACATCAGGTTTCAGTACTTGGAGGCTGGCCAACACCGCACTGCTTTGGACTGTACTAAAGCTTTTAATGCTAAGTCTTGACTTCAGATAAAACACTTTTCTCCAGCTCTTAACAGAGTTGGGTTTCTTCATAGCTAAAATCTGTCTTATAGGCTTTGGGTTTTGTGTTTGTGGGTCCCACTGGGATGAATCTTTTCTTCCAAATAACTGCCTTAAATTTCCAAGAGATGGCCAAGAAGAGGTCTGGGAATAAATCAACAGTTCAGTGCATTCAGTCTTTTCCCCAGAGTTTCACTTTTTATCAGGAATGCTGTGTACACCATTCCCAGAAAAACGGCAGTACACCCTACCTCTGACATTGCAGAGATTCAGGAGCTGTTATTAATTGAAACAGCTGATGGAAAGACCACATTAATACCCTGTGATGAGCCCCTCAGAGGATTAGTAGCAGGGACTTATTTTTTACTGTACCTAATGAAGATGCCTGATAAAAAAATATCAGGAAAACCCTTATTCAGAAAAAAATCTGTAATGCAGATGAAAGAATGTGGCCTGAAAGAATCATATTAAAATTTTATAGTTGCGTCTTCACACTGTCAAGCATAAGCTGTTAGAAAAATCTTATGTGCTCTGGGATGAATCTGGAAAGATCTGTATTTCTGAATGCAGATTTCAAATATGGGTTCACATTACTATTCCATTCACGTTTGTTGGAGCATAATTCCCTTTTCCAACATTTAGTACAATTTCTGTTGAGACATAAGTGTTTTATTTTACTCTGTGAGTGAAGGATGCATATCAGCAGCAAATAAAGGTTTTTTTTTTTTCATTTTGTTTTTTTTTTTTTCTTAAGAGATAAACAGATCTAAGGGACCAAGGGATAGTTTGGGTAGAAAAGTCAACACAAAGAGCAATGGCTCTTGAATCCATTTTCAGAGTACCTTCACCTGATTACTCTAGTGCAGTAAGCACCATCTGTTTTTTTCTGTGTCATTTATGTTCTTGCAAACTTTGAACATCAGAGCTCTGTAAATTGCCTTATATGAAAAAAAAAAATACTTGTCAATTTATGACTTGATTTTTAAAGAGGAAGCAACCGAATGGATGACAGATTATTTATGGATTGATTGCAAATAGATAAGAGGCTACAAGATGAACTGTGTTTTCATTTTATATTTTCAGGCTTCAGTATAACTGGCAGAGAGCTTTTCAGGAATGCATTTCTGTTCAGCTTTGCAACATGGGATAAGACGATAAATGCTAAATTCCCTTCATCAGATGGAGTATGAACAAAAGGAACTGATGAGTCTTTCCCTGACGTTTGTGGTTGTTAAATGGATCCTAAACTGACAGACTACTCCTTCTGTCTCTATTTAATTGGTGAAAAAATATTAAATGTTTGTCTAGAACAGCTACCCAGCTTAAAAGCACTGACCCAGCTGTAATCAGTTGAAAGTACATCATTTAATATTACATACAGAAAATACCATTTTTCTGTGTGAATTATAATAATTATTTCCTGTGTTGAGTCTGTAGATTTCAATAATGAATCTTGATCTGAAAATGGTGAGAAAAGTACAGCTTCACATAGTATCATGATTTAAAAATTGAACATCTCATCAGAAAGTAATAACTTCTTTAAAACAAATCTTGGTGTGCACATCTACAGGATCAGGTGCTTTTCACTTTAAATTATTAGAAGGTGAAATAATTTGTGCTGCTGTCAGTAATTGCAGTAATTAATGGTAAACTAAGCTGAAAATTATGTAGGTACTATTTTTTAATGACAACCAAACTATGATTGACTGTCAGCATAGATTTGGTTCCCATGCTTGAAACAAACTGTGTACTTCAAGCACTGAGAGTGAACCTTAATTCATAGTTTGTACCCAAGACATTATATATTGTTAAAGTAATAGCAGATTCTTTGGATCTCGTCAGTGCATTCAAAGTTTCCATAACTGCCTGCTTGTCTTAAGTCACTGCATAGGATCCATGCAGTGTTGTTCTGTTGCTTAAATCCAACAATTACATTCTTGAATTTACTTGCAATAGAACAGTAATTAAATAGAGTTAAGTGAAATAGAAGACTCTAGCCAGCACTGGAAGGGAAGAAAATCTTCAATATTTTATCTAAATTGTCTGATAGAAAGAGGAGAGGATCAGGAAAAGAGATTTCTCTTAGTTTTAGAACAGCAATTCTGCCATATTGATACCATTTCCAGGTACCTCTGCCTCAGTTTGAAAACTTTAGAGAGGATTATCAAATAGATCTCTAGGGAAGCCCGTATTTTGAACAGATCATAAAGTAAAAATAAATACAGCCACAAAAGCATATTTGTGGTAATGTGGGTAGTTGTCTTAAAAACCTGTACTAGAAAAGAAAAAAAAAAGATTTCCTACTGCATTCAACCCATGTGCAAAAGCATTCCCTGAATTAAATGCCATTCTCATAGGGCAACCAGTGGTCAGTAAATTCAGCTTTCTCAAGCCCAGTACTTCTCTTGAAAGGGTGAGTAAAGGTTTTATATTTCATTCTCTAATCAGGAAATGTTCATGGTACCAATATATCTGTCAGAGCAAAAATTGGAGAAATGTTGAATAAGCACCATTATTTCACCCTTTTCTTCCCCTACAGCAATATCAGACATTTCAGCCCTCGGGAGAATTACAAAGCTGTAATTGCTAACTGCTCTTTCTCAAGTTTCGGAGAGCAGTTTTATTGCTCCCTTTCTACCCAATAGACCTCATGCTGTAGTGGCATATTTTCACAGAGAATTTTTCATGTGCTAACCTAAACAGATACTTCTGGCCTCCTATCCTCAGCTTCTGTCCCTGCATCCCGTAAGTTGAGTTTGCTGGGCAAACTTGCTCTGTAATTTGTCAAGATCTCTTTGCAAGTCCTCTCCACCCTTGACAGTCTCAACAGCTCCTTACAACTTAGTATCAGCAACAAACTTGCTCAGAACAACTTACATTCCTACATACAAGTCATTATTCACCACAGCAGCCAAAGTCTTTCTAAAGTGCCTCCGTAAAAAACTGTGCTACCAAGAAAAAAGGGCATGAAAGCCAGCACCATCCCCACCTGCCAGCCCCTGGTGCCTTTGGTGCTGGTGAATTCGCACCTGATCTGTTCAGATCACTTGTCCTGTTTTTTTTTTTTGTGCTGTTTTAGAGCTGGCAATCATATGGCTAAGAAGTATTCATGGCTAGTACAGGGCAGGCATTGGGGAAATATGGCCAAAGGCAGGGAGGTAAGCAGAGTTACCTCTTCTGATAGTAAAGAGTCTTTAGATGAGCATATCGTAGTCTTGAAAATGCACACTGCAATCCTCCGCCTGGCTTTCTGCTGCCAATTAGGACAGCCTGCTGCTTCATCCATAATCTGGCATCTGGCAGAGGGTGAGTCAAAACCCCTTTTGAAGAAAAATGCTGCTAATACAGAAACAAATAGAGTGAGAAGAAAAGAAAAAAAAATAGTTCAGCCAACATTCAACCCCACAGTAACTTATGCTGTGTTCAACATTGTTCCCTGTAAGTGATCCTATCACAGAGGCTGCCAGCTAGATGATGTCTGCCCTCATCTGAAATTCCAATTTCTGGTGACTGTATCTGAGTACTGTTTGTACTTGTGGGTGCACTGAAAATGTGTGGAAACTTCTTGTGTGAACAGGAAGTCAGTGTGAATATGCAGCTTCAGAGTAGGCATATGCAAACCTGGCATGGAAATGAGAGAGAAGACATTTTAAAAAAATAAAATCGTAAGCAGTTAATCCTGTTCCCAAATGGCAGATTTCAAATCTCTCTGTTTTATGTCACTAATTTTCATCTTTTTAAAAGCATAATTTGAATGTTCTTCACATGAAATGTTTGGACTTGGTGTAGTGTGGCTTTTTGTAAAAGAACTGATGTGCTTGCTGTAACTCTTAGAGTGTCAGTAGAGGATAAAAAACAAAATCATTTTATCTCTCTTTTTGGAATTTAAGTTGGTAAAATTGTGGCAGTGTGATTTAATATGGTTTTTACCAAACTTGAATTCTCAATAATGCTTTAAATATCAGCTTGCTCTGTGAAATTAGAAATACTACCTTTTCTTCTCAAGTTAAATTTTTAGGTATTCCTAGAGAATTCCCATGGTGCAATTAGGCCATTTCTTCTTGTCTGTGCTTTCTGGGAAATATTTCTCAAATTAATTTGAAAAGATGTAAAAAAGTGTGGAATAAACATGATTTATAATGAGGCTTTCGGTGTATTTTCCTAGCTTCCTGTTTCTTTTCTTTTTGATTACATCTGGAGAGAATATGTCTTGAGGGATAATTATATGCAGGCAAAAACTCCATAATGCAAAAAACTTAACTGCAAAACTGAATGGAAAAAAAGGAATTGTTTCCATTTGCATGTAAAACAATTTTTATAAATTTTCTACAAACAAATGCAATTTAACAAGATAGATTTTGAAGGCTCTGTTAAAGATTACAGAAGGATTAGCTTTACTGTTATGATAATTCAACGTTTTACCTGCTGTATCTACTGTTTGATTGTTTTTAAACCTGCTCTCACTGCCTTGCAGGTACATTAACATTTGCATTATAATCTCTCTTCCCCATCATCTCCTCTCCTGCAAGCAATGTAAACAACCTTTTTTTGAGCCAGGGATTGTAATTCTGTGTTCTGACAACAGATTCCATTTAATGCTCTTTTAATTCATTGTTTTCTACTGTAATGTTTGGTATTTCCACCCAAAAGAATGGAAAACAAAAACCAAAACAACAACAGTTGGAAGAAGGTTGTAGTTGTACAAAATTGCTTCTGAATGGATGTAGAGGCCAAAGCAAAATCCAGAAAAAAATCCCTGAAATATCCAGAAGACATTTTAGCATATTCTAAACTGTACTGCATAACTGACTCCAGTCTAAGAGGACTTGGATGAACCCTTTGGGTCCAAAGAAACGATACAGAAGCAGAGTGAGCTCCGAGCAGTGTTAGGCTGGGAACCTTCTGTCGGTCTGGAACAGCTGTAAAGAACTGGAGGCATCAGTGTGCCAACCCAATTTTAAAATTATATATGGTCCCCGATGGCACAGATAGCAGTATGTAAAATTTGAAATAGAGACTGCAAGCTTGTTTAGGTAGTTACAGTCAAAGGTATGAAAACCAGCCTGCCACTTGGGACAGCAACCAAGCTGCTGCCACGGTCTCTCTTTCATTCAGTTTTCCCTAGGTTCCATTTTTCTGAGTTTTTTGTCCTTTGGAGAGCAATTTGGCACAGTATGTATGTATGTATGCATCTATTTATCGAAGAGATTTTAATCTCTGTAGGATCATTCTTTAACCTCAGCAAGTTTGCTGACGACACTAAGCTGAGAAGGGAGGGAGAGCATCCAGAGGGACCTGGACATGCTTGAAAAGCAGACAAGCAGTAATTAGATTTAACAGGGCCAAGGTACTGCAGTTGGGTTGAGGCAATTCCAGGTACAGGTACAGACTGGCAGAAGGACTCATTTAGAGTTCTCTGCAGAAAACTTGGAGGTGCTTCAGGGGGTCACTGCTCCTCCCAGCCAGGCCCACAGGGTGTTGCAGGGGCAGGCAGCTGCCCCCTCCACAATATCCGGGAGGAGGTTTGGGATGAGCCTTCCTCCCTCCCCACGGTTGGGTTAGGAAGCTCCTGGAAGTCTGTAGAAGCACAGAATCACAGCATAGTTTTTTTGGGAGCGTTCTGAAAGGCCATATAACTATGGAATCTCAGCACAGTTGGGTTGGGAGGGTCTTGGAAAAGACTGAGTCAGAAACACAAGGCAAGTATTTCTCTTAGTCTAACCTATTACTATGAAAATGAGGAGAAAAAAACTGGGGGAGTTGAATTCAAAACAAACCAACCAGCCAAACCACTCTTTCAGTTCAATGGAATGTAGCTAGCTTCACTGGAGCTTGTGAGGTTAAATTGTCATGAAACTTTGTCATATGAGGAGAGGTAGTTATGCACAGGGAGTAAAAGCCCAAAATGTCAGTTTGGGCCCTGGACAGCCTGGTCCAGTACTGGATCTAGCAACTGGCAGCTCTGCCTGTGGCAGACGGGTTAGAGCTTCGTGATCCTTGGGGTCCCGTCCAATCCAAGTCGTTCTATGGTTCTATGGTCCTGATGGACAAAAAGCTGGATGTGAGCCAGCAGTGTGCTCTTGCAGAGCATTATGTCAGCTGCATCCTGAGCTGCATCAACAGAGGGATAGAGCATCTCACCTATGAAGAAAGATTGAGGTTGTTGGGCTCGTTTCTTGGAGGAGAAAAGGTTCCGGGGAGACCTCACTGAGGCTTACTTAAAGGGAACTTATAAGCCGGGGGGAGACCGACTTTTTACACAGGAAGATACTCATAGAACAAAGGGGAATGGCTTTAAACTAAAAGAGAGGAGATTTAGTTTAGGAAATTGTTTACTCAGAAGATGGTGAGGCCCTGGCACTGCTGCCCAGAGAGCTGTGGTGCTCTGTCCTTGGAGGTGCACAAGGCCAGCTTGGATGGTCCCTGGGCAACCTGAGCTAGTGGGGGGCAACCAGCCCCTGGCAGGGAGTCAGAACTGAATGACTTTAAGGTCTCCACAGCCTAAGCCATTCAGTGATTCTACTGTTTTCTTTCCTGCTTTTCATCAAGAATGCAGTGAGAGCAGACTTCTGCAGATCTATTTGTAAGGCTGTGCAGCCAGCTTGTGTTACTGTAATGTTTTAGATTTATATTAAATGTTTATTAAATTAAGAATAGTTAAAATGAGGATTAACAACTTTTTGTTAAGATTTATTTAAACATTTGAATTTGCAGTGTTTAAAATTTCTGCAGATAAGTAGTTTAAGAGGCAAAATGTTACTGTTTACTTTCTACTAAAATCTCTGACAAAAATTAGAATCATAGAATCATTAAGGTTGGAAAAGATCAATGCTATTATCTATTCCAAACAAAAATCTGCACCCATGCAGCAAACCCCAAAACCCTCTCTGCTGAGGTGACAGAAGAGTTCCTTCCTTTGGAGACAGGCATCAGTGTTTCTGTGCAAACAGTATGACATGCATGAAAGGGATTTTCTTTTCCTGCCGTATAATTACAGCTGCTAAGCAGTGTTCAGTCATAGTCACAAAAGTGCTGGCTGCTAAGTGCTAAGTGGAAGCTTTTTGTATGCTTTCCACTCACATCCTCAGTCCAGGCTGTACTGATATCTGATATCTCTGCTGGTCCAGAAGTATGGAAAGGTGATGCACTGACAGCCAGAATGTCAGGATTGATAGACATAATCACAATGAAAGTGTCTGTGGTCTGGAAGAACAAAGGAGCTGCATAACAGCTGCTGGATAAGTATGTGAAAGCACAATAATATAATGATACACAGAGCATAAAGGGGACAATAATTTTCTGCATGCATTAAGTGGTTTCAAAGAATATTCTTACTTGGTGGCACTGTACATCATCTTTATTCTATCTGACATGATCTGGGAAATACCTGAAAATACAACATATTTCTGCAAAGTAATGTCAAAAACAATAAGGAAGGTACTTGAAATTTTTAACCTGAGGCCATTAGAGGGAAAGACCAGCTAATGATCAGCTTTGTAGGGCGCTGGACCTCCTTCGCAGTTGAGATTATTACCAAATTGCTCATTACAAAGAGTACTCTAAAGCAATTTGGGAACAGGTCGGAAAAAAGGAACTAATGATGGCAATGAAAGTTGTCAGCTTTCAAGCATGTTATGAATATTAGTTAAAGTTTGATGAATCATACAGTACTTTAGACTGATTTTTTTATCCACAGAACAAAATGTAGTCAAATTTTATTCCTCTAACTCCTGATATGAGCTGTGACATGAGTCAGGAATAGCAATTGTTATAATTCACTCAAATGAATTGATATTTGAACCTACCCCTATAATACAGAGGAGAGAGAAAAAGTGACATATTCTGTGTCT
Organism: Lagopus leucura; assembly: GCF_019238085.1. Lineage (NCBI taxonomy): Eukaryota > Metazoa > Chordata > Aves > Galliformes > Phasianidae > Lagopus > Lagopus leucura. Next base: position 4,537,392 of record NW_024962254.1, read on the forward strand.
GGGATGAGTGGTTTCTCAGGAATTGATCCATGAGATGAAAATTAAAAACAGAAAGAAATAAAACTTTGTAGAGGAAAATCAGTTCCTCCTTGTATCGTTCAATTATTGTGAAACGTTTTAATTTTCATTGTGTAATATATTAAAATTTTGCTTATAGTGAATAATAAAGGAATTTTCTATCAATAATGAACATTATTCATAAGTCATATTAAGCATATTAAAGCATATTAAAATCCCACAATTATGAGGTGTTATATCCCTCCTCTAGAAAGACCAGAATTGCCAACTACAGGTTTGGGCAGAAGAGGAAAGGGAGATATTCCCTGCTGCTCCTCTGTTTATAGTTAACCTTGTTTCAGTTTGTTTATTTATAGGGCACTAGATAGAACTGTGGTAACTGTCAAAACAAGTCAATCAGTTGTTATATGTCAATATATTTTATCTTATCCATGTTCTTTTCCTCCCTGTAAGCAGAATAAGATTAATTAGAGATCTGGGTTGGACTTCCTTGCTCCAAGTTTGATAAATTCATGAGAAGGTTCATCCTTTTTCAGAGGAAGAGACAACTAAACATCATTCAATTTGACTCTGGAAACTTAACTTGTATTTGCATCCTGACAAACCTGAAGATGAGTGTGCTGAGGTGATCTGCCTCGCCCTGGTGTGACAGAGGACATGGAATGCAGAACCCTTACACCACCTCTTAGCATTTTCTTGATTGATGACCATGATGTAATTTTTGGGCGGATGTTTTGTACTGTCTAGGAGTCTACCAGTGTTATGGAGTGTTCACAGTACTGTTTTATTTGGGCTCCCTAGGACATAGGAAAATAACTGCTCACTGCGTATTCTAATTCATTTAGCAAATACATGTCTTCAGTGGTATTACCAGCTTTCCCAAGGATACAGCCACATGCTGTAACCATGTTTCCAACATCCTGCTGTTACAGCACAGGGTCTTCTGCCTGCAGTACATCTGTGCTGCTTGCTAAGCAGCGAAACCTTCTAGGCTTGACAAAAAACAACTCATTTTCAGTTTTACTGCTGGGAATGCTCTCATTTCTTCTTGTGCTTCCATGAACATTCTATTAAATTCTAACCTATTATTTCTGTTACAAGTCTTGTGCATTGTGTGACTTCACAAGGGTGTACACTGTTGAGGAGATTTGTTGGTTGGTGGTAAGAGATGCTGGAGTAAAATCAGGAATCAAACAATTAGTAATTACCTATATTATACTTCTAGAGTACACTGTTTTGATGTGGTTCTCAATTACATTTTAAGTTTATGACTTAAATTTGACTTCCTATGGCTGCTCTATTATTTGGAGCTTCTCAGCTAGAACTGGGGGACTCATGTTGAATTTATTCTCCAAAACCCTCTTTCTACTTTCCAGCTTTAAAACAAAACGAAACAAAACAAAAAACCTGCTTGACAGTCTGCATGCAATGTGAGCGATCACAACACTGCATTTGGGTTACTAATGAGGCTTTCATTTAACTTCACATCTTTCTCTGATTTTATATAGCTACACTTTGTCTTTTAAGCTCCCTTTCTGATGACTGGAAAGTGATATGTCCTTGTGTCTTACAGAGTGGTTTTATTATCATATAAAGATTTCACTACTGTATATCCATCCCTGGACTAACTGTAGGAGAAATCTCCATACTTACTTTTTGCAAGAAAAGTAGTTAGAACATAGATTTAGGCTAGACATTAGGAAGAAATTCTTTACTGTGAGGGTGGTCAGACACTGGAACAAGCTGCCCAGCGAGGCTGTGGATGCCCCCTCCCTGGAAGCATTAAAGGCCAGGTTGGATGGAGCAGTGAGCAACCTGGTCTAGTGAGGTGTCCCTTCCTATGGCAGGGGGTTGAAACTAGGTGATCTTAAATTCCCTTCCAGCCCCAACCATTTTGTGATTCAATTATTCTATATGTTCTCTATATGTTCTTATTGATTTATTGATGCATTTAGTGATAGAGCAAATAATACAAAACAGATGTAAATAGTTATTAATTACGTTTTTGTGAAATAGCTACAATTTGTGCTCAGGAGGTCTTTAAATTGTTTTGGCTACAAATGTTTCTTTTTTTTTTTATGATGACTTCATTTTTTTTTAATTAATTTATTTTTTGCTAATAATTGAGGGAAAAAAAAAAAGGATTGCATAAATGTATATAATCATTGTTAACATCAGCACTTTTTCCTGCAATTTTGACAGAATAGCTCTTTCCTTTTCCTCTATCCTCATGATAACAGCAATGCCTCATTCCACTCCTAAGTAATTTAATAACTTCACAGCCAACTCCTACATTTGTGGATCCCAAAGGCAGATGAATTTTACAAATACCTACTCACTAGAAGTGGAAAGAAATAGAGTTTGATTCATATTGTCTGTTTTACGCATCATATATGTGCCTACAGTGGCTTTAACTGAAATGAAGCATGGCATGGATGTACCATTATTAAACCCAATCATCTTTCTCCTCCTGGAGAAATCTCTTATTTTTCTCCATCTAATTGCTATTATGAGGAAATTGGGTCTTCTGTCCAAATTTAGGTGTAGTTGCAAAGGAGATTGTGCACAAAGTAGGAAGTGAGATAAAGGGCTATTCTCAAAGAGACTCGTGATGTCTATTCTGATGGCAGTCTTCCTGACAGCAGGGGTTAATAGGAAAAAGGATCTACAATTAAACATGCAATTTTGTTTTGATTTTTTCTACTCAGCAGTGAAAAGAACTGAGATTGGAGAACAGATCTTGATCCCTGTGTTTCCCTAAGTTCCAGTGATTATCTGTCTTTAAAATAGAGTAATAAATAGAGTAAAAATCTCATATATTAATGTGATGTAGCCAATGAAAAGAGAGATCCACAAACCTTTTGTAGGTCTTAAAACTAAACAGAAACCTTTCATATAATTGGAGGTGAACCTGTATGGTATTGATCTTCCCACCTATCTCTTCCCACACCCAGTCGCCAGCCTTTCAGAACTTGACTGTGATTCATCTTGTCTCTGTCAGTTCTCTGAAGAGATCGGATGAATCATGCTCTAAAAGCCTTTAATGAATTCCCATTGTTTAGAAAGGTAGCACAGATGATTGGCATAAATGATGAGCATAGTTGATTGATATCATTTGGACAGATCATTTGGAAACGTACCCCAAAATTTTATTGCAGTATACTTTCCTAATGTCCTAGCAATTGACAAAAATAATTCCAGTAAAACTAAGTGTTGCCAAGATTCCATTCCCCATTCTTCCTAAGAAACAGTCTTTTAAAGCATGCACATATGATGGACCTAGATTGTTATTAGGTGGGAAAGCCACAGAAACTCTCTTCTTCAGTTCTGTCTAGCCCACCCTCACTTTTCTCCCTACAGTAATTCCTCATGCCTTGTTCTGCTCTTTTATGCTTCTTCATACTCTCAGCCAGTTACGTGGATCCCAAAGGCAGACCCAGCTTACAAACAATATATAGCCCCATGCATTGTAACACAATTATATTTTATGTCTATGAGAGAAGCAGAGTATGGCTTTCATCATTGTAAACTTCACTTTTATAATGGCATAGCATGTTACAATTTATTTTTATTTTTTTGCAGTTTCATATGTCAACTGTGATATAACCCTGCAAACAGCAAACACTGCCTTTCCTTTCAGCGCTGCAGAAAATGGAAGCTTTGGTCTTTACTTCTATTACACTACAACAGGACCAGGCTGAGTTAGGAAACCATCTGCATAAAATACATCATAGCTATATAGCCAGAAATGATCTTGCCCTTTACAGTTATAATAAAGGAGATTGAAGCTAATCTTCCCACAGCTGTGCCTTAGGTGAGCAGTGGAGCTGAAGGAAGTTCTGCAGCTGCAGTCTAGCCCATTCATCTCCTCTCTCAGAGCTTCATTTTACTGGAAATGTGCATTTTGTTGGTTTTTTTTTTTTCAAAATGATGATAATTATGTCACCAAGGAACACTATTTGATCACTGTTCCTAGTCCACAACTAAAGTTTTAAAGGGAATTTTAATTCTTGGTGTTTTCTTAGAATGTCTTTTTGTTTCTTCAAAAGCACTCAACAGGGTAATGAGCAAATTCATCCATGTAGTAGAAACCACAGTCTTTTCATCCTTGTAGCTGTCCCAGAAGTAGAAACAAATAGTAACAGTCATCACCAGCATTAGCTGGAAATTAAATAAAGCTTTATTTTAATTATCTCATATTTCTGAATTAACTTTATGTGTATTGTTAATAGCCATCTTAATTAAGTAAGCGGTATTTCAATTTGAGATATAATTTCAGTGGTTTCTTTTTGTAATTTACTGTTTTGATGGTATCCATTAAGAGTCCATTATGTTATCTGACCTCACATCTCTTTTAAACTAAAAATGGCGATGAAAAAAAAATAATATGAGAAAAAAAACATAATGTATCAAAAAGATTTAATTGACTCCAAAAGTCTTATCTCTGTATCCATACAGCTGCTAAAGAAATCTGTGTGTATTAAATAAACCCTCGCTTAAATTTAGGGCACAAGCAGTCAGCTGCTGGATTTGTGATAAAATGCCAAATTCCATGCAGTTCATTTTTTCCTGTTGTATTTTCTCTGCTCAGGCTGAAGCTATTACTACTATGTTTGCTGTAAGATTGACTAAGCACCATGTATTTCATAGATAAAATTAGTAATTATTCTCTATTTAGCTACTATTTTTCTGTGCAGCTAAAAGTGAGATGCCTGGTTGAAGCAATAATCTAAGCAGGTTATTGTCAGTAACAGCTTATTTGTTCAGGTAGAAGTTCCCATTAGATCTATGATCTATAAAAAATAATCTGATGGAGTAGACTTTTTATGGAAATAGAATACAGTGATTCTGCCTTTTCTCTGATTGAGAGATAAAAATGTTATTATAAGTGAGAGCAGTGATTTGTCTTTTATGTAGTGTGTCAGAAGATGGGAAAAGCATGAAAAGCTCTTACATCTACTGATGTTCTATGTACTTTTTCTGATTCATACCAGCTTGTAGACATTCCTCCAAATTTTGGCTGTTGGAGTCTCCATTACTGGGAATTTCACAGATCACAGAGAGAAAATTATATGTGCACAAATGACTCTCACTTTTTTATATATCCACAACCAAAGATATTTGTGTCCTAGAAAAACATGCAAAGCATAATTAAATTCAAATATGTGCACCATTTATCTTTCATTTTCATTTTCGGTGTGGCACTACAGAAACTTATAATATCTACAGTAAGCCTCTCAGTATTTTTCAGATTCTGTGGACAAGAATACCTTTCATTTTGTTGTGATAAGTTGCAATGTCTTTTTTACTTACATTTATCAAAATAACATCCAAGCTTGAGGTTTTACTGGCTCCTACTGAGCACAAGATATTGGGATAGAATCATTATTAGTTTGATTCTTTTCATATCTGCCATCCTATAATTGTACATTAAAAATAATTTCAGTAATTCATTTGCATCTCTTACCTTCCAGGAAAAGTGAAGATGTACTGATCCATCAAATAACCATTGTTTTATTTGTGTTTCTGTAAAAAAAATATTGCAAATGTACAGTAGATTAAATGTGCTACCCTAGAACTCTCTCTTTAGTGTTATTTCTTGCACTGCTAATGCGTATTTTCCCCTTTCTTCTCTAGGTCTGGGTTTCAGTATTGCAGGAGGAGTGGGAAACCAACACATTCCTGGGGACAATAGCATTTATGTCACCAAGATTATTGAAGGAGGAGCTGCACAAAAAGATGGGAGGTTACAGGTTGGAGATAGACTTCTTATGGTAAGTGTGACAAATTTAAATTGCATTTTATATGGATGAAAGTTGTTTCATACAGGTTCTTTTATTTACTATACGTGGTACTGGAGGTAACCATTACAGCTTCTCTAATTGTTGTATTTCTGTTATCTTCATTTTTTCCCATTCTTTATATGTATTTCTGAGACAACAGTTAAAAAAACCCACAACATTATACTGGAAAACCAACATTTTGTGAAGAAAAGGCAATAGATTTTATTACTGTGTCATTTAACTAAGAGAAGAATAAATGCATCATACACATCAGCAGCTAGTCAAAATTCACCACAGAGCTTCTACAGTAAGGGCTTCATTACAACACAACTCATTCTACTGATCATTGTAAGAAAGTAGAAAGATGCAACAAAACTCTCTTTTATACCCACCATCAGAGGACTGCTACCTGTACTTCAGTGTATGTATGAATGCTTCATATAGATGCTCCATGTAGGTGTTATAAAAGATACACTTTTCTTGAAGTGTTCTTCTTTCTCTGATGGATCTCGCTTGCGGAAATTGTTCCTAATATTTGAAGTACTTACACTGTTCTCTCTTGGTATTTCGCACTCTCAGAGTTTGTTTAATACTCTTTAAGGGAGAAACACTCTGGTGAATCAGCAGAAGTTGATCTATGTCAGGTTGTATTCATGTCAACGCATTTGCAAATATTTCAGCAGGTACAGAAATAGGTTTTAAATCATTGCGATGAAAAAAAAAGTACACTGCAGTAGCTCCGTTTTATGACACAATGTCTAAGCAGTGAAAAATTGCTGTGACCTTTTTTCTGCCCATAAAACTATGTCTATGTTCTTTTCTATAAGAAAACTGCATTTTTTTTATTGGCTAGGGACACTGTGTTCCAGTCAAATGTGAAGATGACCATTCATTATCTGTGTATTAAACAGAACATAAAAGGCACTTACTCAGTGGCTGGATTCGTGACTTTAACCTTTTTTAATTAACCCACACTGGCAGATAAAACAACCAAAAGATCAAATGCTGTTATCAAACTCAAAGCAAAATGAAACTAGAATTTAACATTTATTTTATATTTCTTCTTTGCAAGTTCTCAGCACACTGAATTTCAAGTCCCTGCACTTTAGTGATGTTTTGGCTTCTTTTTCTATAGAAATGTGTATTTGTATTTGACAAAGTTACATCGTATTTTGTTATTTTCCACTTTGTAGAAAATCTACTTGCCTTCAGCTGTTGCTTTTTTTTTTCTGCAATGAGAATTTTTTTCTCAATTTTTATGTTATTTGCAAATTGGTGTTACCTTATTATAATTTTCTTCCCACTTACCTAAAGAAATAAATAATATCTACACAACATCTACACAACACAGACACAAAAACCTCTTCATTCTCTCTCTCAGCATCACTTAATTAGCTGGAATTTCAGTAGAAAAATAGTAATACATCACATTAGAAAAAAGTTATACATCACTACGTAGAATTTCATTCTTTCTCCTGCATCTGACCTCTGAAAATGACCAGAAGTCATTGTCACTATGTTTGATGTCACATCTTCATGCCACTTTTCTTTTGGTGACCAGTTCACTACTTACAATTATCTCCTTTTATCATTTCTGTGTGAAATGAGGGAACAAAAAAAAATCATAATATTGCTCTCCACTACCCATATACTTCCAGACCAAGCTTTTCATTGTTGCTTAAGAAATTCCAAATAGCAATTTATTCTTTGTATAATTTAACCCTTACATTTTCATGGAGATGAAGAGCTACGTTTTCTGATTCTCTCCAACAAGACACCTTAATTTCTTTATAGCTTGAGGTTTTTCTGATTTTCCTGAATACTTTCAATATTTTCTCTCTTCTGCCTTGGGTAGCATCTGTCAGTTCATGCCGTTTACTTCATGTACCTTTGTGAAAAGAAAGAATTCATTGCTTTCTTTCATCAGTCTTACTGCTTTGATCAATGCAATATTGCTATTATCACCTGTATGGTCTGTGGCTGCTTTGTTGATTCCTTGTTTATTATATACTTCAACATTTTATTGTTGGTTGTTTTGTGTTTTTTTTCTCACCAGTGCATGCTTACTCAATCTTTGTTTTTTTCCATCATTTCTCTGTAAAATCTGCTATAGTGTGTTAGTCTTACAGAATTGCCAGCAGCTGCTGGAATGGTTGTTTCTTTTTTGTATCTGTGTTCTGATAAGTCTGAGTAAAATGCTTTCAGATTCCAAAGAACACGCAAATAAAATTCATTAAAATTTAAGATGTAATAAAAGAGATGCTGCAAAATCAAAACTAATATTGAAATGTAAAACAATGAGATGCCACCTGAGCATTTCACAGTTTGATATCCCTACAGTTATTAAACGCAGATTGCGAATAGTGTGTTAAGCATTCACAAAGTGTATTATGTAAATATTGAGCATTGCAATTATTTTGAAATCTATACAAGGGCATATCTGTGCAGTTACATTTCTGTGGCACTTCTGTCCTATTATTCCAAGCACTTCCACATAGAAATTCTCCAGTGTGGGATAATTCTGAGGTAACCAGTAGGAAAATTATTGGAAGATGCTTAAGAGTACTCCAGCCAAAAACTGAACTTGGTGGATTTAATAGGTATATGTAAAATGAACAGACCAGAGCTCTGCTCTGGAGACACATCTAGTAGGAAACTTCTACCTATTGTAGACTGGTAGTCATATCTATAGTAATGCCTGCAGTGAGAATATGGCTGTGCTGGGTGTCTCCACAAGGCTGTGTTCTCTTGGCACTGGACAGAAGCAACGTGGAATCATGTATCATCGTAGTCTAGTACAATTTAGGTTAAAAGAAGCTCTCTAGTCCAACCTCCAACACAAGCAGATTCAGCTCTACAATCATGCAAGGTTGGTAAGAATTGAGTCTTGAAAACATCCGAAGATAGATTTTGCACAGCCTCTCTGGGCAACTTGTTCCCTCTAACTGCTTGTTTATACATAGGCTTGTTGTCTTCCCTGTTACCACATGCCACTCTGAGAAGCTTAGCTCCATCTTCATGACTGTAAGCACTGGAGGTTGCTGCTAGTTATCCCCAGAGCTGTAATTACTTTCTTTTATCTGATGTTATCATCTCACCTTGGAATTGCTTGCCTGCAGAATGGATAAATGAGAAGTCACTATAAAACTGTTTATTACTAATACAAAACACTGATAGTTAGAAGCAAAGTATTTTTCAGGGAAAACTCTAAACCAACAGAATTTATGCTACTGCTGTGTTGTATTCTGTTAACTCTTCAAATCTACTGCTCCCCAAAGCCTGGACTGTTTGGGCCATATATGTTAGCCTGTTGCCTTTTAGCATGTGCAGTCAAAGAAATCAGACATTCTAGGGATGTGTACATTTATAAGAAATGATGTTACTCACACACCACGAGATTTAATTTGATTCTGTTTTCTTCCTAACACCATAAAGAAAAAAAAGGAGCTGCTTTCTTTTTCCAGATGTTCATGTTTGCTTCCAAGCCCATTCTGTGCTGAAAAAATACCATTGGGTGGTTTCTTAAGGCTGTGGTGGGTTGCTATTTACAGCTGTCAAACTGTGCCTTGCAAGATTCCATACCAGTTTCTGTCAGATCACACATAGCTGCAGAATCATTTGTGTTAAAGTAGTCAGAGTATATCATTTAAATTTTAGGTGCATCTACATTAGCATTTGTTTCAGAACAGATTTTTTAAGTGATTTTCACTGTCTTGTGGGGGTGATCTTTGAGGAGACAAATGTGATTTTTTTTAAAAGAAACTACACCAGAGGATGTAAAAATCCAGTAAAAGCATTCCCAATTAGCACTGCTTTACAGCTGCTAACAGGCGTTCAGTCTGCAGAGCCCAACTACGTATAACCCAAAGTAAATCCTTAAAACATATGCAGAGTAGATGCCACTTTATCCACACCCTCTGTTATTGCAGATCAGTCCTGGTGCTCACATTTTTCATTCAGGAAGACTGATGAAGTACAGACATTACCCAGTTAAAACTAAGGTAGAGCAGTGTGAAAAGACAGTACCTTATCTGTTGGTTGTACTTGCTGGCTAGGAGAAAGGAAGCACATCAGAATAAATGTAATTGTGTGAGATGGATAATGATTAGTACTGAACCAGCTCAGAGGATTCAGTGGCTGTATCCATTCTGATGCAACAGTGGGCTCTGAACTAACTTTACACTGATGTTGATATTAGACTTACAATACTTTATCTAGCATTCAAAGGTAGATTTGCTATAATCGGTTTTAGGATGGAACCATAGCTATAAGCTCCCGAGTTAATTCCTCCCCAGAATACTCACTGTGTAATCATTCCTACACATCTAAGTCATCCTCATACCGTTTTATTGCATACAAAGCATTTTTTTTTTTAAACAAAATCAGTGTAAGAGTGATTGACAAATGATGACTCAATATATGTAGGTTACTCTGAAAGGAATGCCTCCTAATTATTTCCATGTAAGCTACCAGAGATACAAAAACAACAATAACATTATTTGGTAGCGCAATTTTTCAGCTACAAAACCACCATTAGCAGTGCGTTTTTGTCAGCAATAAACAAGAGCCTGCAGGCCGCAGTCATAAAAATCTGCACCAGCGAAGCTGACTCACTGTTTTACAGCTGTTATGACGTCATCATTGCAGGAAAACGTTGCCCACCTAGTCCATCTTTCATCAGCAAGAACAGATGGAAGTCAGAAGGTGCCAAGTCTAGACTATGTAGTGGGCATGGTAGGACAGTTCAGCCACAGTTTGCTCCATAGCCTTTTAAGTGGAATGGGGCCCTGGTGTTAACATGGTGCAAGAGAAAAGTTGTCTACTTCTCTGTCCCGACCGGAATTTTGAGCCTTCAGCTTAGTCAGCATCCACCCGGTGCAAACTCTGTGATATTCCAACGTTGCCACCATCATTTCCAATACATTGAAGCCTACATTCTGCTCCATACATCACTGCCTAGTTGTAATCCCCTGATTCACAAAGACGATCAAGATGCTCTTCATTTTGTGTTGTGACAGCTGTGCATGCCAGTTGCTTTCTGTTCAGATTCCAGCAGTTAAGTAACTATTTTAGGAGTCCTTGGAGTTATACATAGTTAATTAACCCAAGCAGATTTACCTCCTTAGGACAAATGATTGGGCTTCAGCTTTGGTGCACTCAACATGTGCTGAGGGATCTGGCAGAGGTGATTACTGAACCACTTTTGGTGGATGGGTGACGTGCCTGAAGACTGGAGAATAGCCAGTGCCACTCCAGTGACCTTCCAGCGTTGCTCCAAAAAGCAGCAAAAACCAACTGGTTGTGAGGTCTCTATGGAGGTATTCTAGACTTGGCTGAGCCAGTCTGTGTGACCTATTGTAGAGTACCTGCTTTAGAAGAGGGATTGATCTTGACAGTCTCTTGCAGTCCATTCGAACCCCCATAATTCAATGATTTTGTGATTGAAAAACCATTGTTTTCACAGGTGTTTAAATCATGGTGAGTTTTAAAGAAAGGTCATCAGTATTTCTAGATTTACAGCTGCCAAGCTGTATTTGCTGGCCAGCATTCACTCAGGATTTGCTCCAGAAAACCCACTTTCTGAACCCAAAGTGGAATATTACACTAAAGCAAACATTACCACTGACAAGTTGAAGATCACCTCATTGTCTCATTCGTTGAGTGAATCAGTCTTCTTATTCTGAATACATACAGGAGTGGAACAGTTTCCCTTTAAAAAAAAAGAAAATGAATTAAGACATACTTATTCCTCCAGAGATCTTATTCAGCTATCAGCTTATGCTCTTGTGAATGAAATTATTTTTTAAAATGTCTGTACAGCCTTTTGGGGAATTTTAAGCTTTTCCCTTCAGCTGCTGCTTAATGCCTTTATTTTCCAATATTAATCTAGGAAAACTTCCAAATAATTGTTGCTTGTGTTTACACTTCATTGCCTTCATTATGCTATTCAGGAGAGAAAAATAGAAAAAAAGGAAAAAAAAACAAACCAGTCTTTATTTCTCTTTGGCAACATTTTGTACTTATTTCTCCCATCACTTCTTTGATTGAACTTCTAAGTATTTTAATTTCCTTTATCCTGTATTATTTATTTCTCTTGTTATTTTCCTGTTATGTCAACATGCCTCCTTATATATTTCCTCCTGTTTGCAGAAACTGCTTTCCAGATTTCTATGTTTATGCAGTGCTATGACATTTTATGTAGGGTTCTATTAGTTTAGTATAGTTTTGTTTTGTTTTCTCTAAGAACATCTTTTATTTAAACAGAAGTATAGTGGTAGTCGATTTAGGATGAAACCCAACAGGTTGCTCAGAGGCTTTATAGAGTCTCCTTCTTGGAGATCTTCCAAAGCCACCTGGACGTGGTGCTGGGCACCCTGCTTGGAGTGTCCCTGCAAGCACAGGGACTGGACCAGATGGACATAGAGGTCCCTTCCAAACTCATTCTGTCTGTGATTCAGTAGTAAAATACAGACAGTGAGGGAAGGGGGGATGGTAAAGAATAACTATATAATGGTATTAACAGGAGTGTGAATTTTCAATATTAGAGATGGTTTTGAAATACAGCAGTGAGAGGCTATTTTTCAGTCATTTCTGCTTCCTACTAGTCTAGTATTTAAAATATATTTATTAAAAGTGCATATGTATGTTAATGCTGTTTCTGAAATTAAAAAAAAAAAAGATAAATTTATATAAGGTAGGGATCATACTTCTATTTGAAAAGAAGACCCGCCAAAATACAGCATACAGTGTCAGGAGCTCTCTTGTGAGCATTAGATTGTATCATTGCTCTTCATGTCAAGTTGTTATAATAAGCCTGTCACTGCCTGTTTCAATCAACCTTAAAAGTAAGTCTCAGAATTATGCAAGGATCAAAATTTAAACAGAATCCTTGCATTTAGCAATAATATCTGAGAGCAGTCATTTTCTATTGCTGTTGATATCAGCTGAATATGAACAGTCCTCCAATGCTTCATAAAAACTGGATTTCTTTCCAGTTACCAATTACCAGTTAATACCTTCGCCAGTACCTTGGTGTAACGGCCAAGTTTCCTATAATTTACTGAAAATAAATTCCCTAGAAAGTATATTGCCTTATGTGATTTAGTGCTGTTCTTTGTCACACTGTAGTTGAGGAGCTTCTTCTGCCATCATGCATAAAGTTTACAAGGAATCCTTGTAATAACTGTAAAAGTTGAAGGATGGTGCTTTAAATCACCGTCAAATGTTTCATGTTTAATATTCACCTTGGAATGTAGCCTTTTCTTCTGCCTTACACCAGACATCGGAAAGCTGTATCTACATTATTCTTTACCTCTTTCCTCTGTCCTGTGACTACTTTATTCAGGTTGTATACTTTTTTGGTACAGGGATCATTTAGTATTCTGTTCATAGGAGCACACCTATTGTTGACATGAGTAGATGTAATGGGTTTACATGTGAATAATTTGTATACCCTTCTACAATAAACTGCTTCTGACACTTTGCTTTGAATTTCCTTTTTCTGGCAGTAAAGCATAAATAGTCAAGACTTACTGCCTCCATCCCTCTCTAATCTGTAATCCTGTCCTCTTATCATTGAGCATTATTCTTCTTGGACAGAGCACAGAACCAGTACTTCATCCTCTTTTTTTTTTCAGCATCTTTCTCCCGTGTTTCCAGAAAACTGATTAACTGCTTTCTTTTTTTTTTTTTTTTCATTTCCTGCACCTCATAGAAATCCCCTCCTTGTTTTATATTAGTTTCTCTCATATTATTTCAATTGCCAATGACATGTTATGGATGAAAAGATTTTGAGGTCTTAAGTATATTAGTGGTCCTAGCTATGTATTCTGTGTGATAGTTTTGGACAGATGAGCTTGGTAGGTCAAATAGTATAGGCAGTTTCTATAAATGATGTGATGTTATTGAATTATTTCAAAATATAGTTTTATGCTAATGCTGATACTGGCAGCAGAATCACAAAGGACTTAACTCCTAACAAGACCATCTAAGCCCATTATGTTTCTGTGGTACTCTCAAAAAGACTACTTCAGTATTTGAATATACATGTGCTAAGAAAACTTTATTTTCTATTCTGCTGTAATACTATTGCGATAATCTTCAGTGCTCCTTGAGTTTTTCTAACACTGGGAAAACTGCAAGACAGTGTCATTATTTTGTCCATTGCCGCGTCCTAACTCACCTGTCTAATTTCTCCTTTAAGGTAAACAATTATAGTTTAGAAGAAGTTACCCATGAAGAGGCAGTAGCGATACTGAAGAACACATCAGATGTAGTGTATCTAAAAGTTGGAAAGCCCACCACCATTTACATGACCGATCCTTATGGCCCACCAGACATTACTCACTGTAAGTGACTGTTGCATTTCATTTTCTGTAAGAGATCAGTTCATCAGGTGATTGTGGTTTTTTCATAGCTTGTTTAATGTATCCTATTAAAGGTTATGAAACAGCTTGGAGGACTACAAAAAATGAAACATTTACTGCTACTTATGTATGCTATGCTTACAAAATACTGTAAATACTGCAGCTCAACTGAAGTATATTTGCAGCAAAAGTAGAAGTGTACATAATGTATTGCTGTGCGGACTCAAATAAGCCATTGTCCAAGAGATCGGATTAATCTGTTACTCTTGTGACAATTACAGTAAAAAATACATGTAAGTGTATTTCAAAATGTGATTGGATTTGTAGACAGGCATCCTCTGTCCAATGAAAAATCAGTATAAACAGCAAAATATCCAAACAAACTTAGTGCAAAGCTTCAGAAAAATGAATAGATATTTGCCTGAAATATTTAGGCATGAAAGGCATATTTAGGCATTTTTCATTTCAGAATGAAAAATCACTTCTCTATCTGCATAAAGCTGCCTTTTTTTCCATGTATATCCACTTCCTAGCTTCCCGTTCCACTTTGCATCATTGTCAGTCTGTCCATTAACTTTATATATGTTCAACAAATGCTCCTTTACTGAAGACTTTGTCACTGCATTAAATGTTTTCAGTTGTATGAAGTTCTCTTAGTCGTTTAGTTATTAGTAAAGCCCAGTGAAGGATTTTATTGGAGATATAGACTATTCTATTTTAAAACAACCTGTTTTTACTCTACCTGTGATATCCATGCACTGAAAATCATCTACACTGGCATGTGGTGTCCAGTAGAAAGGAATGTGAGCTTGTCAGGATTCTCTGAGATGACCAAGTGCAAGGGTGGGCTTCTGTGAATCCCTATCAGTACACACCCTCTTAAGGCATACCTCCTAGACAATATGTTTTTTGTAGCTGTAAGGAGATAACAGTGATTAGAATCTTCTGTCTCTGGATTTACTCACTTTTCCTATGTCTTTCAGTCTGAGTGTGCAGTACTCCTATCTGATCTTTATCTCTTGCTATTATCTCTTAATAATTCAAATTTTTCCTTTAGATTGGTTGTAGGCTCTCCTGGGAAGTTGCCCCTAGTTGTTTTGGGTTTTGATAACCTATTGCTGAATTTAGGTTCAGTTCTTTTAGGCCTCCTTCTGGCAGTCTTCTTGATGTTCCCACACTGAGACATTCGCATTCCCTTCTCATTCATAAATATAATCTTAATGTTTCAGTTGCAGCTCCCTATACTTACAGTGTCAGTCTATCCATATTGTTACTGAATCTCCCTTCCTTCATTTAATTCTTCACTAAAAACTGATTGCCTTGGATTCTACTACCAACCAGCAGGGACTAGCTGCTCCTCCTAACAACTGTGTGGTAGTTTAATTTTTGAAAAGAGCTTTAGCAACTGATCTGTACAAGTTTTGAGCTTCTGCCAATAACATTAGGAGCACTTGTGGCCAGGAAGCCAGCAGCTGGGAAAGGTAGATTTTCTCAATAAAAGCCAGATATTAATTTTCTCCACTCATTTGCAGAGCATTGCTACTGTGAAATGAAGTAGTCAAGGGGAAAGATAATATCCGTAATCCTCCTTATTCAAACTGCTCCATAAAAATAACAGGGAAGGTTTTGTAACGTGCACATCAGGTGGTATATTCAACTGTGCTGAGGATAACTATTTACTTAGCAAATGTTACAACAGATGGCAATTATGGTTGTTCAGTAGTAGTTTGGTCTGGATCTTAACAAAGCACAACAAGTAAAACAACTATTTGTCTCCATCCAATCTCCTGCTCTATAATACTTCCTAAAATAATAATTTGGGAGTTCTAAAAGGGTGCATTTATTATGTCAGATTATAGATCAGCAGGGTATGAGAAGACAGACACAGTTCCAGAGAGGGAGCAAAGGTTGAAAAGATTTCCAGTAGCCCATCCCAGGCTGTTGGTGCATAGAGATTCATTTATCCATGGGGAACTTTTCATTATATCCACATGTTCAGAGTATTTCAGAATCAGTAATGGCCTGTCCCTGTAGAGATATTTTGCTTTGAAGCATTCTGTAACTGAATGTCTGAAAGAAAGACTTAAAGTAAGACTAAAAGGACTTCTTTTAATGAGATTAGTTGTAGCTCATCTTTGTTTTTCCTACTTGTCATCTCCTTTTCTAATTGTATTAACTATATATTTGATTACAGCTGTTGCTAGTAACTTGAGAACTGCAAAAAGCAAGCAAATAGCAAAATCCAAATATGCAAGATAGAGCCATACACAATCATGCAATTATCAAAATTTTTCATTAATTTGTATGTGATTTGTATCATATTTCTATTTTATATACAGATTTACCATGTTGTAAATAATATCATCTGTATTGGTGTTGAAATTTGAATTATATTAGTAAATGCTGAACCTTTAGTAAATCACAAATTTAAATCTCCACCATAAGTAATTCTTGTCAACCATAAAATTCCTAATCTTATCCTGCATTTAATTCTTAGTGTTTTATTCCCACTTCTATGTATGGGAGCCAAAATGATGTGTGTTCTTAATCTTGTTCTGTCCTATATACATTTCCTTCTTCCAGTCTGTTCAGATCAAAGAAATTATTTGTTTGCAGTCTCACAATCTATTCTTTCTTATTCAGAACCCTCTGAAGAATCAATTCCTGCAAAATGAGCCACATTATTGTTATTATTATTTGCTATTATCAACAGTGGCTAACTAGAAATGCTTATTCTTACAACAGCTTATTCTCCACCAATGGAAAATCATATACTCTCTTCTGGAAACAACGGCACTTTAGAGTACAAGGCGTCTCTGGCCCCTATCTCACCTGGAAGATACTCACCCATTCCAAAGCACATGCTTGTGGAGGATGACTACACCAGGTCAGATGCTTTTCTTTTTTTTGTTTGCTTTCATGGCAATTATAATGAACATAGGTAAACCATGATTATAAACTCAGTGCGTCTCCCATGGCATATAAGATGTAGCTGTTTTCACCCATGTTCAAGGGTAGATGAATTAAAACTGCTACAGTTACAGAGAAACTAAGGGGAAGATCTCATAAATGCATGACCTGAAGTTCATGTTTCCTTGGTGCAGTCCTGCACTAGTTCCTAAACAACACGGCAACATTAAAGCAGTGTTAGCACTGAGAAGAGCACTCTGGTTCTTAAGAATTAACTGTGATAGTTCCTTACTGGTGCAGCTGGGAGATCTCGGGATTGGTGACTCATCTAGCTCACTGCAGGTATGGGTGGAGTGATGGTACATGTCTTTGTACCTGTCTGTGAGTACTCTGAACAGCCCGCTTGTTTAGTTCTCTGAAAGCAAGCTGAAATAGTCTATAGCTGCTCTGCACACTCTGAAAGACAAATACCATGGAGAGTAAACAGTATGATGAAAGAAAGAAAAAGTAAACAATTTTTTGTCTGTAAATAGCTGTGAATAAATTAAGGTGTGAAACCAAAAAAAAGTCTCCTCCTAGACAACAGAAAATCACATTATGAAACAACTTTCTGTGGAAGTTAAAAGGACAGGAGGTTAAAAGGAAACTCTATGGTGTGGCACTTGATTATGTTATGAAAGGAATTCTTTGACTATCAGCAAAATGACCATTGGAAATTGCTCTTAATCCTTCTTTTCTTTCTTTCTTTCTTTTTTTTTTTTTTAACAAGTTAGCGGAATTTTATATATTTACTTGATTTCCAGCTAGAAAAGACGCAGAGGAAAACGTTGGAAGAGTTCTTTTGAGTCTTGTGTTGTGTCACTAATAAGACCCCTTGTTTTTTTTTTTTAATGAGCACTACCATTCACTCAGAAGACAACATTGTTAGGTTTGTGAAATAAGCCTTCATCATAATGTCAAGTACCAAAGGAAATGGCAAATTTAATTTTTTTTCTGCACTTCAGTATTTACAAATTTATTGTGTTTAAAGCTAAAAGGCAGGGTGTTTCTGGTTATGTAATCTGGTCTACTGTGTAGACCAAGGAATCTTAGCCTCTTATGCATTCGCTTCATAATTTGCTAATTTGCCTTCCTTATTTCTTATTGCATACGATTAAGATCTCAAGCTGCTTAGCTTGTTGGATCAGACAGATTCAGAGTTAATCATGATGGAGTTTTTAATCAGGTCATAAATTTATGGAAACCACACCTTGCTTCCCTGTTGGGTAAAAGAACTTCAGCTTCGTTTTGATTGAGGATGCAAAAACAACATTGCTTTTATTCAATTTATTCAAGAAATGTGAGACTTTCTGTTAGAATGATTTTTCTCCAAAGTATTCCAAGAAGTTACATTTTTCACTTAAGACTTAAAACTTTGGTTTCATTAAATTGTCAATCAAGGCTTTGCCTGTGTATTGACCTCATAATTCCTAAAATGTCTATATCTGGGAATACTAATATAGTATCTGGGTTACAATGATGAAGGCTTACTTCTGTAATGAGACATCAGTGCCACTAAGATTGACTGTTCATTAAGTTTAAAAGCAGCAAAAAAATGCAATCTTGAAAGAAGATAAGGGTTTAAAAAACAAAAAGCAAAAAATCACAGACAATAGAGGAAGTAAATCTGAAAAAAAGAGAAAAGCTGTCCTCAAAATGAAAGGATCATTTAAACAGCTACAAAAACTGTAAGGTGATGGATAATTATCATTAAAAGTCCTTTGTTTCTGTTCCTTGTAGCTGATTTTAACTTTTTAATTGTTTCTACTAAAAAGAAAAAGAAAAGGGAGAAAGGAAGAAGGAGATACAGAATAAGAAAAGACAGTGACAGTCCATTAGTTAGACAGGCATCCAGCACAGAGCAGACCTTCTCTAACAAGCATGTAAGATATATATTGAAATTAATTAGTGTGCCTTTTTGGTCTGCTTTGGAAGACAGATGTCTTCCTATTCCATTTATTTTTTTATTATACAAGTTAACTTTTTTGTTTTAAGCCCTGACAGTAAAACAGTTTTCACTGAGGTATTCACGCCAGCCACCTTCATTCTGTGGGTTTTTGGGGAAAAAAAAAAACAGATGCTTAGCAAAACAGGATATATTATGAATATTCCTCTCCAGTATTCTTCCTGTCTAGAATTCCAGACAGGAGAGGCTGGCTGCACATGTGTCAATTCCGTGGCAGGCAGGTGACACTGGCAGAAATAAAGACATCGAATAATATGAGGAGGCACTAAAATGCAACAGAGCAAATCAAATACAGATCTCATAGTTCTAAACAAGATCTTATTTCAGCTACAGAAGAGACTATAATGAACTTAAATGTATAAGTGAGAATAGTTTATGTGCTACACCGATGATCAGGATACAAAAGCACAAAGACAAAATGAATACTGTGATATATTTTAAGAAAAATGTCACTTCTTGCTGCTAGATTTCCTCACTGAACACAAATCAGATGCACTGAAAGATACCTGAACAAGAGCCAGGAGACCAGGTTTCTTCTCTAACTTCTATGACAGAGAAACTGTGACCTTCAAAATGAGCCTTGAATGAGGCTGAGGCAGTTATTTTTTAAATAATGTCTGTGTAGCTGATTATTGCATATCAATTCAAGTGTTTAACTATTGAAAATGCCACTTAATACCCATTGCAATCTTCATAGCTATAAACAGGGAGTAGAGATTGCACTCTCCCTATGCAATACCTTGGGATTTGCTGACGAATGTGCCTTTAAAATGGGAAGGTATTTCGAAAGTCTTTGTTGCTGACCATTTTAAAAAAGACTTAAAATCTTTTGGGAAGTTAATTATCATATTGATAATTCTACTAAACCCTATAGATCCCTTGATTGCAACATTTATAATTAGGTTTCTTCACATAATTTTTTATAATTAAGATGATTGCCAACTACTGCAGTGCTATCTATTAAAACTACCTGGTTCTTACTATAATAGGTTCTCAGGGGTAATTTACATGGTGATCGCATAAGGAAATTTATTACCCATGCAATCATAGTATGGCAACACTTCTGGCAGATTTTCATTTGTGCCAGCTAAAAATATTTGGAACAGTAATTTCAATATAAGAGACATTTGCAATCTTTTTTACGTATGATAAAGCTGATGACAAGCTTTCACTAAAGTTACTTGCTGTAATTAATCTATTGGTAAAGACGAAATACTTGAACATTTACCGTAATTTGTCCACTTTCTTTTGCTTTTCCTTTTCTTTGTTTTTTTTTTTTTTTATTATTATTTTTTTTTTTTATTAATGTTTTGGATTTTTTTTTTTTGCTGATTTTTTTTTTTTTTTTTTTTTTGGTCCAAAAAATATGTGTTTCTGGTGATAAAAATTGTATCCTTTTGGTCTAATATTAAATTTGCATCTGAAAAAAATGCAGTATATCCTTTACTTAATTGGTTTTAATTGAATTATTTAATGTGAGCGCAAGGCACAGAAAAGTACCAAATCATCTTCAGCCATAAGTTTTAATGAAACTGAATGTCATTTTTAAATTACTGGGCTTTTGTAAGTTGTGTATGGATTAGCCCAGAATGCTGTCAGTGAAGGGCGTAATTTTCTTCTACTTTTTTTTTGTTGTTGAATTCATTTTAAATTCACTGGGGAATGGAAGCATTGCTTTCCACTGTTGTTTTTTTTGTTTTTTTTTTTTTTTTTAATTGTTGCATTTTGAACTTGAAATAAAATAGCAACATTTCAGGTTAATAGAATGTGGTATTTACCTGTGTAGTACAAAAATATAATAGTTTCTGGTAAGACTGAAGTGTTGTGCAGGCAGTTTGGGACATTCCTTGATTGTGTTTGCTGACAATTTCCTAATGATCCTTGGTGGAATAAAGAAGCATAATTCTCTGCTTGACTTGCTTCTCATGAAGAGGGGAGAATTGGTCTAAAATGTGATAGTAGCTGGGATCATAAGTTGGTTGATTTCATGATTCAAAGGAAGTCTGAAAAGGCAGCCAGCAAGTTATGACTGGAGTCTTCAGCAGAACTGTCTTCTTCATCTTTTTGGAAAACTGCTAAGCAATATTGCTTGGGATCCAGCCACAGAGATATACAGCCCATGAAAAATTGATGATTTCTAAATAAAACTTACTGAGAACTAAGGAAGAAACCATCCTGTTTGGCAGGAAGACAAAGGATTCAGCATAAGGCTTCCTAGGCTAAGCAAAGACCTTCTGGGATATAGACAAGCTTTCCTTGCCTGCATAGTGATGAAATCAGAAAGCTGATGAGTTTGAGCTAAGTTTTACAATGGTCATAAAGAATAACAGAAAGTAATTCTGCAGGTGTGCTCATTTAAAAAATGAAGGTAAAATTTGATGGAGGGCAAAACTGACTGGGATGAGAATGTAATGGCAGACAATATAGAAAAAGCTTAAGTACATCATCATCATCTTTGCCAGGCACTGAAGGGACCAGGAAGAAATTTATCAAAAGCAAATCATGTACTTGACCAGACTGACTGCCTTTTCTGAGTAAGTGGCAAGTTGTATGGATGAGGATTGCTGTATGCAATGACTGTCCTGTACCAACCAGTGTCACAGTGTAGGGGGCTCCCTCAAGCAGGAATGGCTCTTTGTTGGGTGAAAATACAGCTGGCTTGAAAGGACAATGCCATAACTGACACAATGTGCAACAGATCTATTGTGGGGTGTATGGCAATACTTCTGTACCATTGGCTGCCTTGGGGAGTGGCTGCAAAGGTATTCCAGGCCATGACACTCCTCTTCTCTAGGCAGATCAAAGCTGCAGAATACAGGGAACATATTTTAAAACTCTTCCAGCAGCCTTTCCTTTAAATGTGAGGAAATGCTGAGGAAATATATTCAGTTAATCTGAAGCTGGAAAGAAAGTATGATTTGGAGAGCTTTGGAGTCCTTCTTGGTAGCTTTTTGGATGTCTCCTGGATTATGTGCTGCCGGCTTGCTCTAAAGAGCAAAGCCTTCTCTCAGCACAGTATGAACAACATGCATGCAACAGCAAACTTTGCTAAGACTTTTGACACAATCTCTCACAGAACTCTCATTTGAAAGCTGCATTAAAAGATGGTTTGGGGCTGGGAACTGACTGAGCCAGTAGACTCAAAGGGTAGTGATTGTCATTTGACATCTGTCAGGCAGAAAATGATGAGCAGAGCACTCAGAATTCATTGGGCGTCTGTTGAGTATCTTCATCAGTGACCTAGATTCTGACGCAGAGTGCACCATCAGCAAATTTGTGGATGATAAATTAAGGTGGAGTTAACATGATGAATGGCAGAGCTGTATTCCAGAGAGATCGTGATAAAGCTCGAGGACTGGTCCATATTGACCTCATGAAGTTCAGTAAGAAGTTTGAAGTTCTACAGCTGGGGTGGAACAGCAGTGCACACTAATATGTGCTGTGCAACAAATACCTGAATTGCAACTGCACTGAAAATGACCTGGAGGTTGCAGCAGATGCCGGGCTAGACATGGACCAGAAGTGAACTCTCTCTTCCATGGATACTGAGCTACATTAGGAGAGAAACGGCCAGCAGGGAAAGACAAGTTATGTTGTTGAAGACTGACTAATTCCTGCTTTTCTACTTCAAGAACGACATGGATAAACAGGAAAGAGTTCAACAGATTCTCAGAATTGTAAATCACATGGAAGTTACAGAGGTGTTGAAAGAGATGGGGCTTGTTTAATGCTGTGAAGAAGAGAGTAACGGTCAGTCTAGAAATGCCTTACAACTACTCAGTGGCAAAGATGATGAAAAGAAACTTTAGTCAGAGGTATCAAGTAATGCAAAAAAGACCAAAGGCCACAAGTAATGGTTTTGCATGTTTCAATTTCAGTTTGAGAAGAAAAAAGAAAGACACCAGGCGGGTGGAGTAGTGCTGGAGCTCATTGCTCAGAGTTGTGAAATATCATTCCTTTGAGATTAAGATTTCACTAGGTAGTGCCGTGGTTGGTCTGATCTATTGTTGACAGTAATCCTGCTTTAAGCATGAGACTGGATGAGATGACCTACAGAGATTCTTTGTAACCAACTTTTCTGTGACATTGGGAAGAAAGAAGTGATTAGTCTTTTCATTGTTACAGTGGATTATTCACTACTAATAGAGCAGACTTACTCTTTAGCACGTCTGAAAAAAAATGAAATTACACTCTAAAAATCCCATAGTTTTAGATGGTGATTTTTTCTGGCTTTTACAAACAACATGGGCAAAAGATGCATAAAATAAAGAACTAATATGTATTTACTTCCTTTTTAACTTCAGAAAATAGCAGCATCAAACTGTTGTACTTCAGTGGATAAAAAAAAAAAAAAAATCACTTTAGCATTTAACTCTGGTTAGACCTTAAAAATTCCAGGATGGAAAAATTGTCTGAGTTATCTGATTTACTCTGGAAAGCATATTTGATTTCTTTTATATGCATCTTTGCAAAATAACATTTTCTGGATGAGAAGGAGGTGCTGGGTATTGGGAGGAAGAAAATGGAGAACCATTAAGTCTAAGTCTCGTGGGAAATTTTCCCTATATTGAAAATAGTTCCTTCACTGTTTCCTGGTTGCTTACATAAACCTGCTGGTTGAATTGAGGATATTTCATAGAAAAACCTTTAAAGTTGTATTTATGCACACATTTGACTGTTCAGGATTAAAACATAACAAAAAAAAAAAAAAAAAAAAAAAAAAAAAGCTTTTTGGGTTATAAAACTATCAACAATTTTTTAACAATGGTTTTGGTTTTTGATTAGTAGGGAAAAAGAGCTGCAGATTTGAGTAGTATTCCTTTGAGCTATCGAATGGGTTTGCTTAGATTATCCATTGACATAACACTGCATTTTTTAAAAGGGTATATGTGCTGAAAGGAGTTAGCTGCATTTCTTTCTAGTTTTTTTGAGGGAACAGAATTGAAGTTCATGTCTCCCAGATGAAAAAGAGCATTGACGTAACTAGGGCTTTCAAATTGTGAATTTTACACCACGTTTTTGACTAGATGTTGTGATATGAGTGATGAATAAAAGTTGTGTAGAAGTATGCTGGCGCAGGTATATGAATGTGACATATATTACCAGCTCTGAACAATCGAATTACTGTGCCTCACCTAAACTCAGCTTGTCATCTGCCTTAAAGAGGATTACATATAGTAACGCGGGGAGATTGATAATTTTATTTATTCTTCCTATTAAATCATTTGTAACTTTGGTAGGTTAGTTGTTCCAGCTAGTATTTTAATGCTTTTTTTTTTTATTTTTTTATTTTTTTTTTCCTGAAGCTGGATTTGTTTATCTAGGGATAGTAAAGGTGGCACATTTGTCTTGTTTTACAATCTAGTATAAATTGCAGCTGTTATTTGTAAAGAAAATTTAATTGACCTCTAGTGTTATCAAATTGAAATGTATATAATTTAAATCGTAACAGTTTCATTATTTAAGGACTTCAGGAAGAATTACATGGCTTAGTTGATGTTAAAAATCATGATGATGTATTATGAATATTGTAATAGCCCATATGTAGCACAATGCTGTTGAAATCTGCGAGATGATGAAGTTCAATCCATGCAGTATTTCTACTACATTTGTGAAAATCTATCTAAATGCCAATAAATTAAAGTCTTTGGAAAAAAAAAAAATGCAATTACACAGTAGAACTATTTCAGACTCTGTCCTCACACTGCAGTATTGCAAACCTTCTCATAAGACCGCCTCTTCTGGTAAAGAAAGAAGGGTGATAGTTGTAGGAGACTCCCTTCTAAAAGGAACTGAGGGCCCGATATGTCGTCCTGACCCCACCCGGAGGGAAGTGTGCTGCCTTCCTGGGGCACGGGTCAGGGACATCTCTAGAAAGCTGCCTGGGCTTATTCGCCCGTTTGACTACTACCCCTTATTGGTAGTTCAGGTTGGCAGTGATGATACTGCCAAGAGAAGCCTAAGGGCAATCAAAAATGACTTCAAGGGTCTGGGGAGGGTACTGGATGGTGCGGGAATGCAAGTGATCTTCTCTTCTATCCCTTCAGTGGTGGGGAAGGACTCTGAGAGGATCAAAAAAGCCCTCCTCATCAATAAATGGCTTAGAGGATGGTGCAGGCAGAAGAACTTTGGCTTTTTTGATCATGGGGCAATTTACTCGGCTCCTGGCATGACGGCTGCAGATGGAGCTCAACTGTCTACAAGGGGTAAAAGGATCCTAGCCCAGGAGCTGGCAGGCCTCATTGAAAGATCTTTAAACTAGGTAAGAAGAGGGAAGGGGACAAAATGAGGACTGCTGAGGTTCAGGTAGTTCAAGGCTCAAAAGTGAACTTGATGGGTGACAAGGGTGGAGTTCGAAGGGATGGAGTGTGGCAGGGGAATGCTGCCTCCCTGAAGTGTCTATACACTAATGCACGCAGTATGGGAAATAAACAGGAAGAGTTGGAGATCTGCATGCGGTCACATGGCTATGATCTCATTGCGATCACAGAGACGTGGTGGGACAGCTCGCATGACTGGAATGTTGTCATGGAGGGCTATGTGCTTTTTAGGAAAGATCGGCCGGCAAGGCGGGGTGGTGGAGTTGCTCTTTATGTAAGAGAGCAGCTTGAATGTATTGAACTCCACCTGGGGGAGAGTGGTGTAGCAGTGGAGAGCTTGTGGGTAAGAATCAAGGGGCGGGCTGGTATGGCTGACACCGTTGTGGGTGTGTGCTACAGGCCCCCTGATCAGGAGGAGGAGGTTGATGAGGCCTTCCACAAACAGTTGGAAGCAGCGTCACGATCCCAGGCGCTGGTGCTTATGGGGGACTTCAATCATCCAGATATTTGCTGGAAAAGCAATGTGGCCAGGCATGCGCGGTCCAGACGGTTCCTGCAATGTGTTGAAGACAACTTCCTGATGCAGGTGGTTGAGGAATCGACGAGGAGAGGGGTACTGCTGGACCTTATTCTCACTAATAGAGAAGGGCTTGTCAGGGAAGTAAAGGTCGGGGGCAGCTTGGGTTGTAGTGACCACGAGATGGTGGAGTTCAAGATCCTGAGTGGAAGAAGTAAAGCAAAAAGTAGGATTGCTATCCTGGACTTTAGGAGAGCCAACTTCAATCTCTTTCGGGGCCTACTTGGAGCTGTCTCATGGGCTAGGGTGTTGGAAGGCAAGGGGGCCTGTGAGAGCTGGTCGGCATTTAAGCAGCTCTTCTTCCAAGCTCAGGATCGGTGCGTCCCTGTGAGGAAGAAATCGGGAAAGGGTGGCAGGAGACCTGTGTGGATGAGCAAGGAGCTCGTGCACAAACTCAAAGGAAAGAAGAAGGCCCATGAAATGTGGAAAAAGGGTCTGACTACTTGGGAAGAATACAGGAATGTTGTCAGGGTCTGCAGGGATGCGACAAGGAAGGCTAAAGCCCGCCTGGAATTAAATCTGGCAAAGGGGATAAAGGATAATAAAAAAGGTTTTTTCAAGTACATTAACAGTAAAAGGAAGACTAGGGAGAATGTGGCTCCCCTGCTAAGTGACGGGGGTGTTCTGGTAACGGGGGATGCTGAGAAGGCGGAGATACTGAATGCCTTCTTTGCTTCTGTCTTCAGTGAAAAAGCTCCCCCTCGGGATTCTGAGACCCTGGAGATTAGTGAGAGGATCTGGGGAATGGAAGACCCCCCTTCTGTCAGGGAAGAGGTGGTCCGGGAGCGCCTAGGCAACATCAATGTTCAGAAATCCATGGGACCCGATGGGATTCATCCACGGGTGCTGAGGGAGCTGGCAGAGGTGATTGCTGAACCGCTTTCTGTCATCTTTGAGAAGTCTTGGAAGACGGGGAAGGTGCCTGAAGACTGGAAGATAGCCAACATCACCCTGGTCTTCAAAAAAGGCAAGAAGGAAGACCCAGGCAATTATAGGCCAGTCAGCCTCACCTCTGTCCCTGGAAAGGTGATGGAACAGCTTGTACTGGATGTCATCTCCAGACAACTGGAAGAAGAGGAGGTTATCAGGAGTAGGCAGCACGGGTTCACAAGGGGGAGGTCGTGCTTGACCAACCTGGTAGCCTTCTATGATGTTGTCTCTGGCTGGGTGGATAGGGGGAGAGCAGTGGATGTAGTCTACCTTGATTTCAGCAAGGCATTTGATACTGTCCCCTACGACATCCTTATAACAAAGCTGAGGAAGTGTGGGATAGATGAGTGGACAGTGAGGTGGGTTGAGAACTGGCTGACTGGCAGAGCACAGAGGGTCGTTGTTGGTGGTGCAGAGTCCGGTTGGAGGCCTGTAACTAGCGGTGTTCCTCAGGGGTCTGTGCTGGGTCCGGTCTTGTTCAACATCTTCATCAATGACCTTGATGAGGGGATAATGGCCACCCTCAGCAAGTTTGCCGATGATACGAAGTTGGGAGGATTGGCTGACACGCCTGAAGGCTGTGTTGCCATTCAGCAAGACCTGGATAGGCTGGAGAGCTGGGCAGAAAAAAACCGGATGAGGTTTAACAAAAGCAAGTGTAGAGTCTTGCATCTGGGGAGGAATAATTCCATGCACCAGTACAGGTTGGGGGATGACCTGCTGGAGGGGAGCTCTGCAGAGGGACCTGGGTGTCCTGGTGGACGACAGGTTGGCCACGAGCCAGCAGTGTGCCCTTGTGGCCAAAAAGGCCAATGGCTTACCGGGGTGCATTAAAAAGAGCGTGTCCAGCAGGTCAAAGGAGGTGATCCTCCCCCTCTACTCTGCCCTGGTAAGACCTCATCTGGAGTACTGCGTCCAGTTCTGGGCTCCCCAGTACGAAAAAGACAGGGATCTCTTGGAAAGAGTCCAGCGGAGGGCCACGAAGATGGTGAAGGGCCTGGAGCATCTCCCCTATGAAGAAAGGCTGAGTGAACTGGGTCTGTTCAGCCTTGAGAAAAGAAGACTGAGAGGGGACCTGATCCAGGTCTATAAATATCTAAGGTGTGGGGGGCAGAATGGCGAGGATGGACTCTTTTCAGTGGTGAGTGGAGACAGGACAAGGGGAAACGGCTGGAAACTGCAGCATAGGAAGTTCCGCACAAATGTGCGAAGGAACTTCTTTACAGTGAGGTGACGGAGCACTGGAACAGGCTGCCCAGGGAGGTGGTGGAGTCTCCTTCTCTGGAGATGTTCAAGACCTGCCTGGATGCCTACCTGTGCGACCTGCTGTAGGGAACCTGCTTTGGCAGGGGGGTTGGACTCGATGATCTCTGGAGGTCCCTTCCAACCCCTACAATTCTGTGATTCTGTGATTCTGTGATTCTGTGATAACTTTGCAGTTCTGACTAGATTGTTTAAAAAAGCCAGCATGACCGAGCACATCATTATATGGCCAAAGCCTTATCTTTACTTATTTCATCAAGCTTTTTTGATGCCTGCTTTGAATGCTCAGTCCTGTCAGATGAGAACTTTAGAAAGACTGGAGGAATGGAAGAGTGTTTTTGTCAAAGAATTACAGTGAGATTGAGTGTGAAAATGCATGAGAAATTGTCACTGTGAGAATGGAAGCCACCAGCAGAGAGGACATATTTGTTGGGCAAGCAAAATTAAGACAAGGAAGGACATAACTGAGAAATGGAGGAAGAGATGTGAGGAAGCAATAGTGAAAAGTATCATGAAGAAAAGCAACTTCAGTACTGAAAAAGAAAAAGCAATTTCAGTACTGCTGAACCAGCAGCTCCCTCAGACACTGACGTGTGACTTTTGGGATAATTGATAGCTGTACAAGAAGGCAGGGATAAGGAACAGAGGTAGAGGGCATATAGGAAAGATTGCTAATAAGATGCTGCAGGGTCACTTTAGGGCCATCTCTCTCTATGATAGTGTTCGGAAACTCAGAATTTCTGGGGTTGTGTGACACATACATGATCCCTGAAGGCAGTCTGTTATACACTCGCAGTCATTATTGCCTGTTCTGGAGGATGACAGCCTGCTGCTGCTTCCAGTTCCTCCGTCTTTCATGTGGTAGAGGTCTCATGCTCTCATTCTTCAATTCTTCAATTTACAGTTCTGCTGATGATCATATGGATTTCAAAATATGGTGTTCCATAGTAGCATGGAAATTTTCTTGGTAGCTTTTTATCAACCTTAGCAATTATAGAAAAATAAAATAATACTATTCAAATTATACATTAAATGTTCATTTATAAAAAAAAGTACATTAAGATTACCTGTATAACATTAAATTGGACGCTTGCTGAAATACAGTGCAACTGCACTTAGCTATACTACCATCAGCAGTGGGTACTTTTAGAACTCTGTCAAAAGCTTTTGAGAAAAACAAGTCACCATTCTATTTTTTAGTCCTATGTTGTATACACATCAACTACTTTACATTTAATCTATTCAGTACAGACTTTATCTTAAAATAATTGTTAAATTTTAGAAATTAGTCACAATTTTCTGCTTAAAATTTTGTCTCACTGCCCCAAATTAATTTTAAATAATAACTTTTACTTTCAGATTTATTAATAATTAATGCTAAAGCTAATTTATTGCCGAGTCAGAAGATAATCCATTGTCTCTTGAGTAATCTGCATGTATTCATTGGGCCTGTCAAAGATTTCCAAGGAACAGGAGTTGACTTTCTAATAGTGTCGGTGAAATCTAATTAATCCTTAACTCTTAAAAATAAACAAATAAATAATTTAATAATTCAGAACTTCACTTACAGAATCATATAATCATTGAATCACCAAGGTTAAGAAAGGCCTCCAAGATCATCCAATTCAATGATCTACCTACTACCACTATTTCCCACTAAATCACGTCCCTTAGTACAACATCTAAATTTTTCTTGAACACTTCTAGGGTCAGTGACTGCACCAGTTCCCTAGGCAGCTCTTTCCTGTGTCAGATCACTCTTTTTGAGAATAATTTTCTTCCTACTATCCAACCTGAACCTTCCCTGGTGCGACTTAAGGCCAGTATTCAAGGTGTGGCCTCACCAGATCTGAATACAGAGGAGCAATCACTTCCCTGCTCCTGCTGGCAGCACTGTTTCTGATACAAGCCAGGATGCTGTTAGCCTTCTTGGCTACCTGGGCACACTGCTGGCTTATGTTTAGCTGAGCATCAATCAACACCCCCAGGTCTATTTCCTCCACACAGTGTTCCAGCCACTCTGCCCCAAGCCTGTAGCATTGCCTGGGGTTGTTGTGGCCAAATGTAGGACCCAGCACTTGGTCTTGTTGAACTTCATCCCATTGGCCTCAGCCCAGTGACCCATTCTGTCCAGATTCTCATGGAGATTTTTGAAATACGTAGTAGGATTGGCAGTTATAATACAGACAGAAAATGTGCATGATATTTAATAGTGCACAAAGAAGTTAAGTACAGAGTACATGTATCCATGGACAAAGACTTTTTAAAGCAGGTATTACCACTTAAAAAAACACACGGGGATAATTGTAATTAATTCTGTGACAGTGTCATCTCAAAACTCAAGAGCAGCCAATAACAATAAAAGTAGTTAGAACATCTGATAGGAAAGGAAGCAAGTAGTAAGCCTAGTCTTTTTTGTGTGAGTCTGTGATGCATCCAATTATTGAATACCATATGGATTCAACTGGATGTAGCTCCAGACAAAGTTGACAGAGAAATAAGCAATTCCAGTATAGGTGGAAAGATGTGAGGGAGAACTAGAGCAGAGATCTGTAAAAGTACCCATATGATGGAGAAGACAGCAGACACTTACTTCTACCTCAAAGGCAGGGAGTTTGCAATACATTGCCAAGTAAGCTTAAAACAGAGAAAAATAAATGATTTTGAAATGTTCCCATATGTTGTCAGTGTGTAACAGACTTACGATATACAGAGGTAGAGATTTTTGGTATGTCATGTTTTATTTGCAAGACTCATTGCCACACGGTGTTGCTATGCTCAGGAATCTGCGTTTAAATACAGATAAGTGCACAAATTCACAGTGGAGAGGCCAACTAAATGCAGCTTGCTTGGCTTTTGCTTCGGGTCCCTAACTTGTTAATTTTCAGCAGCTGAGCAGGGAAGAGCTGTTCTTTACAGTCCCGATTTCCTAAATATCCCTGCAAAAGACAAGCTACTAGTGCAGACAGGCTGCAGTCTGGCATCTCACCATTCCTGGGTGAAGCATCCTTCTTTTCCATTACTGAAACAGAAAATCGTTACTGAGTTTTTATCAAATTAAGCAGTCATTTTGTTTCCTAAGTCCTAATGTGTAAGTCTAATGAGCGTAGAAGTAGGAGTAGAATATTAAAAGATCTAAATTATAGTGTTATATCTTCTTGTAGGCCATTCCACTCAAGAACATGATTACAGTGATTAAATTGTATTATAAAGCATATCAAGGCATCCTTACTTTTTATTGCAGTGTTGAAATATTGGTATGATATTAAGCATTTGTTTTGCAATTGCAAAAAAACTGCAAACTTTAAAGCTCATGAACATAGCAGTTATTAACGAAGGAGCTGAGAAACCATTGGTTATGATCAGTCATGGGAGGTTCAGGTTCGATATCAGGAAAAGGTTCTTCACCAAGAAGTTGGTTGAGTACTGAAAAAAGAATTCAAGAAACACCTGGGCTCTCAGACGTACAGTCTGATTTCAGAGTGGTGTTGTGTGGAGCTAGGAGTTGGCCTTGGTGATCCTTGTGGGTCCATTCCAACTCGGGATATTCCATGATTCTGTGATTTTCTGATTATGAAAGTACTCCCAGAATCAACTGGACTAATGTCCTTCAGGTATTTTCTTCCAGCTCTTCGCACACATTGTCTGTCAGTTGAAATAAACCTGTTGTATGAGTATTTTGGTCTTATTCAAATTGCTAGGGTGTAACCTGTGAAAAAAACTCAACTCTTGGTTTTAAATAAACTGTTCTGAACAAGAAGGTGCATGGTTCTCCTAGAAGGTCATATGAATGAGAAACTTAAGAAATCAAAAGACACGTATATATGAGTCACTGCTCTGGAAGCCTTCATTTCTATAAAATTGCCTTTGATTTTTGTTTCATTGGTGATGTACTTTCAAAGACATCTCTTTTCACACTCAACACTAGAATGTGTTAGCAATAATAATATATTACTTGTTGTTACTGAACTTGAATGCAATTAAGAATTACTCCAGAGTAAAAAAGATATTATTATTGAAGACTTGTAGCATTGTAAAACTTATTTTCTCTTGCATTCAATTTAGCATTGCCTGACTAGTTCTACAGACACAGTATGCTGTGAGAGCTTTGCTGGTTGCTTTCCATATCATAAAAGGTTTTAAAATCCCAAAAGTGAACTGTTCACATTTAATGCGCTTCATGCTAGCAACTGAATCTTACCAAACAGGATTCTGCACTAAAGAAAAAAAGTTAAAATTCAGTTGAGCACCATGGATGTTGATGAGCACTGTTTTAGTAAGGACATTTTCTTTTAACGTCTGTTGTGCAGTAAAGCCAACCTGAAATAATAACACAGTGATGTTACAAACAAGGAAAAACAAAGACTGCAAATGAATGGGAAGATTTTCTCTCCTTACACAATCTTTTATGAAATAAATAAATAGCTCCATTATCAGATCAATCTGCTACCTCTCTGTTGCTGTTTGCTGTTCCACCAATTAGTCGAACCTTTCAGTAGAGATCTTACCTCATTGCAGCTATGCTCTACGCTGATTAACAGTCCCAGCTTTCAAACTTTTGGGAGCAGAAAAGTAATTTATTGCTACCTGCTGTTCAAACTACCATTTAAAAGCTTACCTTGTGACATGGAGTAGCTTGATTCTCCAGTCAGTGAATTATCTGCGCTGGCTCAAGAAAAGCTATGCTCCTGCTTATGTTTTCTGATGCTTTTCCTCTGTTGTTGTACACCTGATTCTCATACTAACTTAATTATTCCTGTCTGTGTAGAGCCAGTAGCTGTTGCTCTCATTTATCACAGAACTTACTTAGCTCACAGATACTGTAATATGTTTGTCCCTAAAAAAAAAAGAGAAGAAAAAAAATGCAGCTTAAGAGCAGAAAGGAAGCAGTTCTAAGATGTTACAGAAGCAGTTTTTTTCCACATAGACCCATATTTGAAAATCACTAAAAATAAACTATTAAATTTATCCAAAATTATTCATTAACATTTACTCTATTTGACATTTTAAGAGTATAATTTATAAATATTATACAAAATTAAGATAATAGACAAAGTACATTCTATAACACAGTTCTTTGTCCTTCTTCATGTTAAAAATAACAATGTTTCTTTAATATTCATTTTAAATAAAACAAACCTTCTGAAGCTGTACCTGCTGTATCTAGGGGTGATGCAATTGCAAATAAGCTGCCATGATTCAGTACTTGAAGAATACATAGCCATCTTTTACATGTTTGTTATGGCATGGTAAATGACCTGCTGCCTGTATTTAAAACTCACTTGAGGAATGATAAAATCAGATCTCAGTATTTATGTTCAGCTTGGCTTTTCACTACTCTGCAAGAAAAGTTGAGATGATCTTGCATTTTTTTTCAGAATGGAACATTAGAAACAGTTTATAAAGAGAAATCTTTTATGATCTCCTTATCCTATGCTTATCCTATGCTTAGAGAGAAAAGTCTGTCTCTGTCATAGCTCTGGAAAACAAGAAATGTGAGACAGGATTTACCAGGTGGGCTGATTCTATTGGACAGAAGTTCATTCTTCTCCTACCAGCTAGTGGAAATAGAAATGAGGAAATGCTACATTAGGAGAATCATTTAATGAAGCTGAGTGATCTTAATTTTTGTTTTTGTGGTGGGGATTGTTGTCTTCCACAGTTGGCAGGCGCTCTTGAAGGTAAGTTCTAGTTTGCATAGGGGAGAAGGTAAAGTGTTAGGAGGAGATTTTAAGATACTCTGTTGCAGCAAGTATTACTTTGAAGGATTAATGGCCTAAATAAAACACAGTTTTCATGACTAGACAGTCATCTGTCCTGTACATTTTAATCATTTTCTGCTTTTCTGCCATTTTCAACTTTGAGTTATTTTTTCTCTACTTAATTGACATTTGAGAATCAAATTGAGAGATAAAATAAGTTTATACTGATCTGACCCAGACCTTTGATGCTGTGTACCGCTTATTTTCAAGCACTTGCTTTTCTTGCTTTTCCTTTTCTAATACAATGTTTAGCCAGAGTTGAACTCTGCAATTGGCAGAATTAACATTCAGCAACCTATCTGTCTGGATGAAGTTATCTAAGGAACATGTTCAGTCCATGGTCTTAACGACAACAAAGGATGACATCTGATGGCAAGTAGATGGTTATGACAATCTCTGTACAGTTACAGGCCTTTAAAATAAGGGCATTCGTATTTTGAATTAACTGATGCCTGGAATTCTGTTCCAAAGAAAGAATTAAAATGATAAGTTTGAATTCCTGTCCTTAACCACAAGAATTCTCTTCGGCCCAATTACAGATGGTCTGTTGTTAGCTATGTCACAGCGTCATTTGTGTTATAGCAACAAGGACTAGCAATGTCAGCACAGTCACTTTTGAAAGAATTGTTCTGATTTTTTGTTATCCTTCCATTCAGCAAGACTGAAAGGAGTGCAAAATACTAAATACTAAACATTTTAAAATTTGCTGAGTTCCGAGATGATATTTGTTAGTGATGTCTGTTTATGTTTAAAGGAGAAATTTGATTTCAGTATCTAGATTGATGTGGAATGTTTCTCTCCATTTTGCTTCTGGAAGCAGTTTGTAACTGCTCGTTAATGTAGCAATCTCTTATATCTATCCATCACTATGGCATGATTTGTGTCTAAGCACAAGCTTGGATGGTCACTCACTGTTGACTCAATTGTAGTTCTAGCATTCACAGTATATTTAAAGGGCAGCAACACTCATGTCATCTGCCACTCAAAGATGAGTAACTTGTCTTTAGTAAGTAAGGAAGTTGTTTGTGGACTGCTTAGTGTCTTAAGACACAGAGAAATCTACATGTTGTATTCTTCTTCCTGCACTGAGGCAATATTTCTTCAGTTTTCACAGTAGGTATAATTCATATTTGATATTTGTATTTGTTCTTTCTTTAATACATTGTCTAAAAACAAAAGAGTTTTTTGAGGGCATAAAAGGAAGTACTGGTCTAAAACAAAATAAATAATAGAAGTGTGGTCTTTTTTTATTATTATTTCCTTTAGATTTTTGGTGTTGAAAAAAGCGATTGATTTAGTAGATAAATTATTAAATTCACACCTCTGAGGCAAGTGTAAAATAAACTGAGAAAAAATAATTGCTGCTGTAAGTATATTTTTAAAAGGATTGTACTGTATGATTGACAGAATGCTTTATAACCAAATGAATTACAACTGTGCTATTTTGATAGTTGGTAACCTTGAATTGCTGATTTTTTAACTGTAAAGTTTTCCCTGGGAAAGTCGGGAACAGAGGATTCTCAAAACGTATGTCAGATTGCTATGAATAATTTTATTAGCATTTAGTGAGACCAGTTTTTCTGTAAAGCAGCTACTCCTTTTCCCCCAAAGGATGAAACCAGAAACTAACAACAAAGGAAAATTTGTTCTCTGTATCTGCCAGTGCATCCACAACTATAATAAATTTTGGTACTTGTGAAAGTCACAGCAAAACCACACCCATATGAGGCACGGGAGAGCCAGAAGAACCGAAAGAGTTTCATTAACTGCTTGGCCTCTATGTGTTTTCAGGTTTGCGATTTTCATCTGGCTGATGCTGTATTGCTGTGATCAGAGACAGTGCCATATGCTGGATCTTCTGGCAGAAGCTAGGATATGACAGCAATTACATCTTGGCACTCTTTAGAGAGAAACTTAGGAAATTATGAGTCAAGTTTCACTCTGCCAGTAGGCCCAGAGGTATCTGCTAGGGCCCACACAGTAGCTGGAGAAGTTGCATGGCAGAAAATGTATTAGATGGTGTATTTCTTCTGAAAGCTGCTGGTTGTCTCCTGTGGATCTCAACCTGGTACTACATTCCCTCTTCCCCTTTCCCCAGGGGCTCACTAGGAAATTCATGGTAAGTATTGCCTCGTCAAGCTGCTGGCCTCTAGACAGCAGAAGAGAAACAAAAAATGACCTCTCAGTATCAATTCTAGGACATTAATCCTTGTATCTGACCTCACAGGCTGCTGTCAATTTGGTTTGGAGCAGCAGAGTGAAATGGCTGTAGCTTTGTCAACGGGGTTACTTGTTTGAGATGCGGTGTGCATAATCACGTGTTGAAGGCTGAATCTGTAAAGAGAGCAAATGAAATTTGCTTAAAGTGAATTGATGGCCAGTGAGATGAATGGCTTACATACTTTGTTACCATCTCTACAGTGTTCTAGGATATGGCTCACTTTGACCACAGCTCTGCTGGTAAGCCTTCAGGATGCTGGGCAGGAGAATGGTATTTTGACAAATAATATGTAACTTCATTTTAAATTATTAGTGAAAAAGACCCCTTTTCAGGAAATATGCATCATATTATCTTTTAAGTGGTAACATAAATAATGCATAAAGTTAATGAAATCACAGAAAGCTGTTAGATCAAAAAAGAAAAAAGAAAAAAAAAGCAGAAAGAAAGAAAGCAGAGCATTTGGGAAAAATTGTCACTGAACTTCAGAGATAAGGTATTCCCTTTCAGTACCACATTTCCCATAAACCACTTTCATGTCACACTTCTGTTGGGTCTGTATATGCAATTGCTCATATGCTGTAATATTGTGTTTCAATTCTGATGTTTCCTTTAACAGCACACTTTACTTGTCAAAAAAGCCCTACTGAAAGGATCTTGACAGATTTGCTGTGCATGCTTTTAAACTTATTGCTGTGTTTTCTTTATGTTCTCAGCCACTAATATGCACCTGATCTTTTGTCTCTGTATCACCAGGCCTCCTGAACCTGTTTACAGCACTGTGAACAAACTGTGTGATAAACCACCTTCTCCTAGGCACTATTCCCCTGTCGAGTGTGACAAAAACTTCCTTCTTACAGCTCCCTATCCCCACTACCACATAGGCCTGCTCCCTGACTCTGAGATCACCAGGTACTGCATGCGCTTCTTCCTCACCTCCTTCGTTAGAGTGCATGAACATCGCTAGGTTTATCTCATAGTTTGCACCTTCACCATAGATCTTTTTCTACAGCTTGTGCTTATTTTTAACCACGCTTTCACATTTGCACCACTGGAAGATATATGCTATTTTGGTATATAATTTTGGTCATCCAAAATCCAGTGATGATTACAGGCAATGTTTTAATCCATTGGAATGGTGCTCTAAAATAGGCTGTGTCATATCTATCACATTTTACAGCTTAATTCAGTATACATTGTTCTGTAATTATGTAAAATGACTAAGATTTCACTGAAAGCTGTAGTAATTTAGTTGGAATTCAGTCATTTTGTTTCTGTGTTGTGCATAGTTTTTTTACTATCTTTGGATTTATAGAATAGCTGCCTAAGCCTCTGAAAGAAAATGAGCACACACAAAAAAAATAAAATAAAAACAAAATAAACAAACCCACCTCACCAAGTCATAGCTGAGAGTATGTTTAAAATTTAGCAATTTATAGGCTAGCTGTGCTCTTAGAATACAGTGAGTAAAACCTACAATAATGAACATTTCAGTTATTGAAAAAATTGGAAGGCATTGCTATAAAATAGCCAGTGATTACCTTCAAGAAAAAGGTTTAAAAAAAAGTTAAGAAATAAATTACACTGTTCAAAACTGTATGCTAGTATAACTTAGTGAGGTATTCTTCTGTAGCTTATTAAACTATTTATAAACAGGATCTAGGAGACAAGAGTTAGGCACAAGTTTTCAAGTAGGTATTGTGTGCTTCCTTTGTCAGGATAATAAATGGAAAAAACCTTTTATATTCTACAGCAGAAGAAAAAATAATTGTATTTGAAACTTTGATCATAGACATTTATCACAAATATATATATATATATATACTTTTCAAAGAGAAGAGAACCGTGGGAAGAAGAGAGCATAAGTTTGTAAGTGGAAAATAAAATGATAAATTAATGTAAGATATAATAACAGGAAAGAAACCTTGGAGATTAGAAAAACATCTGTGAAAGGCATTGCAGTACTATAAAATAGAAAGATAAATTAAAAAAAAAAAAACAAGACTTGCTAGTGATGAATGCAGCAGATGTGGTGGGACTTTACAGAAGCTGTTGGTTTCTTATGATGAAAACTGTGTGGCTTCTAGAATTTGTAAAATGCTTAATCACTGCACAAAGTGATTAGTCCAGCTGTTGAGACCAGTGCAAAAATAGTTAAAAAACATTCATAAGGACAACATTTTATAAAGGTGCTAAGCACTAATAGATCTGTCCACAATATCTAAATGTCTCTGCAGATACTATTGTGAAGGAAGATCAAAAAGTAGTAAAATGACCTCAGGTCTTTAGGTACACAAGTAGTTTGTCTGCAATATCATAATGTTTCTGAGTGTTTAGAGACAGACAACAGAAGAGATCATTATAAAAGTATTCCTAATCAACAGCAGTCATTTTAAAAAGAAAAAAGAAAAAACACCTGAACTCAAAAGCGGAACTAGTGGCTTCTAGGGGAATTTGCTACCATGTAAATGGAGTTTGTTAATCATAGACAAGTGCAATTCCTTGCCCAGTAAGTTATCTCTATAGTTAGGACTATCAGATCTATGGGGTTAGCATAGGGAAAAAAGTTTGTTAAAGGTTATCGCCTGCTGACCACCTACACCAATAATCAGGGAAGCCCTGGAGAGCAGATCTGGGCCATTTGTGCTGCTAGTAATTCTCTACATCCTTTTGTTTTAGTGTGTGATTGAACACTCACTTGGTCATCAGACATTTGATGATCTGACATCAGGACTTAAAAAACAGAGGTTTGTTCAACTGTCAGCTAACAGTTCTCCTTAATAACAAGGTTTTATTTCTCATCATTCCAGTTCAACATAAAATTAAGCCCTATTCCCTATACATTTAACCAGTTTCAGTATTCCAACAAAAACTGCAGAGAGATAACAAAAAGATGAGAAAAGACACAACTCATGGTTTAATGCTCTGCAATATGCTTTGCTACATGCTGTGACAGAGGCGACTGATTGCTATCATTTATTCTTCCTTCCCACTGTGCAATTACATCTAGATTGGAAATATGACCATTTTTGATATTCGCAAATGCTGTCATTTTTTCCCCTGGGCTCTTTGAATGACCATGGAGGAAGCCATTCTAAATATTTTTCACCAATATGCCTTTGGTGACGAAAGAGACAGCATTATGAGGTATACCATAATCCAATCTCCAAAACAGACTCAGTATTTACATTTGGATGCTGTGTAATAGGGAAGTATTAAGCTCATTTTAAACCCAATAGAAGTGGCTATGTTTTAAAAGTGTTCATTGTGCACAGCCCTAAATTTCAGAAAAGTACTGTTGTCTAATGGGATGTGATGTGTTGAATCCATATAAAGACCTTCTTCTAAATCTGCAGCTGTGCTACCACTATGTCTATTGAAAACTGTTCTACCAAAGAAAATCCTCCAAATATCACCCAAGTATCTTTAAAGATCTGCATTTGTCTACCTAAATTCCACAAAGCCCTGTTTCTCCGGGTTATTTACTTTCTTGCTCTCCAGTCAAATGTGAAGAGTTCTTGGTCTTCTTGCAGGCTTCCTTGACATAGTTTTTCATTAGAATTTGTCAGCCCTAGGCTTGTGGAGGAAGTTGCAGGGATTGTTTGCTTGTTTTGGTAACTGCAGTCATTGTCATATCTCTGTGTTCCAATACTGAGAATCTGCTGGTGAACTTCAAATCATTTGATTTGAAAAATAACTCTTCCAGAGGAAGAGGAACGTGATGTCTTGTTCTCCCAACTTAAATGCTTGTAAGCCAGCCAACTCCTTTCAAATTGCTGCTCCAGATAATTTGTCAGCCACTCCTCAGATGATCACTTTGTCAAGGCTCATTAACTTAATAGGCAAAGAGAATTCATAGGCCAAAGCTTTATTTGTCTATAATAAATTTGAGTTTATAACCTTTGCTTTAATGGTGATCTGTCTGGGTCTCTGTGTAGCTTAGCAGTCTAGGAGAATATACTCCAATTTTAGGATGAAAGTAGTTTGGTTTTGATCAGTTAATGTAAATTGACATTAGCAATTCTATGTTGATGTACAACAGCTGAAAATATGTCCCATCAAAGGCAGAAGTAGAGAGAGAATTTTGGAGCAGTAAGCTTTCCTCTAAGAGAACCAAGTGGGAATGGAGAAGGATATTCATACTCTCTCAAAATTATTGACAATACACATAATTATTGACAATTATGTGTATAATTAGATTATTGACAGCCAAAAAAATTGCAGCTCGTGGGGTAGCAGAGTTTCTACAAATAAGAGTTTCTGCGCTATGTAACATAAAATGTTGTGTTTGTGGTCTTAGTCCTGAGAAATTCTTTGCATTTGCCACAAGACACACTTCAGTTCTGTACAGAATTGACTTCCCTGTCTTCAGTGAATTCCTCTTGGCACTCAAGTTACTAGCACAGTTTTTGTTAAAACTAGCTCCAATATTGTTGATTTGTATTTGTTTTTGTTGTTTGTTTGTTTTCATTTTCAATAGGTATTTAGTTTTCTCTTCGGCTGTTGATCTGTGATGGCATCAGTATTTTTTAATGCATGTAGTGGAAGGAACCATGCTTTCTTGTCATGGGAGAAAAGCAAGAGAGCATCCCTGAAAAATAAAAATACGGGAAAATTTTATTCATCTTATGTATGACTTTTTTGGATGTTGAGATTCTCCTTATAGGGCTTATCCTACTTATGGGGCTCGGTGACTGGAAAATATTTGGCTTACGTTTAGAACCAATTTCTTGAAGTTTCCTGAAACCCGGATCAGTTCTCACTAACACTGATTTGCTGTCTTTGACAGTTAAAGATTTTTTGCTTTGTTTTCCCAGCCTATGAAAGGGTCTTAACAATGATCACACAGAGCTTCTCTGAGCTATCTATGACAGTTTCATTCTATTATTAACAGCAGTTTGTGTTACTGCATAATAACACAGTGAATGATTTTAAGATATTTGATGAATTAATGTCATCATTTCTTGGAACTCCACTACTTTTTCACCAATGAGGATTAGGAAGAGAGAATAATATTGGTACGTGGATCTAGAGCAAAGCCTTTTAAAGAAAACATGCTATTTTCATTGGTATTCAGGGGTGACTCAGCATCAAACAATTCAGAAAAGCAATACGTATAAGTGTGCTGAAGTGTCTACACATGGAGTGGATATGGGTAAGGTGCCTGTAACATCCATTACCTTAATGATTGACATGTGGAGCTGCTTCTGATATGTTCCCACGTCCTCCACATAAGCACACAAGGGTCACTACATTGAGTAGCCTCTGCACTCAGACTAGTGCATGCCTGCAGTGCTAAGCACTGCTGCTTATGGTCATTTCATTATAGGGACCCCTGGGATCCCTCTGCAATGAAGGAACAGCTGAGAAGATGCCAATTGCTTTTTACTGATCGTGGCAAGAAGCTATTTCAAAATGGGAGTGAATGGTGGGCTTCTTTTATGCCCACTGCAATTGCATCGTGGATTTTTTTTCACAGTAACCAGGGTGCTTTCACACCAGTGACTCCACCACACTCCTCTCTCAGCCCTCCTCCACAGAACAAGGGAAGAGAATTGTAATGAAAGAAAAGTTCATGGGTTGAGATCACTCACCAATTACTGCCACGGGCGAAACAGACTTAGCATAGGGACACTTAGAAGAGGGAGATTAATGTAATTTATTGCTTGTTGATAGCAGACTAGAGCAATGGGAAATGCAGGGGGAAA
This sequence comes from Lagopus leucura, assembly GCF_019238085.1. NCBI lineage: Eukaryota > Metazoa > Chordata > Aves > Galliformes > Phasianidae > Lagopus > Lagopus leucura. Next base: position 4,579,252 of record NW_024962254.1, read on the forward strand.
ACCTGCTCCACCGTGGGCCTCTCCAGGGCCACAGGGAGCTGCTGCTCCATGTCTGGAGCACCTCCTGCCCTCTTTCTGCAATGACCTGCACCAGGTCCCTTTTGGAATCTCAGTCCTCCACTACCAAAACCGTGCCATGTAAGCCCAACATAATAGCTCACTGGGAACAAGCTTACTGTCAAAATGATGCATATAGCTGTTCTTGTGAGTGCCTACCTTCCAGGAAAGCTCTTGTCATCATTATTGAAACTCACATCGTACAGGAGTACTCATCGACCCATTTCAATCCCATGTTTTAATATGGGAATTATATCTCCCCAAACACATCTGGCCGTATTCTGAGCTTTTTGAAATGCCTGACAACCTGAAGATGGAATCTATCAAGGAGGCAGTAGAAAAGATGGAGATTAAGAAATCCACTCTTCAGCTTGCCCCTCATAAACACAACCACATTCTTAAATTTAAAATGATTTTTTCCTGTTTCAGTCAGATTCATCTATTTATTAGAAAATGTCAATTGTAAAATTGAAAGTGAGTCTGTTTGGGCAAATGATTTTAAATATTCAATATGAGAATTTCAGCAGATCGTTATTTTTTCCTATTAATATCATGGAATCAGCATCTGGATGGATCTGCCTTTTACACAGTGCAACCACAGGCAGCAAGCTTATGTGTAGGAACTAACACCACTAAATAGCACTATTTAAAGTCATTGGAAGAGGATAAGTGAACAAATCTTTGAACAACAAAATAGGATACACTGTCAGTGTCAGTGGAAACAAAGTCATCCTATAGTCACAAAGGAGAAATAGTGTAAGAAAATGAAATGTAAATGTTTAAAATAAGCCGTGGTAAAGCATCTCAATGAAACCATAAGGTGGTATTTTCAAAAATGACTTCAAGACTCATCTGTGCCTAAACATGTGTTTAGATATTCAGAGGTATAGAGCATATATCAGCCCCTAAGCAATTTAAGATATTAAACTGGGCACCAAAGTGCCTGGTTTGGGTACTGCTCTTCACACTGATGGCCACTGAAGCATCCTGTTGTTGCTGATTTAGTGAGAGTTAGCTATTTTAGTGCTATGGTCTTAGCTCCTCAAACAACATCCTCACAAATTCAGTACCTCTTTAACTTTGAACACCTAGACATCTCCAAAAATAAGCCTGATCCTTTTGATTCACAAGTGGGAATATACGTTGCAGTGGTTGACAAGATACAGTCCAGCTGTATACAGCTGCATGCATGTTATGCTTTCCTGGGCTGGGCTGCTTCAGAATGCAACTGCAGGATTTCAGTACTTTATAGTTATTTGCAATAGGGCAAAACAAAATCAGCATAAACTGATTAACGGTCTACAACCAGCATGCAATGTCTTGTTGTAGGTTGTCCCTGCTGAGGAATCAAACTCTTGAGACATTTAAATTATTTAGGATCTTTTGAAAACAGTAAAAATGTACTGTGATTATCTCTTATTACATTTAATTAACAATTTTAAAACTCTCCATAGTAATGATTTCTTATTTTTTTTTAATCCTGACTCAAGTGTGGTCTTTAAGTAAATGATTCAGTCATATAACTGTTGTTGTTTATGACAGAAAAATGATGAAGCCTCAGTTTTCAAGTTATTTTGCATGGCCAAATCTCTGAGCTTAATAAGCACTAACATTCCTGTAAACTCTCTTTTGCTCTTTCCTTTTTATTTAATGAGGAGATTTCTATTTTGGACACTATTAATTAGAACGATTAGGAAGATGCACCTTTAGAAAACTGAGAGAGATGATTACAGGAGAAACTTAATCTGTAGAGGCATAAAATCACTACAGTTCAAGTGTTTAATTATGTAAAGTTCAGAAGATTTCAGGTTAAGATGGAATGCTTCAGGTTAGAGTTGCTGGGGTTTATTTCCAGTTGTGCTGCTGACTAAATATGTTTACTTGAGCAAATCACTTAATTCTATTTGCCTTACTTTAACTAGCAGTGAAATAATCTTCTTACTCAGTCATGTTGAGAAGGATAGCTAGTATCAATACACAGAAGAATTATTTTTTTAAAGAAACAAAGGAAAAAATAAGTTGTTTCTATTCTATCATTTGGGAAATATTTTGTACTATGGGAATAGCCTAAGAAGTCTAATAATATTCTTGGATATATTAGTCAAAGTATCACCAGCAGTAAAAAGAGGTGATCCTTCCCCTGTGCTTAGCAATTGAGGCTATACTTGGGGTACTGTGTTCAGTACTCAGGCCTCTGTTACAAGAGGGACACGAACATAACTGGAGAGAGTCCAACAAAGGGCCACTAAGATGATGAAGGGCCTGGAGCCTCTCTGCTATGAGGAAGGCTGAGGAAGCTTGGACCATTCAGCCTGGAGAAGATGAGGCTCAGGGGGATATCATCAATATCCATAAATACCTGAACAGAGGATGCAAAGAGAGCAGAGACAGGCTTTTGTCAGGTCAAGAGGCAATGGGAAGAAAGTGGAGCACAGGGGTTCTGAATACCAGAAAGCATTTCTGCACTGTGTGGGTGACAGTGCACTGGGAAAGATTGCTGAGAGAGGTCATGAAGTCTCCTCCTTGGAGATCTTCAAAAGCCACCTGGAGATGATGTTAGACAAATTGCTTTAGATGTTCCTGCTTGAGCAGGGATTGGGTCAGATAGATTCAGAGATTTCTTTCAACCTCAGCCATTCTGTGATTTTCTGAATGTATGGCTTGATTTTCAGAATTACTGTGTTTTCTTGAGTTACGGATCTGCTTTAATGTTCCACATTGACTGAAGTTAAACAGTATATTCTTAGCTCATAAAATGGACAGAGATTTTAGCATAGTTTAGTTAAACAGAATATTTTCTTTCCTAGATCTTTAGAGAAGAAAAAAAGTTGTCATTTCTTAGTAAAAAAACATCTAAACCGCTGGTATGAAAATTTTCCTGCTGCCATGATTACAGATGTACCCACATAGAGACATTTGGGAACAAAGAAGGAAGATGTCTCCTTCCTTTTCAGTCCTATAAGAAAGCTCTGAAATTCAGTCCCTGAGAAAAACAAAGCAAACAATCCTGAATTTTGGAGTGCCTATCGTATGCCTTTTTTAGATTAATGATAAAGGCTGGAATCAGAAAGCTTAAAAAGATATCTGGTCACTTTTGGCTGGTTCCTGCTTGAGTTTTGGCCTGTGCTGTCAGTCACTCAGTGTGGGGAGGCTGAGGTGGATTATGACCCTTGAAATTGAAATTTTATCTGATGTCTGTTTCACCTGACACTGGCTACCAGTTTCTCTTTACCACAGTAATGGAATAGCTTGGGTTGCAAGGGGCTTGAAAGATCATTTAGTTCCAACCTCCCTGCAGCTGGTTGCCCAGGGCGTCATCCAGCCTGATCTTGAACACCATTCAGGGATGGTTTGATAATGCATCAGATCATCTCACAAAAATCCAAGCCGTCCATTTATAACTAAGTCCACCACACAACTATGTTGTTTGAAACATGTTCTGGTCCATGAATGTATTCTAAAATCCCTTTGAAACAGTTCTTCCAGCAAGATAGAGCAGTAGAGCTCCACACACAATGTTCATTCAGATGCATCAGATTGTCAGGATAAATTTAAACCCACGTTTTTTATATTGGTTCCATATCAGGTTTGGGTATATTCAGAACAGATGACAGTGTCTCTCTGCACAAGGGTGCTACAAAAGCAAGTTGGAGCCATTCACTAATTCAGATCTTGTCCACAGTGCTGAAAGTTAATGGCAATTATTACCTTATTACCTAGCAACTGTCTAAAGGCTGATGTAAGAAATGAGTTTGGAGATTTCAGTTTCATTCCTGTGGACAATTTTACACATCATAAAAATCATCACTCCGTCTGTCATAGCAATTGCTAGACTCTCAGCTCATCAGAGAAGCCAAGAATAGATTTAACCTGGAGAACAAATTACTCTTTTTACCCCAAGAGAGAGTTCTTTGAGCTTAGAAATAAAATATGACTGTGGAGGAAGGGTAAATAATGCTACCCTGTGTCTGCCTATGGAGTACGTGTTGGAGGAAAAGTAATTTCCAAGGTTACATCTACACAAAAAAGAGTAAGAAAGCTTGCTGGTTAGAGCAGAGGGCTGAAAACAGAAATTTCTCTGCACTTCTGGCAGATCATATGACCCTTGGCAACTTTCACCTTTCCTTTCAATTTGTCCAATTGTGAAATACATGACACATCCACAGAACCCAACAGCCATCAGTTAAAATGTATTTCCAGCAGGTGTAGGTAGGCATGATTTTTTGTACTGCATAAACAAGTGTGATCATTAGTATCAAATGCAGCGATAGGAAGCATCATTACAAGCAGGTGGAACCTCTAATTACTTGTAATCTGTCATGAAAATGCAACAGAATTATAACAGCAGCATTAATGACCCTTCCCTCAGCCCTATGCTAGTCTTGTTTTACACTGCAGTTATCCCACTAGAGTAGTGTATTGCTGAATCAGGCTTTCAAATTATTTTCTATCTAATTATCACGATTTATTATTGTTGACATAAAGCATGTATGTAGATTTTTGCAAATATGTCAATTATTGTTGGTTTTCTGAGTTAAGTAAGGTCTGAATTGGAATGGAGAGATATCTAAAATGCTCTTGTGAAATAGAAATTAGGAGGTAGGGCTCCTTGCTGAGTCTATGCACAGCCAATGTTACAGGTCCATTCATGGACACTGGAAGACGTAATAAAACAGAACGAGTTGTTAAAGCTAAATTCTTATCTGTTGTAGTCACTGATTTCACAGTACTTTACTTTTTCCTACCCAGAATCATATAACACTAGTTAATGGAATAGTCAGAAACACAGAAATACAGACTGTAAAAACTCCTGACATGATGGGATCCATTTCCTTGGTCTAACGTAAAATTTCTCTGTATTTTCCCACTATCAGAATGTACTTGCAACTTTGTGGATCTATGAGAACAATATTTACTTCCCATGGTTAAAAGGAAAATTTACCACAGTAGTTAAAGACCGGAACAGTGAAAACAGGCTCTTCTGCTATTTCATTATTTTTAAATGGATATAAACCACTATTAGAAAAAAAAAAGCAATCAAGTGTTTACATGTTGCTATGACTTGTGCAGAAATAATTATTCGGCATCACATTTCCTATTTCCAAAAAGCATTTGTTATTATTTGAAAACAATATATATTGCTTATATAATTGAAACCATTTGTTTGCAGGCACTTCAATGCGGTATAAGTAATGACCACAATAACCATAAAAATTTTAAGATGCTTATTTAAATTTTAGCTGGACTGAAACTCTCAAAAGCACTTTGGGAGATGTTCCACATTGTTCCCTTATTCAGTCTGGTAACATAATTAGTATAAAGAGGCTCATGGAAATTGGGAAAATGGCAGAGAGAAACACCCAAATTGTAGGAAACTAAACTTTCTCTTACCCACACAGTGCATTAATGTGCATGTGTTAAAATTAGTCAGTTGTTTTTAAATACTGTCTAGATTATAATAAACACTACCCTTATTTAAATTCAGGCTTTCCTTTTGGTGTGGAGAGGACTGCTATTTTTTTTTCATATTGATTTAAATTCATTTTCACCTAAAGATATCTCTAAATGTTTGTAGTATTTAAGAGACATGGAAGATGCTGAACAAAATTTTAAAAATCACTAAGCGAATCAATATCCTAGTGAGAAGATTGCCAGTTGTAAAATGCTAGATGAGCTTTCAGATACTCTCATGAGTCAAAGTGCAACTGATTTTCTGTAAAATACAGATTTGGAAGTACCTAAATTACATTTGAAAGTGAAATGTGAGCTACAAAGTGAATACAGGCTGGAGATACACAGGCAAGAATCTCTACTTAAATTCCACAGTTTGTCATAGAGTCATAGAATCATCAAGATTGGAAAAGCTCTCCAAGATCATCCAGTACAACTGTCCAACTACCACCAACATTTCCCACTAAACCATGTTCTTTAGTACCATATCTAAACATTTCTTGAACACCTCCAGGGACAGTGACTCCACCACCTCCCTGGGCAGCCTGTTCCAGTGCCTGACCACTCTTTCAGAAATTTTCCTAATGTCCAGTCTGAATCTCCCCTGGCACAACTTAAGGCCATTCCCTCCAGTCCTATCTGTAGTTTCATAGAAGAAGAAGCTGATCCCTACCTTGCCACAATCTCCTTTCAGGTAGTTGTAGAGTAATAGGGTTTCCCCTGAGTCTTCTCTTCTTCAGACTAAATAATCCATTTCCTTCTTCTTAAGACTTGTGCTCCAGACCCCTCACAGCTTTGATGTCCTTCTCTGAACACACTCCAGAGCCTCAATGTCTTTCTTGTAGAGAGGGGTTCAAATGGAACACAGTACTCAAGGTGCATCTGCACCAGTGCTGAGTACAGGGATATGATCACTTCCTCACTCCTGCTAGCAACACTATTTCTCATACAAGTCAGGATGCCACTGGTCTGCCTGGGCACACTGCTGGCTCATGTTTGGCTGATCATTGACTTACACTCCCAGGTCCTTTTCCTCTATACTGTCTTCCAGCCTCTCTGCCCCAAGCCTGTAGCAATGCCTGGGGTTATTGTGGCCAAAGTGCAGGACCTGGCACTTGATTATGTTGAAATTCATCCCACTGGCCTCAGTCCAGCAATCCAGCTTGTCCAGATCCCTCTGTAGGGCTGTCCTACCCCCAGGCAGATGAACACTTCCTCTCAACTTGGTGTCATGAAGCTTCTGCTGTGTGTCCCCTTTTGGATATTGAATTTTCCTTCTCCTAACCTCTCAAATAGAAAGTAGATTGAGTATATACTTAGAACACTTTGCCAGCCCATTTTTAATTTGAATTAAATTAATTTACTCCAGCTGACTTGTGTCTGTTTTTTCTCACTACACCACATGGTGTGAGAAAGAGTAGCACAGCCCTTCAGTAAGAATATCTTAAGGCTACTTTAAAGTTATTTTAAAGGCATTTCTTGGGTTACAGGACTTACTACATGTTTGGCCACCAAAACAATCTGGTGATTACTTAAAAATGAGGGGTTTTTTTCCTTCCAGTCTTAACTTCCAATGATGTAACCCTGCAGTGGTTATATATGACTTAACAGCTTTAATATTTATGCTATAAATTCAAGTTCAGAATCATAGAATCATAGAATCACAGGGGGTGGAAGGAACCTCAAAAGATTATCAAGTCCAACCCTCTGCTAGAGGAAGTTCCCTATATTAGGTATTAAAATGAAGTCACTGGAAAATACTTGAGGATTTTTTCTTTACTTTTTTTTTTCTTTTTCTTTTTCTTTTTTTTTCTGATTTCACAAAGAAAGCAAAGGAAAAAATGCACATTGTATGTGCATAAAGGGTTACAAGCTCTACACATCCTTGAATTTTGTGGAAGTTTAGTTGTGCAACTGACCTTTTGGGATTGGACCTAAATTTAGCTAAATTGTCATTGTAAATATGCATGTAAAACTTACTAATGTTTTAAGATCTTATTGAGTTTATTCTTCAAAAGGATTTTTAAAGAATAGCACTTAAGGCAGCCAGCTTATCTAGATTTCTTCTTGCGCTGCATGGAACTATTACTGTTACTGCCTAAAAAGCAAACTCAATAGAAATGACAAGGTATTAAAATACATTTTTAACTAAGAAAGGGAAGGAGGAAAAGATCTAATCTGAATTCAAAATTAAAATTTCTATATTGTTAAGGATATATTAGAGTAGATACATCGCAGTCCCAAGGAAGATGTGAAGAGAATTTATTTTTCCAGATATTTCCACATTCCACACAGAAAGTAGTTAAATGCACCGATAATTTGAGTTGATTGCAGTATCTTTTGAAGATCATTATATACTTATGGTGCTTAAATCACTATAGAGGTGGAGTGGGGAGCCAGAAAAAGATCATAACTCTACAGAGTGAGAATACATTTTTATATAAGGCCTCAAAGACCACAAATTACTTTCCATTTGATTACAAAGATTGGTAGCAAATCTGTATTCTTAACAGCAATAACTTTGTCTTAAAGACAAACTTTCCTAAAAGGCAGCCTGAAAATGACATCATATATTGCACTTTGGAAAAACAGAATGTGAAAGCATGCACACTTGAAATGCACTATGTCCCCTACATGTCCCCTACATGGGGGACTGCACAGCTCTGAAACTGAGTGCCACTTGTTTTACCTGCTGGCAGAAGGATGCATCTTCATAGCCTGACGCAAGACTATTCAGATAAGCCTGAGCTGGCTCTAGACAAGTTAGCTTGGTTGATTTATCGATCCAGCCTGTTTCCAATAAATGCACAAATTGATAGTTGACAGATACAATCAGCAATATGTGTTTTGTTCAGTTCAGTTGCTGAGCTGATGAACATTGCACAAGCTGTAATCATGAGTCTTAGTCTATTCAGAATTCAGGTGCCACAGGTTAGGTGGCAGACATCCACAAAGGACGGGGAATTACATTGATTTTGTAGGATTTTGGATAACCCAAGAACAAACATGTTAACACTTAACTATGAGTAGTTTCATACTTTCATCTTGTAGCTTGTCAAGGAACTTTCATTCCCAATCACATGACATTTCAGTGGTTATTTCTGAAAAAGTCCCAATCTATTTAAATGTATTACTGGGTAGCTTTCGTGAAGAATAACTACTCACTGAAAAGATAAATCCTTAAAGCATTGCAGTGGTCAGTCTTTTTGCTGTTGACTTAAATAAGTCAAGCAGTATGAACCATTGCTGAGTAGTAAACCTTAAAACACACTGCTGACATAAAATTCTAGTTGTTAGTAATTGTCATGGAGTTGACTAGATCAATCTATGCCCATGACAGGGAGGCAGTAGGCCTCTGCACTTCCCCCCCCCCCCCCCCACCCCAGTCCCACAGAAATGGGAAGGAAGGAAGGGAGGAGAAGAACAGCAGCAACAATCTATGGAGGAAAACTTATTTTACTGTGATACAGGAATACAAGATAACACAATATAATACAATTTAATTGAAATTGAGACTAATAAATCAGAGAAGATGAGAGAGAGTGTTCCCGGGACCGAGTCAAACCTGAAAAGCTTGGAACAGCTAGGAAAGCACCCTCCACTACATACTGCAAGGCAGTAAGAGACCACACAACCTGGAAGGGCCAGGTCCCATGACTTCTGTAATGTACAGGGATAGGTACCTGGAACTGGGGCATTAACACTTCAATGCCCCATACACTACATGATGTTTTAATGTGGAATACTGAAACCCGAACAAAAAAAACAAGAAAACACAAAACCATGACAGTAATCATCATTGCAAGAGGTATTTTTTATAGTTCATGTAGATTTGCTTTTTAGTAGGATAGAATGCGCTGTATTTTTTCACACCAGATAGATATTATTTTGACCAAGTCAAACCTTTGTGTTTTCATATTCAAATTTGCCACTTCTGCTACTCCTGTATTACCATTTTGTACCAAAAAAAAAAAAAAAAAAAGAAACCTCATCTTAATTAATGTCACATAACAGCAGTGTAGTGTTGATGCAAGTTATGAAATGACAGGTTTTCTTTGGCTTCCCACAGAAATCGTGAAGAGTACAAATTAATTTTAGTCTTGTCTGCCTAAATGTACTTACACTGCTCCTGTCATGGTAAGAGTCTGGACATCTCATTTATTTTTGTTTATTTAGGGACAGAGAGTTGACAAATAGAAAGTCTAAATGGCTTTAGTAGGTCTCAAAGGTATATTTGCAATGAAGTTGGGAAGTTTCAGACTTGCTTGCCAAAAGGAGCAATAATATCTGAATTTACAATTTATAAATGGAGTCTGTATCAACATAATTATAACAGGTTTAATAGTAAAATACGAATTTAAATGAATTTAGATGCCTCAAGTGTGTAGAATGACTCCAGTTCTCTCCTTGATCCAGGAGAAAAAAAAGAAGTAATCAAACTATTCCACTTAGCATGGCTGGAAAAATGAGCACTGTATACTCAGATATAACTGATGAGTGAAAGAACACTTTGGGTTTATTGATGTATGTTTGTCCAATTATATTAACAAGACTGATGAAAAAAAAATTATTCAAACATATTACTTATAAAAGCAGACATCTCTGATAAATTAGAAGAGAGGCATAGCATGGAATAAAACAATCATAGAGTCATAGAATCGCTCAGGTTGGAAAAGACCTTAGAGATCATCAAGTCCAACCACAACCTAACCATACTACCCTAACTCTAACAACCCTCCACTAAATCATGTCCTTGAGCACCACATCCAAACGGTTTTAAACACATCCAGGCATGGTGATGGTTGATAATAAATCAATCATTTGTAAATTCTAAACAAGAGCCTATTGCCATGGAATTTCCTGCCAATCTTGCACATGCAAGATTTGAAAATGTGGATGACTTTTCAATGCATGGGCTTATCCTCACACTGCCATTTGTATCATCTGAGTAATCCATGCTTTATAGGTGAAGAATTTCATTGATTGAAGGGTGTCCATGAGCTCTGTATAGAACTGTTTCATCCTGAGAAAGTAATGCACAGAGAATTGAAGCAAAAATCTGCGATGTTAGCATAGTTCATGTGCACATGATAAATGCAGACACAAGATGCCCATCTCCAAAAATAGCTTTCTTGGAATGTTATTTTTTTTAGCACTAAATGCTGATGGAATTCTTTTCTAAATCCTTGCTAAGATGGGTTGAGTTGGTGATGTAAATCCAACTGTGATCATTTTTAATAGTGGTCTCTGATTTGAGGGGCTTCATGCTTCCTTGCTTCCCACTGTCTGTCTGCTATTCATACACCGTCTCTTAGCAATGTTTTTTCTCTCACTGTACCCAGCACAGTTTGTTCTGACCCATAATATTTGGAAACCAAAGCACAAAGTTACTTGCAGAGATAAATGATTGGTTAGAATCAACAAAACAAGATTGTATTCTAGATGAAACTATTTATCTAATGAATGAGATCTGAGAATGACAGAAGTATGGCAGCATCTTTACCCTTCAAAGTAAAGTGTGATTAAAATAACCCAAGAACCTTAGGTTTTCTGTCTGATTGAGGAGAGGTTTTTAACTATAAGTGATCCCTGCTGTAGCAGAAATGTTTGAAAAGCTTAGTAAAGGAATCTCAGGCTCTTGTCCAGGACTTATGTTATTAAGTGTATTAGAGTATTGATGACATTAAATCAGTTCCCAGAAGTGTCCACAAATTGACTGTTTGTCAGCTCAGTCACGTATGTGTGCTTGCTAATTCTGCAGATCTTCTGAAAACACTTTCCAGTGTTTTACTCAACTGATTTATCTATTAGGTTTGTAACTAGATGGATCACGTTAATGACTATCACAGCCTCAAAGTTCTTCATAAATTCTTTTCTCAGTTCTTTCCTAAATAGCCAAATATCTCTTCAAAGATTGGTTTTAATGAACATGTTTAAATAAATAGTGCCTTATCAGTTAATATAGGGATATAAGGATTAGGCTAATAGACTATATAAATAATCTATCTATTCCATTGCCCATCTAATACAATCTATGTCCTATAGTCAAAGACAGGCAAAATTAATGAGTGCTGGGTTTGGAAGAAGTTGTACTGTGGTGTTGTACTGTGGGAGATGCTTATGTCTGATACTCCCACGCCATAAGGAATGCCAGGAGTAGAAAAAATCAGTTTTTAAATTGTTTTTGGATCTGGTTCTAGTGTATATTTAATCCTCAGACCTTACGGTGCAAAATGGTGAATGTTTCCAATGAAATGTTGAGTGCCTCTAACTTCTAACAAATTCAAAAAATGGATGAATCATAGTCAATGTAGGTTAGGAGCAGAACAGTTTAAGCAGTTGAATTTATCTTTTCTTTTAAAATACATTCTATACATTTCTGCATTTTCAAGTAGCATTCATTGTTGTGTTGTTTTTTTGTTGGTTTTTTTTATTATTATTATTCTGTTTAGATATCATTTACGTGCACTGTGTTATTTCTGCTTTAGTTTTTCTCTTTATATTTGTGGCTTTCCTGGTGTTCTTGTTTAGAATAACTGCACACGCAAACATGCATGCTGGGCTGACTGCAATGACAGAAAATGAGATTAAACAGCAGCTTATGTAGAATTGCATCCTCACCTCTGGTCTGCTAATAAAATGAAATATCCAACCCACATTCCCAGTTTGCATAGAGATAATGTATATCCACAAACTGGGGATAACATTATCTAAAGGTATCACACAGGTGCAGTAAACATTGTATCAGAGGTAATTGCAATATAAAGTGTGCTCTTCTGATTTTCGATTGTAATCTTGATTTAATGTTCTTTCTCTTATGATAATTCTTTTTGTTTTAATGAATCACTTGTACAGAAGCTTAGAGAATCATACATTCATAGAATAATCAAGGTTGGAAAAGACCTCCAAGGTCATCGAGTCCAACCGTCCACCTACCACCAATTTTGCTCACTAAACCATGTCCCTCAGTACCACATTAAACCTTTGAACACCTCAAGGGACAGTGACTCAACTACCTCCCTGGACAGCCCATTCCAGCCCCTGACCACTCTCTGAAGCAGTTTTTCTTAATATCCAACCTGAACCTGTGCTGATGCAACTTCAGGCCAATCCCTTTCATCCCATCGCTGTTACCTGGGAGAAGAGGTCGACTGACACCTCTCCATAATCTCCTTGCGAATAGTTGTAGAGAGTGATGAGCTCTCCCCTGAGCCTCCTCTTCTCCAGATTCCAATAATCCCATTTCCCTCAGCCACTCCTCATAAGACTCCTGCTCTATTCCCCTCACTATCTTCCTTGCATTCTCTGAATATGCTGCAGGGCCTCGGTGTTTTTCTTAAAGTGAGAAACCCAAAACTGAACACAGTACTCAAGGTGCAGCATCACCAGAGCTGAGTACAGAGGGACCATCACCTCCCTGCTCCTGCTGGCTGCACTATTGCTGATACAAGCCAGGATGCCATTGGCCTTCTTGGCCACCTGGGCACTGCTGGCTCATGTTCATCCAGTCACTGACCAACACCCCCAGGTCCTTTTCCTCTACGCAGTCTTCCAGCCACTCTGCCCCAAGCCTGTAGCATTGTTGTGGCCAAAACGTAGGAACTGGCACTTGACCTTACTGAATTTCATCCCTTTGCCTCAGCCCAGCAAACCAGCCTGTTCAAATCCTTCTGTAGGGCCTTCCAACCCTCAAGCTGATCAACACTTCCTGCACTCATTTTCTGTCTGTTTCACCTGAACGGTTAGTGTAATTAGTTGCACTGCACACATAGCAGTTAATAATCACAGAAGAAATAAATTTGATCCTATACAAAAACAAAATTAAAATTCACATTTCTTTAGGAAATGTTCTTCTTGTGCAAATATAATGATATAGAATCTCATAGGATATAGAAACTTTTGTTAATGGCATGCTGTGATTTGATGTCAGGCAGTTTTTCATTGCCATTTTAAATCACTTTAATTAATTGTCATCACCCATATGCTTTCTCTTGAATGAGTAAAATTCAGTGCAATGACTCTGCCATGAAAAGAAACCTGTACTTATTTTTCTTGGAGAATGGAGATGGCTAGAATCTTTGCAAATTAGTTTAATGTGTTGCAGTTACTTGAACTCTACCTGAGGGTTATTTATCTGTTATTGCCTACTCTTTAAAAAGTTGATGCAGTATAAACATTCTATGAATGATTTTTGAAATGCCATCTTCTGTACAATGAAATTCAACCCTCTCTTGAGAAGAGAAAAATAAGCTGAGCTTCCTAGGCTTTAAATGCAGTGTTTACTGAAAAAAAGTCAATATTACTGTTAGGATACAATTTGTTCATTTTGTGAAGATTGTTCCTGCGTAGTTCTGTATTGAAATCATGCAATACTTCCCTTTTTTGGAGCCTGAATTGGAAATAGGTATCTAATTCTTCAAGGGAAAGGAGCTCTTGAAATTTGTATAAATAGTATTCATAACGTTGAAACTTCTATGGGTTATTGCAGAAAAGTGCCTAGAAATATGAGATCTTTCCAGATTCTTCTGATGACTGAATGATTAACCATGTGTTTTCTTGTCTTCCCATTTCTCTCCTATAAAACTAAATTGTGACCAAAATAATTCAGTTAATTTAAAAATTCTGGTCTTAGTTTTTACTACTTGTTAGCATCAGTATGATGCTATAAGTCAGATGAGCTTTTTCTTTATCTGGTAGGAGCAATTTCTTTACTAGAAAACTTCTTAATCATTTATTTTATTTTTTTAAGAATGCAATTGGTAAATACGTGCACAATGTGCACTTTAGGATTTTTGCCCTATTTCAAAGTTTCATCATGAAAAGTTTCTTAGAACCACTTTTTCAAACCCTTGCTAATGCCTTTTGACGTTTGTTTATTTAAACTAGATAAGGATTTTGGTGCAGACCCATGGGTCGTTAGTGGCACAGAAACACATAAGCTTTGTGTGCAGTAAATATATTTCATTATGGAAGCAATATACAACTTTACAAATACATCAGCACTGGTGTTCTGAGGCACTGAGTGCTGTGCACTGCTATTGCCACAGAACAGCTATGGATGGAGATTGCACTCTGTGCTCCCTGGGTACCCATTGACCACAGGCCCTACAGCAGAGGCTCAGCTGTGGTGGCACTGGGCCATTGCCTGCATCTCTTGGTGCTGGGGGCAAATGCACTTACACCAGCTGTGTGCAATGAGAAGGAGAGCAGGCCAGCAGAAGGGCAGAAAGTCAGGGAATCTGTGTTTCTGCTGGAAAATGTACATTTTCTATTCTTGTCACATGCATCAAAACCAAAGGACCACAGCATATATATTTATGTGGCTGCACACATTATTCCTCTGCATTTTTAATAGTAAAAATGCTGTCGTGAAATTAAAGAGGGCAGATAATGACAAATGGAAAATGAGTGAGAAGCTGAAAGACTTCATCCAGTTATGTAATGCTATGAGCTCTGGCTCTTTGCCCATTAATTGCTACATCATTCTAATTATTCTGATTATTTAGCATCTCCAGACATCCTTAATAAAAGTCTTATTCTAGAGTCTTTCTTTCTATAACATTACGGAAAATCTGACTGATTAAGATATTTTTCCATACGAAAGAGTATTTTCCTTTCTTGAATTTGATTCCTTCTTAGTAACAGTGCTTGCAGTTGTGTCACAAAGAAATCGAACCATCACCAATTCTCTGACACCCTGTGCAATTCACAGGAATGGTAATGCTTGGAAGGCACTAATGCTGGAAGAGAATTAGGAGTGATAGCCAACAGTAAAAGAGGTATAGCATTCAAGTGTAGCAGCATGGCAAAAACAAACTGATGTTGGATTCCAAAAGCATCATATCAAAGGCTGGGGAGGAGGATAACAAGGAGGATGAGAGTCACTTTCCTCATAAGGAATTGGAAACTAGCATCAGGAAGGCACTGGTATCAGGGTATCAGAGAGTGCAGGTAATTGGGAGGTCATGCCGAGCACATCGGGAAGCTTTCAGTCATTCCTAAACAAACACTCCCTATGTAAATTCATGAAAGCAGCACTGCATCGTCTTCCTCAGCTGTAATTAGAGCCAAACTCAGTATGTTCATGGACCACTTCTAACTGATGCAGCTTAAACAAGCAGGAAGATGAGATTTTCTGTCCTCTTGCATTCCCCCATTTTTTCCTACTACAAACCTTTCACTTATTTCACTTGCTACAAGCCTTTTCAGATGCACACCTCAGTCCTTCACTGATATAGTTATCAACCTAATTTCATCAAGGAGTATTTCAGCTCCCAAGTGGATCTTAATAATTCTTCATATCCATCCATAACAGAAAAAAAAAACCAACAATAAATAATAACAATAATAATAATAATAATAACTACAATAATTAATAAAAAAAAAAACAAAAAACTGAGAGTCTAGTCACAGAATCATAGAATGGCTTAGATTGGGAGAGACCTTAAAGATTGTCGAGTTCTGCTCCCTGATCATGACAAGGTTGCCCCCCACCAGCTCAGGCTGCCCAGGGCCCATCCAACCTGGCCTTGGGCACTTCCAGGGATGGGGCACCCACAGCTTCTCTTGGCAGCAGTGCCATGGCCTCACCACTTCCCGAGTACAGAATTTCTTCCTAATGTCTAACCTAAATCTCTCCTCTTTTAGTTTAAAGGGGTTTAGTTTAACCCCTTGTTTTAACATTTAAACCTTTGTCCTATCACTATCAGAAAATTTTTAAAAAATCTAAACAATCCCAGTTCCCTCAACCTTTCCTCATACGAGAGGTGCTGCAGCCCTCTGATCATCTTAGTGGCCTTCCTCTGGATGGCATGAAAGGCGTAAATTTAAGCAAAATTAAAAATGTATCACATATGAATCATGGATAGCTAGCAGCAAAGTCTGCAAAAGAATAACCTCTCAGAAGAACAAGGTACCACGTCTGAGTCATTCAAGTCTCACGTGTCTTAAAACATCTGTTCTACTTCATTCTGTGTCGGTTTGTCCCTGTATGGTTTTTGTACCGTCTTCTTTAAGGATGCTTAGTTTGCACAGTGCTGTCTCCTTCGTAGCTCTGTGGCAGTCTGTATTTACCCTTTGTATAAATATTACACTACGTATGAAACTTCACCAACAGTATAACCTCTGCACTCTGTTAAATAGCATTCCTGAATCTTTCAATCCCCTGCAAATCATACCAAATTTCTTCAGCTGTTTTAAACATTATGTTCACTGTAAAATAGAAAATCCTTCTCAGATAAGCATATTTTCTGTATTTTAAAGCTTATCATTATCTCCTGCAATTACTTCAGCCACAAGGAAGCAGATTTGAAGTCAGTGGATGTTTCACCACTTTGAAGACAGGTGCTGACTTAGGCACACTGTTAAAAAAGCTATATAATTAGCTTCATTCCAGAAGCTGCTGCAGTTCTGAAGTGTTCCTCTGAGTCACAGTTTCACCTTGCATTCTTCCTTATTTCTGTATGATGCTAATTGAGTGCTGCAATAACTCAGATACTTTAAGATGGTAAATGTGGCATACCACTTTTCTTTGGTTACTGCGTGGGGAAGGAAGGAGAAAAGGACAAGGTCAGCAACCCTGTTAACTTCATTATGCAATAGAAATCACTCCAGAGGACCTGAACATAGATCATAGAATCACATAATTGAGTTGAAAGAGACCTTTAAAGGTCATCCAGTCCCTGCAATGAACAGGGAAAGTGTAGTATGATCCTTATTCAATATATTTGTAGGCAGTGACTGCCTAATCTTTTGTTGCTGTTTGTTTTTACTTTTGTCTACTGTGTAAGTATTGAGCCCAGCAATACTATTTGTACAATATCTGCAGATAAATCTTTTTTGAAAAAGAGTTATGGGTGCTGAATCACTCCTGAAGTCCTTGCTGCATGTGCCTTTATATGGAAAGTGCTATAGCTCAAGTGTGGCTTTACTGCCTAAGGGTGATCTGAAAGTTGCGGGGTTGAATGTCCTTTTCACTGAGACTTCCTATCTACCTTTGTCAGGAGACTGTCTGGTTAGTTTGATAATTCTGTTATGAGTCAGTAACTGTCAGAACTGGATATTATCCAGTTGTTTGTAGCTGAGATAAAATTAATAACAGAAAAGGAAAAAGAAAAAAAAAAAGAAAAAGCACTCTCTGGTCTTCTAATTAATCCCAGAGGAAAGCAAAACCTCATTTAAGTTGGAAGTTTAGCTGTTGGCAGCTAAGAAAAGTTGGTTTCACTTCACTGAGCTGAATTAAGATTCTGCATTAATGGAATTAAAGGATGTTGCCTTTTAAGCTTTTACATCCATCAAAGCAAAGGTTTAGAAACTGTAAACAACTGCACTGCTACTTCTAGTCCTAGACATGCTGACAGGGCATCATAAAACCTTTAAAAGTGGGTTTTCAAGTATTCTGTGTGAAAAGACAACATGTCTTTACATGAGTAAAAGATATCAGGAAACATTTCTTCCTTTCTTTCTTCCACTCTCAATGAATAAGCAGGCTTTGGGATTCCCTCTGATTTGGGTACCATGCGGTCTGATCCCTTGGTGTTAGTCTGTCCTTTTTAGTTGCCAAATTGCATTACAGAAGTTTAAAGAACAATGAATGTATCCCTGATGTGATTCTTTCACCGCAGGTGGGTGTTTCACTGGACTGTTGTGTATTGGTGAAAGTGTCACATTGTTTGTGAACTCAAAGCAGCTGTTCCAGGGGTCCCTAGAAGGAAAAGAAGCATGTATGAGGATGCCACCATTTCCAACTTGCACCCACACAGCAGAAATGTAATTAAGGCTTCCTTGGGCTAGAATAGAATCAGAACTAAGGAGACTGGCTTCTTCTCTCCTCATTTATATTGCTATTCTCATAACAAGCATTTCAAAATCATGCTGACACTAAGTTGCTCTGGTTTTAGTATTTTAGAAAGACATGAAATGGCAGACTGTGCCTAGAAAACAAATCTGCAACACAACAAAGAAAAAAACCAGCAAAAATAGGACTTTAAATACATTGCAAACAGAATGATTCATTCCAATTCTCCCTATTCTGCACCTTATTGTTGTTTAGAATCTCATTCTTTGTTTCCTCACTCATAGGAATTTTCTTACAGGAGCATTCCATACTCATTGTCTCAAATTAATTAATTAGATGGAATTAAATTCAAAGTGGTATTTTTCAGGAATGAGTCTGTGAGATTCATTTCTTCATGGAAATCCCATCTTCTGTGCTGCATGGAGAACTGAGTGATATACTGAAATATTATTACTTACATTACTGAAACTATTGAGAAATTCACTCTTTATCATTTCAGAAAATAAAATAGAGCATTTTATAAGCCTAAAAGACAAACTCTGACAATGTAGATCTGTGAGTGGATCTATGCTATCTACTTCATGCCTCAGTTGTCTTGTATGTGTCTGTGTCTAGGTATTTATTATAGAAATGTTGTGGCAGTAACTCATTAGTTCTGTTTTGTGCTATAAAATGTGTGGTACATGATCTTTGGCACATGTAAAAGTGTACTGAGCACATGATGGAAACCCTTCTGCTCGTTCTACCTGTATGGCAGAAGCCATCAGGAGCTTCAAGATGTCATTCAGTAAAGAATTATATTAAAGTATTATTTTTGTCTATGCTACATAGCTATTTGTGTCAAATATTGGGAACGTGTGTTTTTAATCTGTAGGTGTCCCTGTATTCATGACTGTATCTTGGCGTAAATTTGTGCTGAGCATCATATTTTATAAATGACACATAAAAATAAGTTTTTATATCACCAATTAAGATATGTTTTCATCAAAAGAGACTGGAATTTGATTTGATTTTGTCACAAATACCTAGGATTGGAAAGAGATTGCTAATGTATGGAATATTGCCAATAGCTGAGCCTCCTGTTTGGAAGGGGTGAGGTATGAGGTTCCTCTGCAGATCTGCAGAGCTACACAGTCATTCCATCAGAATACTGAATTGAAACTACAGCTTTGATTCATACTTGTTTTGGAATTACATTACTGAAAAGAGTATTTGGTAAACTAGAAAATAATATTACTGTCCATCCAGTTATTTTCTTTTCACTCCATGCTTGATATGTGGCAAGGATTTTATTCTCAGGGATTTGCTTTTCCATCTGAATTTTTTTTTTTTGCCAGCCTGCAATCCTTTTGTTTATTTGCTGCCCCTTGCCCCAGTCGTAACAGTTGTGTGCAGAGGTAACACCCAAGCAGGCATGCTGGCACAGCCCAAATTCTGGAGGGGCTTAGGAGAGTGATGAGTTCTGGGTACCTTGCCCTGCTCCTGAGTTCTTACACATCTGATATGCTGAAAGGGGTGAATTGGCAAAGCAGGGCTTTGGAAGGGCTTTATACTGGGCACAACAAAAGGAGGAACTTCTGGAAAAGTTGTTGCAACTATTTTCCTTATAAAGTTTGTAATTAGGACGTTTCGCAGCCTATCTAAATAGAGATCATATGTTTTACACATGAACAATTCACAATTACAGAACGGAGAATTATGTGAATACAGAAATCCAAGAATAACTCGATGAAAGCACAGACAATACTGACTTTAGTTCTGGGTATGCCTACATTTAGAAAAGTAATGCCTTCCATATCGAATAAGATTGTGCCATGTCAAACAGCAGATCATTTAGAAAGACTGGGAGTGGGAGTTTCTGTTAATTTTGAACAGTGTGCTGACAAAAATCTTATTTTTTATTGATCCATTACATAAAATGATTGGAAACAGTGTTCTGGAAGATAGGTTGTAACCTACAGGTTTTGCATTAAGTAGCCTGGGTTAAGTATTAATCCTCAAAGTTGTATTCATCTGTCAAATTCAGTACTGATGTTCAAGTGAGGACTGAGAATCTATCACAGCTATTTGGTTGGCCCCTTTCTTCAATTTGATTCTTTGAGTGTAGCAGCAATAATTCACCATTCCTCAAATTACTTAGATGAATACAATTGATTATTTTATTTGCAACATCTAAACACAGTTATATAGCACAGTTTTACTATTCCATATATTTTTGTGATTGTGGGTTATTAATTATATAAGTGGACAATTATTTGCTTTTAATACTTTGCAGCTGAAAATTCTGCCTTTAATGCTCTCATAATTTTGTTGATTTTGAAGCTGGCCAGAGTTCCAAAAGTATATCCACTGATAGCAAAGTCTTTTTTAAGAGGAGAATTAAAGTTTTCACAATTCAAGCCAGTTCAGCAGTGGTTAGATGTAAATATCCTGACTCTGCTTGTAACAGCACAGCTCTACTAAGGAAAAGTGCTTTATCAACACTTAGCATCCCTTTCCTATGGCAATATTGCCCTGTAGAATAGAAGAATGTTACCTAAGAGTGAGAGGATTAGTTCAGATAAATGCTGGGTTATATTTGAATGCTTTTGAAATACTCACTCACATTCTTGCTGGGAGCCTTAAGTTGCTACCTCGCCATACCTTGTTAATGGACTTTCACTTCAGAATACGTAGCAAGTATAGGAGCTGCTTTTTTTAATTATCCATTGTAGGTTTGGCATTGGCTGTGTAGCTCAGGCTTGGCTTTGCCATCTTTCCTTAGACACATGCAGTGTGACTTAGAGGGCTACCACTGTGAGCAGGTGGATGCTTGGTGGCACAGTTAAAGGAGGCTGCCTGGGGAAGTGGCAGAATTGCTGTCCCTGGAGGTTTCAAGAAATGTATAGATGTGGCCCTGAGTGAAATGGCCTATTGGGCGTGATGGTGATGGGTCAGTGCTTGGGTTAGATGATCTTAGTGGTCTGTTCAAACATTAACGATGCTATGACTGCCCGCATCATCATCCCTCCAATCACTGAGATTCTTTTTCCTTTATCAGCCATAGCTCATGGCTCGAATCAGGGAGTATCATTTCTGAAAGTCAGATGCACAGGGAAAGATGGAGATGTTATGGCTCTGCTGTGCTACTTCTGTCTCACCTGTATGGGAGAAAGTTGAGGGGGAGGCTGTTCACTTCTTTGGTCATTCAGCTGGGGAGCCATTACAGAGGAGTGTAAGCACATAGGTTCCTTTTCAGCTCTGTGGTGGAAGAGGGCAGAAGATAAGTCATCCTAATTTTAAAATTTATATGAACTTGTAAAGAAAACATCTTAATGCACTTCCTAAGCATATGCAAGATGCTAACTTAAAGGGAGATTTTAACTAATATTTCTAACATATTATTCTACAGTGTTTTCTGACTCAACAATTCTGTTCAAACTGTAAAGTCAGACTCCTGATACTCCCATGTATGCCGTGCTTTGTAGTAGATGCAAGTAGATAAGTAGAGAAGCAGATAAAACTCTGTAGTTCTTAAAAGGGAAATATACTTTCCCACAAACCTTCTGAAATACTCAGAACAAACTGAAAACAGCAGTTTACTGACACAAAACATGAGCACAATGGCCTCAAATGGAAGAATAAGTGGGTAGCAGATCTTTCATTTGTCCTGCTGCATGACACCACTTTTTGCAGTTCTGTAAGAAAAATCCAATCTTTGCTGCAAGACAGACAATAGTGGCTGTGTTACAGGATAAGGAGCATGTAAAATAATTTCATTATTCATTGATTCTGAGTATCTTAGCTCTTACTGACAGTAAGAACTGCTTCCTACAAGCACCTTGAGTAGTATACAAAGCTTTTAAGCAAAACAAAACCTTAGCAGTTAGTGAATAAATTATATAACACTAGGAAAGTTTTTCTAATCTGTAATTTTAATTATTAATTTTTAGCTTTTCTATGTGATGTAGCCATTTAAACTAATTATAAAATACATGAAACACTTCTGGTCTTTTTTGTGTTTTTTTTCTTTTCTTATGAAGGCTTTTTTGTTTTTTATAAAACACGCTGTCTTGGCTAAGAAATACAATTTGTTGCAGCTATCTGATTTGTTTTTATTCATTTATATTTTCATAAATATTAATGTTATTTACAATAGTGCAATACTGAAGTTAACATTTTCTGTTAAGCTGAGGTTCATTAGGCTTATAGAAGCTATCTTTGAGGTTCCAAACACAGCATAGGAGAGCAGCCATTAAACATCAGGACCGTCGATCAAAATATTTTTCATTGTTCATAGAAAATACCTTTTTTATTCATTATATTGTGTCTTAGGTTGATAAAATTTCACATGGAAAAATTTAAGCTACTTAAAATCTGATGGAAATAGTGGATGTTGACTGAAATTGGTTAAATTCTAAGTTAAATTACAGTGCAATTACGAGTAGAGCATGTTCTCTTTCACCAAGTATTCTGGTTGAGAAACACTAAGAATTAGATTGATAGCTTTATGCTTTACTGTTTTACCTTCTGCTCTCAAATTAATGTGTAGTTTATGGTTAATATATTCTGCAGAACAACTACTGTCTGAGTTATTTTAAGTCCCTGGATTGTATGCATATATTTATCTTTAAAAAAAAAAAGAATTAAAAATGCAAGAGGGAATTCCTTGACATTTCTTGATGAGGAGTGAAACCTGATATTAAAGGAGATCAGCCGAGTCTCAAAATGCCATAGATATGTGTAAAACAATCTGATTGTTTGTTTGTTTGATTTCTGTTAGAGACAACAAGAACAAAAGAAACGTGTATTTTGTTAACAAAAGCTTTTCTTTATTCTCCTTTGGCCATACAGTCATTCCCAGCACAGCACCGCAACGCGTCCCCCCACAGTGAGCTTGCAGCGGACCATTTCTGTGGAAGGGTAAGATGATTCTCTGTTGAAGCTGCCCATAGAGCACTCAGATATCACTGTGCCAGACACCGAACACCCCACATACACACAGGACTTCACTGCTCGTATTGCTGCATGCTGCAATGTTTGAGTCAGTGAGATGCAGAAATAAATGCTTTCAAATTAACACTGGTCCTTTTTAGATACTTATATTGAAAAATTTAGCTTTCCTTGAGATATCTGTCAAGAATATCTGTCATATATCTTAATTCCTGTTTCACCTCACTTGATTAGTATTTGCATGTATTAGGTGTAAAATGGTTACCACTAATCATGGGAATTCCCCATGAAGTCTTCCTGTTTTTTCAGTATTTGCATGAATTCATTTTGGAAAAGCAGTATCCTGGGCTAAGGTTGAAGAAATACTGATAGCAAACAGTAATCCCATGCTGGTGTATGTCTGTGTATATTAATATGTTAGTTGTAGAAGCATAGCTCTGTGTACTTATCTGACTCCATTTTAACAGAAATAATTGGGTAAAATATGAATAATTCATAACTACAGTTAATATTTTTGCATATTTATGATATTAGAAAAACTGGTATTTAACACTGAACTATTTAGATTTTGGTTGCTATTACTGGTGTAATTTCCAGAAAATATTACATTTATTTATCTGTTCCCATAGAATTGTGGAACTGTCTGAAGTATTTTGTAGTCAGGGATAACAACTTGTCATGGGCTACTCCTAGATCCTATTTTCAAAGCATTTCTCAATCAAGATAGAAGTGGGAATCCAAAGTTTCCACACAGGAAAGGTATCATCTTGCTTTTTTTGTGTGTGTTACAACCCCACTGTGCTGCAGTGAGAAAAGAAAACAGTAGATAAAGGAAGTGATCCTCTCTCCAATGAAGCCCAAAATGTTTTTGCGACAAGTCTCAATACAAAATATTAAACAACTGAGGAGAAAAAAAAAACTCATAATATATATGTATTTAAAATGTATTATGACTGCTGAATTAATATTCCACTGAAAACAAGACTAATTAATAAAGTTGTTAGAGGAGAGGCCCTTATGGGTTAAAGGCTTTTTTCTGAAAGGCAGTTTTATAAATGAAGTTCTGATCATCCTGACTTCTTGCTCAAAGCAGGGCTAATTTCAAATTTAGATCCAGTTTCTTGAAGCCTTGTGTAATAAAGCTGGGATTGTCACCAAATTCTGTTGGAAGGGACCTCAAGGGTCATGAAACTCCAACCCCCCTGCCACACGCAGGGCCACCAAGCTCCACATTTAATAGTAGACCAGGCTACCCAGGGCCCCATCTGATCTGGCCTTGAACACCTCCAGGGATGGGGCATCCACAGCCTCTCTGGGCAGCTGTTCCAGCACCTCACCACTCTCTCTGTAAAGAATTTCCCCCTCACGTCCAACCTAAATCTTGCCTCCTTCAACTAAAAACCATTTCCCCTTGCCCTGCTGTTGTCTACCCTTCCAAAGAGTTGACTCCCCACCTGTTTGTAAGCTCCCTTTAGGTACTGAAAGGCTGCAATGAGGTCACCTTGCAGCCTTCTTTTCTCCAGGCTGAACAAGCCCAGCTCCCTCAGCCTGTCTTTGTAGGGGAGGTGCTCCAGTCCCCTGATCATCTTTGTGGCCCTCCTCTGGACCCTCTGGGGGCTCCAGCCTTGGACACAGTACTCCAGATGGGGCCTCACAAGAGCAGAGTAGAGGGGGACAGTCACCTCCCTGTCCCTGCTGGCTACCCCCTCTTTTGATGGAGCCCAGGATACCATTTGCCTTCTGAGCCACAAGGGCGCACTGCTGGGTCATGTTAAGTTTTTCATCTAGCAAGATCCCCAGGTCCTTCTCCACAGGGCTGCTCTCAAGGACCGCTCCTCATAGTCTGTATGGATGCCTACAATTCCTCCAGTCCAAGTGCAAAACTCTGCACTTTGCCATGTTGAATCTCATCAGGTTCACCTGGGCCCACCTCTGAATGGCATCCCTTCCTTCCACTGTGTCAACCTCACCGCTCATCTTGGTGTTGTCAGCAAACTTGCTGAGGATTCACTCAATGCCGTCATTGATGTCATTGATAAAGATGTTAAAGAGTACCAGGCCCAAGACAGAGCCCTGGGGGATGCCGCTCGTTACTGGTGTCCACCTGCACACAGAGCCATTGATGACCACCCTCTGTCTGTGGCCTTTCAACCAGTTTCTTATCCATCGAGTGGTCCACCCATCAAATCCAATTTGGAGATAACGATGTGGTGGGGGACCGTGTCAAAGGCCTTGCTCAAGTCCAGGTAAATGACATCAGTCGCCTTTCCCTTGTCCACCAATGCCGTCACTCCATCATAGAAGGCCACCAGATTGGTCAAGCATGACCTTCCCCTGGTGAAGCCGTGCTGGCTGTCTCGGATCACACACTCATTCCTCATGTGATCAAGCATGTCATCCAGGAGGATCTGTTCCATGATCTTCCCAGACACAGAGGCGAGACTCACCAGCCTGTAATTAAAGGTCAGGCTGGATGAGGCTCTGAGAACCTGATTGGTTTTCAGATGTCCAAATTGATTGTAAAAGAGTTGAACTAGATGACCTTTAAGAGTCTCTTCCAATTCAAACAACTCTATGATTCTGTGTATTCACAAGCTCTGGGTAATCCATCTCAGTGCTTAAACATCCTCATATTAGATTTTGTTTTTGTCTTTCACTCTCTAAACATTCCCCTGCCCTTTCCTCAAACCAATTCATGAGGAGATTGATGTTAAGGGAAAAAAAAAAAAAAAAAAAGAAAGAAAAAAAAGAATTGAGTGAATAGAGATTTAAGGAAAGAAATTCTATTATGATGTCTCTGACCTGGTCTACTGGACTCTGTAATAAGGAGGTACCCTGCAGACTTAAATTCCCATTGAAATTTGATAATCAGTTTGTCTGCATGAATTTTTAGATACATTGCAAAATCTGCACTGGCCACACAGACAGCTTGCATCTATTGTGTATGAATCATTAGAGCAGTGGGAATCTGCAAATGATATTACAGGTCTCCTGCTATTCAGGAGGTAGAAGAGTATCTGGCTTGTAATTATTACTAATCAACTGAGGCTGAGTCATATTTCATTTCATGTAGGAAAGTGGGACTGTTAGCCAGTTACACCACTGAGCAAATAGAAGCAATCAGCTCAGCTCTAAATATTTCATTATAATAAAGCTCAATTTAGCCTAATGTTTTTGTGAAGTTCTTACTGCCAAATGTGTTTACAGCTAATTCAATTTGATGTCAAAACAAAGTTATTTTTCTCTTTTAGGAACCCAGCTTCCATCTGTAGAGTCCTGTATTTAGGTGACTTATTATATTGCTTTTGAGTTGCATTTCATAAATGGCTACTTTACCTGCTAGGCATCCCTATCACACACTGAGATTTCAGGCCAGCATGCTAGCTCTGTCTGACCAACTGTGTAGTCACTGCAGTAATACAATTAGTGCATTCTCTGAAGGAGAAATGAAATATTGGAGGGACAAAGAAACGCAGGTGGAATCACATTCAGTGGCATTTATTCCTTTCCACCTTGTTGAATATATGGTAATTGAGCTGGCTAGCACAGATGTTTTAAAACTTCAATAGGTTTTTAATTTAGGTATTGGGTTCCTATCAAAGTAAAAGCATTTTTAAGTCCTGCTTTTGTAGACTTCATGTTTTGCAAAATAATAGATCACAAAGTGAAAAAAAAAGGTCAGGATTTCTTTAAAGCTTAATTTTTCTCTATTTTCAAGCAATATATGTACATGAGGTACATGAGGTCAACAGATCTATGTGTACAAAGGCATGAAATTCACAGCTGTTGGATGTCACTGTCAGTGCAAACTCATTAGTAACTTTCCTAATCTGTGTGGATTACAGACAAGAAGACTCTAATGTTCGGATGTGAAAATATTGTTAATCGGAGAGGTTTTTTAATTATTTCAATGAACAATTTTAACTGTGAATATTCAACTCAGGAAAAATGTTGGATGAAAACTAAAGGCTGTTACCTAGAAATCCTACTGAGCTATCTCGCGAGGCTACATCAGTAGCTTATGAAAACTATTCTTTCTCCAGATGACATTCAGACTAAATTGTATTTTACATGATAACAGTCATCTCTTCTGCTGAGATGCTTAGAAACTGGGATTTCAATTTCTTTCATCGAGAGTGTTTTGAATATTTCATCTATAAATATTAGTATGCAAATAAATAGCATTTGAACGATGACTGAGGATAGGAATTTTTATTCTGAACAGGGCAGATATTACAGGCAGCTTTGTGTTTCAAAAGTATCTCATACAAAGTGATTCTGGATGCTTGCTTCCAATGGACTCCGTATTGATATTTCATGCACGGCTTAGAGGCGTTGCTGGTTTTAGGTATTCTCTTAACCTTTGAATACCTCCTGTCTCCCAGCAGGGTGGAGGGGTTGCCTATCACCATTTCCATCTCACCTAACTTCATTTACAAACTGAAAAGGCGAAGCAGTCATGGTTTATAGTCTTTAAAAGCAGAATGGAAAACAGTCTTTTTAGTTTATGCCTGTGCAGGGGGGAAATGGGTGGAACAGAGATGCAGATTTCCTGATTTATTTTGATTATTAGCACTTTATTATTACCTTCTAGATCAGGGAAGAGAGAGAAATGATCATGTGAAACAAAGTATAAATGAATAAGTGATTTGGAATAGCCATCTTCCTTTCAAAGCTACAGAGCATATTACTTGTCCAACATTGTTGCTCTTGAATTCAGTGTAATTCCTCAAATCTAGGAGACATGCTTCTGTGCCTTTGAGGTAAATGTCATGCATTGGGGTAAAAATATGGACCAGTTTCACTTTTCAAGTAAGAAATTATTCCTTCATGCCAAGTCTGTCTTGCTGGCTGTAAGCATAAAACATTGCCTGGTGCACAGGCTTTAATTTCTCTACTAAGGACAAAATGAAAGACTATTAAAGTCCAGGGGGGTTTCCTACAAAGCAAATAAAATTGCCCATATATAAGCCAGTGCACTCATGCATGCGTCAGTCAGGTTGAAGCCTGGCTCCCAGTAGGTTCCCTTGTATTAAATATACTTCAAAGTTTGTGACAAGTTAGACAGGAGGTTTTGAAAATAAATGCATTAAAAATGTATTCATTATTAAACTTAGGATAAAGTACTGCTTCTATAGCTAATGCCAATATTCAATCAACAAGAAATGCCAAAGAAACCACAGTCAAGCAGATAAAACAGTTTTTCAAGAAGAATAGGTAAATATAGTAAGCAAAATTACATTTTGCTATGAGATATTCTAGTGAATATCTCATATCGTGCTGAAGTTTTAGTTGTTTGTGCATCAACATTTTGTAAAATGAGAGGAAAAGTCAACAATCAATTGCACATTGTAATGAACACGAAGACCGAATGTGAACAAAACACTGTCTGAGCCTAAGAAGGCACAGTTACCCATCTGGACCCTGATGCTCATTGTGACAGTGATGGATAACAGGAATTTTTTGAAATACGAGAAGCAAACTTGAAGTATTGTATTGTAAAAGAAATGGCTTGATTAGCCAACTGACTCTGAGAAGGCACAGCTCCATGCTCACACAGTGAAGCCAGACACCATGATGCATAGAGGAAAGAGGGTACTTTGATCCTGAGATGTCATATTTTCCCCAGTGACCCAGTGACTAACACATGAACTTAACCAATTGAAGTAATTTCTCTCTACAGCTTATTTCCTGCTATTTGCTACTGCTAAATAGTGTGAATGCCTTATGTTGCATTATCATAGAATCAAAGAATAATTTAGGTTAGAGAAAACCTAGAGATTTCCAAGTCCAACCATCAACTTGATCTACCAAGACCCATGACTAATCTGTGTCCCGTAATGCCATGCCAGCACATCTTAAATACCTCCAGGAATGGCAACTCCACCGCAGTCCAGGGCAGCCTCTTCCAATGAGTGACGACCCTCTCTGAGATAAAGTTCCTCCTGACATCCAGTCTAAACTTCCTTTGGCCCAACTTGAGACTGTTTCCTAGTGTCCTGTCTCTTTTTGTCACTGTGTGTGTGGTGGCTTGCACAGAGGGTGGCCTCAACTGGGGACTGGGTGTTGGCCAAATGATAGCAGCAAGATGAATAAATATCCTACTGGGCTTTCTGTGATGTGTGCTATTGTAACACCAGCCCAGCACATGCATGAATGGATGCATGATGTCAGGATCCTTCTAGGAGTAAAATAAACAAACAAACTTGTGATTCTTGTGATAAACAAACAAACAAACAAATAAATAGGAAAAAAAATCAAAAACAGCTGCAGAAAATCTTAAAGCCATATTATTCTGCTGATTAGGGATACATCACTGATTATAGATAATTGAAAAAATCTGTAAGGTCTGATATTTGAAAGTACCCAATGCGCTTAGTTTGTTCTAGATGTTCCAAAAAGCACCAAATCTTTCCAACACCCTAATGTTATAGATGGTTCAAAATAAAGAGAAAAGCAGAGATGTGAGTGTGAGATGAATACTGAAACCAACTGTATTCCTTAATGTAGCCAGCAGCACAAAATAAGCAAATTGAAAATGGATTTTCTTGCAGTAAATGTTATAAGAATTACTTGTTTTCAGAAGGCTCTTCCCTTTCATTTATCAGTGCAATTTTTAATCTCCTAAATTAAATCTATAATTGCTATGGATTCACAATCCATAGAAGAATGATAGGGATACTCAATTTCTTTTTCATCCTTTTCTTACTCTAAAAGAGTAAAACTGATCAAAACAAATATTCAGTGCAAACGTAAGAGAAGCAAAACACTTAGCTGTTTTCACACAATAAACAAGTAAATGATTATGTGATAACTGTGATTCTGTAAAACAGATATGAACCCCCAAAAAATGTTAAGGAGGAAAAGTGCCTCAATGTTTTGCTATTCTATAATTGCATTTTCACAACAGGAGAAATTTCATTAAGTGTTGAAGTTTTACTCCCTCTGATTTGTTGCTCCTTATTGGTTTCAAGTATTAATTTAATAATGCTTTGGTCTTACATCAAGCCTGCAATTTATAATGTGTTATAGAGAATGAGATCTGATGTATTCCCTGAAGCAAGTAACCAAGTCCATCCAAATTGATTCCCTCATTGATTTCCGAGCTTGTAAATTTGTGTGGATTGCAGCACTTTGTTTGCTTCTTTGCTTCCAGTTATGATTTCTGGCTCTGCTATAGTGAATTTTCTTTCTTTCTTTCTCTACTTTTTTTTTTTTTTTTTTTTTTTTTCAATTCCTTTCCCGTTCTCCTTAGAGATGAATTCTTTTTCTTTGTGCTTTCTTTCTTCCTTCTGCTGCCTTCTGTCAGTCCAGGAGTGTTATCATCTCACACTTCTTTCTAATTTATGCTTGATTTCCCCTGCTGATCTTCTCTGTTAGTGTTTGGTACAAAACTGCAGGAGGGCACAAAACATGCACACACGGAATTAAAATGCTATCGTATACTTTGTTAGCACCTAGAAACTTACCTTCAGCATTATTTATCCCAGGAGAAATTGTACATGTAGTAAGTAGTGAAAGCTGGAGGCAAAAGCACGCTTTTCAGAAACACTGATAGTGTTAGACTTCGTCTTTTTAGTAACAATAGAGTGCCATCTATTGTCCGACAACAGAACAATATGCCTTCTAAGTATGAAACCATGCTTTTGCCTCAGTTGCTTTTGTCTCTAGGGAGCAAAATATTTTTACCAAGCAAGAAAATCTGAATCGCATTTGAGTAACTTTTGTCTCATTTTTTATTCTCTCGTGAATAATTATGTTCATAGAATCATAAAGCTGTAGAATCATTTAATCATGACTACGTCATCTTTAAATCTTTGATCCCATTACTTCATTTACAGCATTTATCTGTATTTGCTCTGGAATTTTGTGTATTAGAATTATGTGCATCAAGAATTTCAACAGAGGTGAAGGATTTTTCTAGTTCTGGTTCCAGACTTCAAGAAGAATTGGGGCAGCTCTTCATAGATCTCCTTAATAATTAGATTAAGAGTTGACTATAAACATCTATGCCAGGAGAATAAGTATATAATCCTTAGCTTCATCATAAATCCAATTCCAGGGATGGGACATCCGCAGTTTCTCTGGGCAGCCTGTGCCAGCACCTCACTGCCGTCTCAGTGAAAAATATCCCCCTGACATCTAACCTAAATCTCCCCTCTTTTAGTTTAAAATTATTCTTCTTTGTCCTATCATTAACTCCCCATTTCAAGAGTTGATTTTCCTCGTATTTATAAGCTCCCTTCAAGTACTGGAATGCTGCAATGAGGTGTCCCTGTAGCTTTTTCTTCTACCTGAATAAGCCCAGCTCCCTCAGCCTATATATGTAGGAGAGGTGCTCCACCGTGCTGATCATCTTTGTGGCCCTCCTCTGGCCTGCTTCAAAAAGTTTAACATCTTTCTTGTTCTGGGGGCCCAGGCCTGGACACAGTACTCCAGCTCACAAGGGCAGAGTAGAGGGAGACGATCACCTCCCTTGCCCTGCTTGCCACCCCTCTTTTGACACAGCCCAAGGTGCTGTTGATGTTTTGGGCTGTAAGTGCACAATACTGGCTCATGTTAAGTTTTTAATGTTTTTAATGTTTTTAATGTTAAGTTTTTCACCTATCAGGACCCCCAAGCCCTCCTCCACAGTGCTGAACTCCCAGTCTTTTGGATTGCCCCAGCCCAATTTCAAGACCTTCCACTTGGCCTTGTTAGTCCTCACTAGGTTCACATGGGCCCACCTTTCAGCTTGTTCAGGTCCCTTTGGATGGCATCTCCTCCTTCTGTTGTATCAACTGCACTACTCAGCTTGGAGTCATCTATAAACTTGCCGAAGTTACACTCAATCCCAGGGCCTGCCTATTAAAGGAACCAGTCCCAAGATGGACCCCTTGAGGACACTACTTGTCACCAGCCTCCACCTGTACATGGATTCATTGGCCACAGCTCTCCAGCTTTGATGATCCAACCAATTCCTTATCCATCATATACTCCACCCTTCAAACCAGTATCTCTATAGAGATATGTATGTGGTGGGGGACTATGTCAAAGGCCTTGCAGAAGTCCAGGTAGGTTATATCAGTTGCCCTTTCTTGGTCCACCAATGCCGCCACTCCTTCATAGGAGGTTACCAGATCTGCATTTGGTGAAGCCATGCTGGATCTCTCAGATCACCTCATATGCCTTAACATGTCCTAACAGAGCTGAGACTCATAGGCCTGTAGTTCACCAGGACTTCTCCCTTTCTTAAAAATGGGAGTAGTGTTTCCCTTTTTCCAATGGAGACATCATCTGAGAGACACAGCTTTTGAGATATGATTGAGAGATGCTTGGCAAACACATTAACCAGCTTCATTAGAACCCTGGGATGCATATACGTTTATACATATGACTTATATATATGAAATATACATATATATGACTTTTATATATATAAGAATTTATATAAAGTCCTAGTTATTTGTTATGCTATATTTACTATATAGTAAATACTATACTATATACTGTATTTGGCATATGATTGGTACATACCGTCTACCTTAAAGCATAGTCATGACAAAATTTATTCCTATGATCATTGTTTTTATGACTACACCTGTGCATTCTTGAATCCACTTTCCAGATTCCACAAGATACTCTAATATGAAAGACATGTGAAGTAATCTTATGGCTGATAGTCTCTGTACAGCCAAATTTGAGTTATGACCAAAACAACCTCTTTTGGCTAAGGACAGGATCCAAAACCTTTCTGTTCTAATCACAGATTCTGACATTTCCCCATTACTGTCTGAGCTTCTTCTGAGCATAATCATCCAAGAGCACAAAGTGAATTTTGCTGTCAAAAGGCCAGAATTACAAAACAGCACTGACAGCATTTTAGGCATAAATCTGCTGACTTGATTAGAGGCAGGGATTAATAACTGGGCCAACTTTTTGTTGAGTTGCACAGCTTAGTATTCAGTAGATACCCAGTTGTATTGACCTAGTTTTGCCATAGCACTGGCCTTCAACTTTATGGTGCAAGCTGCCTCTCACACATAGAAATACTCAGTTTCATTCTGAACAGAGCTCTAATTTCTTACCAGTGGAGCATGCAGATATATTTGTTTGGCTTTACTGCCTCTTTGTCCTCAATACCTAGGTGAATAATACTGGCAGTAGCTCAGCTCTCTCAAAGTATTTTCAGTCTGTTGGACTCAACATGACAAGTGTCACCATTTCATTTTGTGGATGAGAAAACTGAATCTGATAGAACAAATGACTTGCCAAGATAACTGGAAATTGTGGACTAAGTGGGAAAGGATTCTGCACTCCCAGCTAACTGTCCTAGTTCCATTCCATCCCCCAGGACACCCTTTTTAATTAAAAATCTATTCATACTTCTTAGATTTGGATTGCATTCTAATCTGTGCACAGTTAAGGAGGTAATAAAAGTGTTGCTACAAGGCACATCAACAGCAATGATGCAAAAAAGAAAAAATCCCCCTTTTTTTATTTGGTTGGTAGAAAATTTTTGAAGAATATGCAAAGTCAAGACACTATGTCATTTTCTCAAACCTGTATCTTTTTATACTTGTTTTCTCACTGTATAATGTTAAGAAGACATAAAATGAAGGCCCACTTGAATTTGGAAGAACACTTGCAATCTCCTTTTAAAGATATTATCAAAAATTTGCTTTTGTTTCGTCTTTCAAAAATATTAAGCCTAGAGATCAGGAAGTTGAGATCTTATTTAAAGATCACAATCAAAATGGAGATACTGTTTGAGCATTAGCATTAGACAAAACTGAAGAAACCCCTACTGCTTTTGGAATTATCTTGTAAAGATAAAGTTGCCATATGTATATAAAAGCTGTTCAACTTAACAACATCAGGTGCTCCTCAGTGCATCACTATTCTCTCTCCTTCCTTTTTCCTTTTATTTTTAAACAAAACAGAAATGAAAAAGCAATTGGTATTCTATCAAAACATGATATAGTACACAGGAAGTATTGGATAATTTACAGAAAGCATTCCAGAGCATGTCTCTTCTGGTCTTGTATGTGTGAGTGTTTGTACTTGTCCCTTTTCTGCTACATTTTATTTGTAATAAGTAAAAATTAGAATATTCTTTTTCTCTGTGAGGAATCACAGATGTAAATGCATACGAGTGTTTACAGGACTGAGCTAAGATTCACACATATAATTTCTATATTTTTTTTCTGAGGGGTAAATTGTTAGAGGGATTAAAAATTGGGCAAGTATGAATAAACATTGTGTCTATATACATTAATATACTTGTGTGCTTGGGTGTCCAAGAGAGAGACAAATCTGAGTCACAGAATCATAGAATAATTGAATCCTCAGAGTTGGAAGGGATCATTGAAGGCCATCTAGTCTAACTCCCCTGCAATGAACAGGGACATGCACAGCTAGATCGGGTTCTCCAGGGCCTGATTCAGCCTCACCTTGAAAATCTCCAGGGAAAGAGCATGCACCACATCTCTGGGCAGCTTATTTCAGTGCCTCACCACCCTCACTGTAGAATACTTTTTCTTCTTATCCAACCTAAATCTACCCTCTTTAAGCTTGATGCCATTTGTTACCACAAACTCTGCTAAAGAGTCTATCCCCTTCTTTTCAGTAGCTCCCCTTTAAGTATCAAAAGGCTGCTATCAAGTCACCTAGAAGCCTTCTCTTCTCCAGGCTGAACAGGCTCAGCTCTCTCCGCCTGCCTTCATAGGAGAGCTGTTCCAACCCTTGGATCATTTTTGTGGCTCTCTTTTAGATGCAGTCCAGCAGGTCTATATCTCTCCTGCACTGAGTACTCCACATCTGGATGCATTACTCCAGATGAGGTCTCACAGCACAGAGCCGAGGGGCAGGATCACACCCTGGCCCTGCTGGCCACACTGCTTTTGATGCAGCCCAGGGTACAGTTGGCTTTCTGGGCTGTGAGGGCACAGTGCTGGCCCGTGTTCAGATCCCCATCCACCAGTACCCTCAGGTCTTCCTCTGCAGGGCTACACTCAGTCCTTTCATCCCCCAGCTTATATTGGTAGTAAGGGCTGCCTCGACCCGGATGCAAGATCTTGCATTTAGATTTGCTGAATCTCATGAGATTCACCTGGGCCCACTGCTAAAGCCTGTTTTGGCCCCACTGGATGGCATCCCATCTGTCTGGTGTGTTGACTGTACACCACAGTTTGGTGTCATCAGCAAACATGCTGAGGGTGCACTTGGCCCCACTGTCATTGTCTCTGATGAAGATGTTAAAGGTCTCAGCACTGATCCCTAGGGGACAGCTCACATCATTGCTCTCCATTCAGGCATTGACCACTACACTCTAGACTCGATGCTGCAGCCAATTCTTTATCTGTTGAACAGTCCACCCATCAAATCCATATCTTTCCAATTTGGAGCAAAGGATGTACCTTGGGTACTGGTACCATGGGGTACCAGTGTTGCATCTCACCTGGTGGGGCCATCTATTACTTGACTCAGGAAGTTATCCTCAGTGCATTCCAGGAGCCTCTTTGATTGCTTATAGCTCACCATGCTACTTTTCCAGCAGATGTCTGGGTGGTTGAAGTCCCCCAGAAGGACAAGAACTTGTGATCATGGTGCCTCCTGTAGCTGGAGGTAGAAGGCCTCATCAACAGGCTTCGCTTGATCGGGATAGCCTGCAGTAGGCACAAACCACAAGGCTCCCTTTGCTGCCTCAATCTCTAACTGTCACCCATAGGCTTTTGGCTTACTCATGACTATTCTTTAGGGACAGCTCTTCACATTCTATTCCTTTCCTGATGTAGATAGCAACATCCCCTCCCGTCCTTCCTCACCTGTCCCTTCTGAATAGCTGGTCACCATCGCTAGCCATACTCCAGGTTTCAGGGACAGCAACTATACTGTGGTTTTCTAGTAGCACAGTAGCTTCCAGCTCCTCCTGTTTGTTTCCCAAGCTGCATGCATTCATGCAGAGGCACTTCAGTGAGGCAGTTGTTTTTGTTAAGCCCTTGAATGTTAGCTCCTTAACTTCTTTTAAGTTACTTCCTTTGATTTTCCCCATTACCTTTTCCTATTGCCCCCACAGTCACTGTCTCATCATCACAGGATTTTGTATGTGCTGCAGTGTTGCCAGCACCTCTCAAGGCAGCAGGTCCTTCACGGCTTCTGCTAGCACCCTATCCTTCTAATCTTGTGATGCCATCCCACACCTTATCATAGGAAGGCTCACTATCCCCCTTCCTCCTTCACATCTTGTTTAAAGCTCTCCTTAATGAGCCCTGCTAGCTTTTCCCCAAGGACTCTTCTCCCTCTTTGAGAAAGGCAAAACCCACCCTATGAACTAGTTGCCATGTAGGCCATTTTTTGTCAGGAAAAGCAAAGTTGTGGTGATGGCACCAGCCACAAAGTCAGGTAATTAAAGATAAAATCCTTTTATTTGTTTTCATGTCCTTAACCAATACAGGAGGCAGAGAAGAAAAGATGATCTGTGCATGCAATTCCTTTAGCCATTCACCAGAGGCTCTGAAGTCCCTTTTGAAAACCCTTGACCCATAAGTAGCTGCTTTTTCTTTCTGTATATGGAAAAGCAGTAAGGGGTTGTGGTCTGACAGCCATACAAGGCTAGGTATTTTTCTGGAGATATCCCTTACCTGAGCCCCAGCTACAGGGCCTGATCCCCCAGTCGTGCTACATGGAGAGTGGGAGAGCTGGGATACATGGGGCACTTTTTCATGAGTACACTACACTGAATGCTTACGAGAGTTCTCTCCTTCCTCTGGAACTAAAATTTGCTGAAAACAAAATGCATATTATTATATTAACATCCTTTTATCATAGTATCAGTTTACAAATGTAAAGTGTTGAATAAGATCTTGCTATTATTTACAGATTTCCATTATAATCAACAGTTTTTTAAACCAGTAACAGAAAAGCAGATATCCTTCTGTCTGCTTCAGTGATAAAACTTCTGCACAATTTTATGATTGCAAGTTCCTGATAATATCACACCAGAGTTTTTTGTGAGATTCACTTCTACTGCTAACTTCATTTGATCCAAATCTGCCAAGTTTAAAACAACTTCGTTACTTTGTTTAGATGTTTGATTTTTTTCTTTATTCATTTAGAACTTCAAAGAAAAAAAAAGGTATCTTGTAAAGTTTGATTGATATGTAGCATTGCTAGAAAGGAGGCTATAAAATATCTTTAGTGTTTTGGCTTTATTTTTAACGAATCCCTCATTTAACTTACTGAGGATTACTTCAGTTGGATGGTATTAATAAAGAAGTTTTGATTCAACCATGAGGAGAAAAAAAAAGGCTGCTACTTAGTTGCCATTCTCCAATTAACAGATTTATCAAATTTATAGTTTCTTTAGGCATTAGCAGGCCATTGTTCCTTTAGCAAAATGTAGTATGTCTTTGAATACCTTTGAATGGATAAACATTACCATTTTGTTTCTCTACAGAGAGCCTCGAAAAATCATCCTCCACAAGGGGTCCACTGGACTTGGCTTTAACATTGTGGGAGGAGAAGATGGGGAAGGCATTTTCGTGTCATTCATCTTAGCAGGCGGGCCTGCTGATCTCAGTGGAGAACTGCAGAGAGGAGATCAGATTTTGTCTGTAAGTATTTCTTTTGGGCTTTATTGACTGATTGCCTAATCTTATTTTTTTGTCTTTGCTGCAAGAAAGAAACAACAAAGAAAGCCTCATGAAGCCTTTATGGTTTCCAGTGTCTGATATCCACGTTGAAAACAGTTCATCACTGAATATTCTGCTTATTAATATTCTGCT
This sequence comes from Lagopus leucura, assembly GCF_019238085.1. NCBI lineage: Eukaryota > Metazoa > Chordata > Aves > Galliformes > Phasianidae > Lagopus > Lagopus leucura. The sequence continues at coordinate 4,617,253 of NW_024962254.1, forward strand.
TATTTGCTCTATTTTTTTTTTCCACCATTTGTTTTTCATGATGTTAGCTGTTCCCACATCATAGCGAGACTTTTCTCTTCTTACTATTACTTATAGTATGACAACCTTAATGAGGACATAAATGAAGTGCAGAGGTCAGCACCTCCTGGTTTAACCCATTATCCAGTTCTATATTGCCCAAAATGCACTACTGAGTCAGAAAATATTTTCTAATTTTAGCATTTCTTTGATCAGAAGTAGTTGCATGAAATCACTCAAGCAGGGAGTGCCATCTAGTGTGCACTAAACTACTTAGCAACTACCAGTACCAGGAGATTAATTAGTTTATAATTATCTCTCAGCCTCTTATGAATCTGATGATTGCTCTGAAATTTATTTTCAAATTTTATAGGATAAAAGGCTTTGTAGCCTTAGGTTATATTTTGCATATTTGGTCCCAAAAGCAAACTTTAATTTTTTTCTTCAAGTATTTGTTAATTTCGTGCAGTTCAGAAACAGAGCATTTTTGTATCAGACTTTGTCAAGTAAATGAACATCTCAGTGAAACAACTGAACATAAAGGACTTTGAATGGCAATAAAATCCTTGAGAATACATTTAAGTAAAGCATCCATTCACATTATATTGCCTTACACAAAGGGAAAAAGAAAAAAAAAAATCTATACTAAATTGATAAAATCGGAGCTGTTTCATTTGAATTACATGAATAGCCTTAAGGAGAAGAACTGAAACCCAGGAATTATTCATCCCAGAGGAGAGACTGATGCACCAGGCTGCAGTGTCACGCTCATTCCCATTGCTGTACTTTCTGTCCCTGTGCATCTTGCATCCTTAGTTGCACTTGGGTTAGTGGCAGGGAAAGAAGATTGCTGCAGGCTGGGTGGGTTGTGACTTAACTATGTGTCAGTTTCCTGGTCAGTTCATGAAGCAGTTGGAACTGACTTTCCTACATTCCTTGGGTATGTCTTATGTGAATAGTGAAATTTAACTTCCACTTAGTGTTCCAGTATGAAAAAGTGTCTGGTGCCACTTCTTGATATACAGAAAATCTGATCAGTTAACGACAAAGGGATACAGTAATCTAAAATTATGTATTTTATCTAGACTTGTTCCTTGAAGTAGAAATTGTACAATGCCATAAAGAAATTCTAAAGTAGAAGATTTGTAACTACAAGAAAACTAAGATAGTCTTATAAAATTACCATTATGGAAAGCTAAGGAAGACAAATGCCTGTACCAACAATAACATACACAAGGGATCCAAGAAAGGGAAATTTCTTCAGGACAATCATACAATTTATTTTTTTCTTTAGCTAGGTGCAGCACAAGAAAGTTGAATAAAAAGTACTATGAGATCAGAGACTTTCACAGTACATTCAGAAGCTCATATAAAATTTAGAAAACCATTTTATTTTATTTTTCTGCAGGCATATATTTAGCACTGTGGGATACTGCCTAAGTTGAATTTTTAATTCCAATTGGTCTGTTTTGCAGCAGTGTTTTCCCTAAGTTCTAATTAAACCTACCAGTGTTGCCACAGCATTTACTTGTCATGCAAGAGTAGTTTATTTGTTCATTGAGCAGAGAGGGATGGAAATTATTACTAAATCAGAGTGCATGCATATCCCCAGGCAATCACCAAGTCAGGCACTGCTGACTTATTTAGTCACAAATAAGTATTATGAATCCATTTTTTCCATGCTCAAACAAAACAAATTTCATGCACAGGCCAATCTAAGAGTGATAAATCTTAGACCACTGTCTGGTAAAGGGTGCCAGATCCCTTAATTTTATAATGGATGCACAGAATAGGTCTGATTCTCTCTGTTTATTTTTGCTTGTCTTATCCTTCAGAAACGTTTATTTCCTTGCTGAAGTAGTTTACCCGTCGTTTCTCAAAACATGACAAATCTGATTTACCACAGACCAATAGTACTTGCCAAGCTAATATTTTGAATTAACACTGGCTTGGTTAAATTTCTCTCAGACAGAAAGCAGAATAAATGATTTAAACTTTGGAGACCTAGATTTAATTCCTGATTCTGTTTGTGTCATTATTTGTGGCCTTGGGCAAGGTGCTTTAGTTTTCAAAACATCCAGTGTAGAAGAAGAGAATCACAGCATCTTCCTAATTCATTCCTGTGCTGTTGGCATGGCAAAATGCTGACTAGTTGAGAAATGTCTCTATTCACCTTTGGGAAGATGCCTATAAATATACCTTAAATAGAATGGAAATCCATTAGTTAGACCCACAAAGCAGCAAATAGGCACTGTCTTTGGGTGACCCTCTGGGCGCATACATTAGCCCCATAGTCAGGCTGCAAGGCCCAGACAATATCCATGACCTTTCTGCCTCGCTTTTATACCTTCTCACTTTATGTGGCATTGTGCAACACCCTCCAAGAGGAACTATGAAAGATTGTGCTGAGGTTTTGACCCCCTGGAAACGTAGAAAATTGAGTTTATATTTCTCAAATGGCACATTTTTCTCAGTGCCACCAGGTGGCACCATAGGATAAATAATGGTGGAGATTTACTCAATGAAACGCTAAAACCTTAGGAAAAGCAGTGGTAGATTTTTTTTTGTTTTCAGTCAATTGACAGGAAATGTTTAACTTAACTCAGAAAGAAGGCTGATAATACAAGTGCTTATTTGCAGGGAGACAAATGGAATCATATATAAACCTTGAAGGCAAATGGAAGAATAATAGAAAATGCTCTTTCAAATGGCAAAAAACATTTCAAAAATTGATTTATATTGTTACATTTATGAAAAGTGATTTTTTTTCCCCATAAAAAGAGACTTTTTAATGCTGATTCCTTCCTGCTATAATTCATTATACTCTTGTGAGTTATCTCCAAATTAAACATTATCCTTTTCACTTCTGAATGTCTTTAAAACATAATAATGCACACATCAGCATTGTATGTTCATCAGTACAACACAGTGTTCCTCTCTCTGATGTTGCCCTGCTATTAAGTATATGGTAAATAGTACTGAATAACATTTTGATTACCCAGTGACATCAAGGCTTTGTTAGGGTGCTGTGTACACACATTAACTTTTCAATCAGATGTGTATAACCCCTGAAAAACATTTCTAAATACCAGTGGAACTATTAACTCCATTTTATGGCAGTGGCAATGAGCCACCATTATGTTAATAGATTTGTTTAAAGCCAGGCAAGGAGTCTGGACCAAGACTAGATTCAGGGGCTGCTTGAACTCTGAACTAACCCCAGGTTCTCCATCTGTTAGGCAAATATGGTCTCTACTGTAAATGACATGGAATGCTCCTTGACACCATTCTTGCAATTTTAAATTCTACTTCCAATGCTAAAGAACATATTAAAATAGCAATGGGAAATCAGTGCTGTTTACCAAAAGTCATTTGCATGAGCACAAACAATTTCCAAGAACCACAGCAAATGGCCACACATTGCACACATGGCCTGGCTGATAGAAAGCAGTACAGATCTCAGAAAAGAGGTATATAGTGAATGTATAGTTTACAGACACAACTTTAGCAGCAGAATTTTGAGGCTTGATGCACAATTTACAGAGAATAAGTTATAGCATGTTGCTCTATGAATTGCTATTCTGGCATTGTTTTTCTGTTTAATGATTTCCTACGAGACTGCACCAAGTCAAAAATGTGTATAAAGGAAAAAGATGAGGTGAAGTAAGAGCTGTAGAGTGGTAATACCAAGTAGTAGCACTTGAATCTTAACTTCTGAGATGTCTGAATCTTGTGCCACTGGACAGGAATAGGTCTCAGATTAAGATCCCTGCATTTAGAAGTCTACATTCTTTCTGGATGTCCACTTCCCATTAAAATCATTAAGGGCAAGAGATTGAATCAGATGGCCAGCTAAGAAGTATCTAGAGCAAGTTGAATTGCTTTTAAGGCCTTATTGTCTGTACTGATTAGGTACCCACTGACTTCAAGCTTAAGGACTTACCACATATGTACTATATTTAGCTATCTTAAACCGAATCTCACATTTCATGTGTGTCTGCCCTTGCAAAAGATATTTGTTTTTTCACCTTACATTGTCTTTGATCTGTTTCAGAGAAAAGTAGTATAAAATCATGGATCATAAAAAAGTATTAGTTGTATTTCATTCTCTTCTAGAAATGCTTTAGTACCTTGTCGTTCACAGCAGCAGGATTAAGTGTGGCCAGTATCCTGAAAACAGGCAACAGGATAAAAGGTATTGCCTGCAAAGGAGCAACACATCCTGCTAGCCACCTTGAGGAAATAAAATGTGTTTCCTGTAGAACAATCTCTTAATAAAAAGAGGGAAAAAATGCAGAAAAAGAACCAGCTTCACTGTGAAAATGCAGGCAGTATGCTCCTAATGCCAAACATTTTCACTACTGTCTCACCTGAACCAGGGAAATGAAATCAACCGAATTCTATATGATTTTCGCCTTGATACAGCATAGCATCTGTCATGAAGTATTCATATATGGGGAGGGATGATATCTTTTATCCCTGCAACTTCCTGAGATAGCTACATACTGGGAAAAGGGCTATCAGAGATATTCCATAGGGCTTTCTATCACCTTATCATCTAGTTGATGATATTACGTATGGTAATTTGGCAACACTGATATTTCAATATCTTGCTGCTTTACTGTGTCTGGTCTTTTACTCAAGGTTCTCCCTCGTAGAGAGAAGGTGATCTCTTATACCAATCCAGTTCTACCTTGTGTTTGTGCATCGTCCTGCTTTCATTTTTTGTGAGATGTTTGTTTTCCCTCTGAGCAGTTCAGACACTTCTCTTTCTACTTCATTGCTCCCACACAACTCCTACCCACTTGCTCACTCACATCTGTAGAAACAACAAAATATGCATTTAAAAAAAATAATGTTCAGCAATTTCTACTCCAAAATATGTGCATTTTGAGTAGGGTAGAGTGTAAGCACTCTGAGCCTATTTATAACAATATTTATGCTTCATTTTGCTGCAGTTGGAATTGACCTTCAGATTTACTTCCCTTACTTTGGTGCAGAGAAGCTTTCAGTTTTCTAATTTAAAACAGGTTTTTGCTCATGATAAAAGCAGTAAAACTAGTTGGGAAAAGAGTGCATTTTGTTATAAGACTTACTTGCAAAAGGCAATGACCTTACCCTTAGGATGCTTTCTTCCCTGTGGTATTCTGGATGATATATAAAATGTTTTGAGAAGATCCAAAAATGAGTTAGCAATGGCAGTAGAACCCTAAGAGTCCTCCACTTATTTATGTTTATGTGTCATCTGGGGGCACAGCACTCTAGCCTTCTAAGTGAAGGAACTGTGCAATGCATGCTTTATCTTGAAATATATACACAGTGTTTGTTTTCATCCTAATGAATTAAAAACATTTCACATGGCAAAACTGAACTACCTGTACAACATTCCTGTACAATAAGAGGAGATTTCTTAGAATCATAAATTGGGAAAGAGTGAAAGGGACCTTAAAGCCCATCCAGTTCCAATCTTCTGCCATGGGATGGTTGCCTCCTACCAGCTTAAGCTGCCCAGGGCCCATCCAACCTGGCCTTAAGCACCTCCAGGGATGGAGCACCCACAACTTCTGGGCAGCAGTGCCAGGGCCTTACTGCCCTCAGAAGGTAACTGGACCCCTAAATAATGCAAGCTGGGTGTAAATGCCAATTTATGCCTCTGAAGATCCTGTATCTTATATATTTAAAGAAATGGCCTATCCAGGAAAAAAAAAAAAAAATTCATTTTTTCCCATGAAGTTTTGGACTCCATGTCAGTAAAACCAGCATTCTCCTTGACTGTAAAAATTCACTTCTATGTTGCACTGTGTCTATGTAAACAACATCATCCACAAATACTTACCCTTGGAGAATAGAGCTGGTAGCAAACTCTTTGTCAGTCCTGTTGATAAACAACTATGATCTGATGGCTGGAATTTGAACTTAGGCATATTCAGCCTCAAAACAAGATGCATTTGTTTTGTAGTCAGGGTAAATGGGTTATATTGCCATAGAAGCTCTTAGATTCGTCATTTTGGTGCTTCAAAATAAAATGGATTACTTTCTAAAATACAAGTTTAATGGAATTTCTAGGGAAAAATTTACCACCTGTGTATCCTAGAATACTATGTGCATTAGGTGACTGTAGAGATCACTTTTGTATTTTATTAATCTAGGGATCTGTCATCCTTCTGGATTTCCCCTTTCCCCTACTTCTCCTTTTCACTCACTCCCTTTACCTTCCCATGATATTCAGCTTGTATTGCAATTGCCTTCATGCAGTTACTGTTTGCTTTCGTAGCTCTTTGATATTGCCAAGCCATATGATCAGAACCTAACACTATACTAACTATGCTTGTGAATAGGATATGTCTCTTTTTGCCAATTAGTTAGCTATCAAAGGTGTCAGTAGTGTCATGTAAAGTTAGTAAATTGGCCTAGACAGGAGCCTGTGTATTTTTGTAATGATGAAATCATCAGTTGCCTCTAAAACATTCATTTTGTAATTGCCTCAATAAGTAGAAGTGATCTGATGCCAGACTGCTTGCTATTCAGCTCCTAATAATTTAAGGAGGAGTTCACATTCAGTTCAAACATTACTAGAAGAATTTGTTTTAAAACTGTCAAACAGAATTATGTCACATCTGATGTACTGAGGATTTGAGGTGGGAATTACAGCCTTTGGTGTACCCTTACTGTAAGCCTCACAAAGAAGAGAAAATAAAACAATAAATTTGAAAGCCAAAAATACTACTGCTGGATGAAATAGCTACATCCCTGAGCATTATTCATTCAGAGATTTGCCCCAGGCAGGACATCTGTCTTGTGCTTAAACAGACTAGACTTCAGGCATCATTCTTCTCTATTGCCCAGAATGTTTTGGGTTCTTGAGTGATTTAAAAAATCACCATATGACATGCAATGCATAATAATAGAAATTGGGCATCCATTAAGTAGGATATTTGATGGATATCTGCAGTAATTTACTGGAGCTTTTCTGGGGGGGGGGGAAGAAGAACTGAAGGGAGAAAGAGATGAAGAGATGCCCTTTTTCTAAATCACAGAATGGCCAGGATTGGAAGGGACCCTGGATCAATGATCGTGAATCTCCAGCCCCCTGCCACATGCAGGGCCACCAACCTCCCCATTTAATACTAGACCAGGCTGTCCAACAAGCAAGCCACCATATTCTAACACAAAAAGGAAAAAAAAAAAAAACACCTACAGAAAGCAAAGGCTACTTTCTTTCCATTAGTTTAAAATATACGCTTTATTTGAAACTATGGCTCATCTTCTGCTCCAAACATCTATGTCACAAGACTATAATCTGCAGAATCACAAATTATATGCATGTTTTAATTCAGGTATTTTTAATTAAAAAAAAATAATAATTAAACTTAACACTGAACATTCCATCTAGAGCTGGCTGTACCAGCTGGACAAACTACCACTAAACATTCATACATTGCCTTGTCGTCATTGGTTTGAATTCAGTATGGATTTGCTGTGACACAAGACAGTGGCTGTCTCACAGCTCACAGGCCATATTACCATATTCTGTGGACATGGAAATACAGAAAGCCTGTCAAATCAGAGAAGTCACCAGGACAGATTGCCTAAGCAGCCTTTGATATTGACTTACACTTTTTTGCCAGTACCTGAATAATTTTTGCATGTAGGTTTCAGCTGGAGTGATCATTGTTATCATCTTTGTGTCATAAAACAATTCTTAAAATGGAAAATTTTACATCATTTCAGAAACAGGAGAACTGCAATTATTAGTTCTGCTTATATCATAGTTTGATGTGAAACAAGAACATTGTAGCATTATAAGCAAGATTAATCAATGACAGTTCAGCTATATCCATATTCTGGAAGGAATCAATCCTCTTAGGACTATGTGGAAACAAAGGTATATACAGTACCTGCTACCATTAAGGGGGTTCCTAAATGACCCAGGATGAGAGCAGGAGACAAGAAAATCCCAGTGCTAAAAATGCAGTTAGGCAGGAAGAGGATTAATTCCAAAAGTTAGGAAAATGAATTGAAAGTAGCAGTCATGTGTAAAGTTAAAGCTGTAGGAGGGAGGAGGAGCAATTTGATATTTTATCAGTTTGGAGTAGGAAGATAGTAGCTGTAAAGAAGAGTGAATATGTGAAGTCAGACCTTTGGTGAGGAGATGACACTATTGAGATCCATGAGTCTAGCTGCTGGCAGAAATATAAGGGTATTTGAGTGACCAAGTGGGAGGATGGAAGGTAAAATAAGTAGGTTTAAATTTAAGCATACGGATTTTAGTTTAAATTAATATCCTTACTTATTAAGACTAAAGAATGTTTTGTGTATTAAATATATATATATTTTAATAGTTAATAAATTGTAACCTGTGCTTTTAGCTATTGTGATATTCGTATATGATATTTTTTATTCATAGTAGAAGTTGTGTGAATATGAAAACACTGTATGTCTTCGTATGGACCATTCAGCAATGAGATAAAATGTTATTGATCACCTCATAATTGTGTGATCACATCAGTCCCAGCTGGTAATAGGTGGTAGCTATGTACTGAAACAAGTTTTATGTCCATTCAGGACCCAATGAGCCTGTGTGTCATTTTCCCATCCTACCATTTATTTCAAACCCAATTTAAAGAGGTTTCAAGAAATTCTGAGGTAACAGAGAGGATATGGCTTTTAAACTATCACTGCAGTAATTGTTTTCAGTGGAAATATTTTAGTCTCACAATTTGCCAATCTGGCATCATTCACAAAAGCAGCTCTTCTATAAGGAAAACTTCTGTACAGTTTGGGTTAAAATGTAAATCTTTGACTCAGGCTATAGGCTTAACAGTTACCATTTGGAATGATTCAGGCAGCCTGGTGAGTCATAAAGCTTGTTGGTGCCTACTGTAAACGGCAGTGTGCGCAAGATACCACTTCAGTACCACAATACTTATTCCTGCTTCAAAGATGCAGTGCTTTGATACCACTCTCAGCTGGTTTCGCTGGCAGGAAAATGCATACTAAATGATATAGCTTGTATCCCCACAGTATTCCTTGTTTTCCAGACAGAGAAGAATTTGCCTCTAGAATGCCAAGCTCACCAGACCATAAAGACCAACGCACTTGAGGCAAAACTCATAATTCTAAGGTAGCAAGACAAGAAAAATTGAAAAGGTCACTGAAAGTGCTGGCCCGTAAAAAGAGTGAAGGAGAACACAGTATTATACTTTCATTGGAGTTCAGTGTTACAGAACCACTGTACTAGCATGTCCAAATTATGCTATTTTCACTGGGCATTTAAAAATAAAATAATAATAATAAAAAAATTTAAAATGTAGACATGGAAAAGGTTAGAAATGAGAGAAGTGAGAGAAAAGCAAAAGAAAGAGCCTGAAAATGTGCAAGAAGGAAAGCTGGGCCGTGAGAAAAGTGCTGCGTCAGCTCCCATGGCCGGAGCTGTCCGTGGTGCTGAGCTCACCATCCTGCGCTGCCCAGTGTGAGCCGCGCTTTGCTGAGGCGCGTTGCAGTCCAGCAGTGGGCGGTAATGGCTCGTAGAATCACAGAATCACCGACATTGGAGAAAGCCTCCGAGAGCATCCAGTCCAACCGTCCACCTACCACCTATATTTCCTCACTGAACAATGTCACCCAGTACAACATCTAAATGTTTCTTGAGCACCTGCAGAGAAGGTGATTCTGCCACTTCCCTGGGCAGCCCATTTCAGTGCCTTGTCACTCTGGCAACATGCATGAATTTTTCAGAACTCCTGTCTTTTCCATTGGACTATATCAGTTGTGGAAGTGGTGTGAACCACTGTGTAGGATGATTATGCCACCTGCTTGTGAAGGAACTTCCCTAATTGTGTTCAGAACAGATAATAACTAAGCGCATTTTCCAATGCAGTTAGCTTTGCTAAAATATCTTGTTTCCATCACCTAAGGAGTGGTGCTCTATACACTGTTTCCAAAGACTAAGCAGTTAGAGAATGCAGCTCAGATTTCCTTTCTTGTTAAGGAGTTGATAATACTTAAGTCCATGTGCAAAGTTAAGACAAATGATTATGGTTATTCGTATATTGATGACCTAGCATCACAAGTGGAAATCCTGGAAGTAAGAGTTGTCCTTATTCAGTTTGCTTCTCTTTGTTTTTTCAAAAGTGAGAAGTTCTGATTTCAACAGATTTAAACACAATTTGAAAAATATCTGCTATATTGTTCTCTAGTAAAGAAGTGTCTTTCTTTGCCATTTAATTTACCCTATAAAAGCACTGTGCAATATAACTGACAGTAAAATAAATAAATAAATAAATAAATAAATAAATAAATAAATAAATAAAAAGAAACGAACTCCTTTATGTTTTCCTCACCAAAGGAGGGGTATGATTCCCTTTTCCTTTACAACTCAAAAAAAGATTCCAAGTGTTCATTTAATTACTGTACGAACATGAAATAAGATGGTTTAAGTAAACAAAATAGATATTTCACTAGTCTTCATTGTATTTGAATGACCTACATAAGAATCATGCTCTAGTTATTGTAACAGAAGACGTCCAGACTGTTTCAAGTCTTTAAATGACACTGTTTAGAACTGAACCAATTTGTGTTAATATGGGATATTCAGATATTTTTAATAGAATATAACTCTTCCAATTTTGCCGGAGTATAATCTATTCAAAATATTAATCTTATCTTTCATTTAGATTGTGATTTGGGATTTAATGAAGTCAGCACTGTCTTAGACTGAGTCAATGAATGCTAGAAAAATTAGTATAATTCCTATGAACTATAGTTGCATAATTTTATTCAGATCAGTTTAAACCATAATCTTTCATTGCAGCACTTCTCTTCTTTTGTAAGCTTTCTAACCACTTTTTTTGCTACAGCATGCAGAAGAGACAGACATCGGTACAAGCTGGAGGCTCTTCTTATTTCCATTATGTCAAAATCATTTTGGAGCTAGTCTTTGGAAATTGTGCAGTCAAAATCATTCTAGGCTAGGGCATCAAGACACGGTCAATCTCAGAACAGCAGTGTTGCTTTGCTTATTGTACAATGCTTCTTAAAGCACCGTAGCCCATAACCTTTTAATATGTATTAAAATTTCCTACTCACACTTGCAACTTTTCCTGGTATATTGTTTCATTTACTGATTATTCCTAACATAAACAACAATGAATTATTTGAAAGCAGTAATTTAATGAGATTTTTTAAATTGCCATTAAATTAGGTCAGGCAAATATATCACTATACACAGTTGTTACAATTAAGATACTGTTTCAGAGGAAAAGGCAATATAGAATATTAGTTTTACCCCTCTGAAAGCTCTTTTTCATTTTGGCCCGAGGGTAAGAATTTGATTTAAATGTGTGAGTTAATTGTGTCTTTCATGAAGAATTAATGCTCTTAAATGATTGTGCTCTTTTTTAACTAGAAGTTTGGGGACTTGATTATGTTTGCTTTTAAATATTGGGAAACAGTACTTGTCAGGTCAGAAATTTAGTTAGCATCTACTCCTCTAACACTGAATTAAAGTCAGACTAGGTAATTTAAAAATCATTAAAGTTAGAACTTCAACATTTATTATTCCATAGTGAGATCTTGTCACAGGCATTGGTGAACAATACAGTACGTAAACAGTCTTGTACTTGTCAATTAGGCAATAATTGTTTGATTTTATTCTGCAGTTGTGTATCTATAAGAAGGAGATCTCTATTTAGCAATCCAGCATAGTAAGGTCATTTATTTAGTCTTCTTTATCTAGTTTGTTTATTGTCTTGATAAAAAAATGCTGAAATAGAATTGATGTGTTCTTTTATCTCTGACATTCCTTTTCCACATTATTTTCATTTCAACCACTCAGACCTGAAAGTCCTCCCAGACATTCATCCCAGCCCATGTCCTAATATGAAAGTGTACTTGATTTCAGAGAGTTTTAGTCATTATAATATGTAGTGTTTGCATCCTAAAAAATAATTTCTTCTAACAGGACCGAAGGGTAGAAAGAAATCAACTGCTATTTTAGTGGCTCTATTTTTTTTATTTATTTTTTATTTTTTTAACAAGTTTCCCTGGGAAGCAGTAGAATCACCGTCCTTGGAGATGTTTAAGAACTGGGTAGATTTAGTACTTAGGGACGTGGTTTAGTGGGCAGTACTGGTGGTAGGTGGACATTTGGACTAGAGGATCGTAGAGATTGTTAATAAGCATGTACTTTCTTTCCCTTTCATACATTCTTTTATCTATAGAAAGATTATTATAATTCATTAATGATTTTTAAAGCATGATGTTCTGTTAATACAACTTTTATAGACCACCACAATGTTTTCACGTTTGGCTTAAGAGAAATTTGCTTTCACAAGTTTACAGTCCTCAAGCTTAATCCTAAACAAACTGATTTCTAATGCTGCTAATGCTAACCAGTGACATCATATCCTTCTACCCAGCTCAGGAGCTCAGGAATTCAGGAATGTTCCTCAATGTTTTCCTTCAGTTCATACTGCATCTTTCTCAGGAGTCTCTCGAGGACTCCAGATATTGAGGAAAAAGAAAAAAAAACAAAGAACAACAACAAAATCACAGAGATAAAAGGCTAGCTTATTATTAAAGATAACTTGGCTTCAAAATTGTCTTTTTCAGAGACACCAGCTCCAGGCTGAGGTTTTTTTTATGGCATGACATAGACAAGATTCTCATCAGGCCTCTAGAGACACCAAAGCTATGACTAAAGCACTGACTAATGAGTAACTGTAGTGCTGATGTGCCTATGCTCAGCATTAAATGTCACAGTACTATCCCTGAGTAAAGGTAGGGCACAAAACCTCTTGCTTTCACGGCAAGAGTCTAAATTGTGTCTCATTTGTGGAAGTTTGTGTTCTCTACAGAGGTTGTAGACTAATATATAACACTATGCTTGTCTTTAGGCATTATCAGTATCATTCGTTACAACATAAATGATTTTGTGGTGCTGAAAACTCTGATTCTCTCAGTTCTTCTTTTAGAATGTATGCAATTATTTCCTCTTTTGATGTTATATCAATATTTTTGCAGGACTCCATTTCTATTTTTCCATCCACTAAACTTGAGGTTCACATATACAATCCTGATGGATTATTGAACCTTTGGTTCATTTTTTGGAAAGATTCCACCAGGCATTTTCACAGCCATTGTTTTCAAACTAGAAGATGAGGACTCTTTTATTGGAGAAACTGTGGAATTTATAATCTTACATTTGCTTCATGGTCAGCATTTCTTTTCAGGGGCATAAGAGAATTACTTGTAAGTGAAGATTTTTACTTTCCTGTACACATTCTTGATATAAATTGTAAAAATAATATCAATTTTGGACACTTAAATAACAGAAATGTAGACATTATCAGATTATCAGCATATAGTGCTTTTAAATACATAAGCCAAATATGCTAATATTTGGCAAATCCAGAATATTTCATAGAAATACTGAGTAATTGTCACAGCTTACCTTCAGTTGGTAGATTGTAGCAACATGGAGATCCATACATATCTGTTCTCAAAATTATTATGTTCTGTCACAGATATTTGCTTTCAGTGTTTATTTAGATATGGTGGTCTTCCAGCCTATACTATTACCTTGTAGCAGCTACTCCAGTGTTCCTTAAAGTGTCTTATCTCTGTGTATACTCTATCAGTCATCCACTCTCCTGTCTGCTGAAAATCCTTCCCTTTGGTACTGTGCTGCCTCCCATGCCCTTCCTGTGCTGCCCCAAAGGGTCCCCAGAGGGACAGGTGTGCGGATGAAGCAGGCGTAATCAGCACAGTAGTGGCATTCATACCCTCTAATGTGAAATTCACATACAGGCACAGGAGCTCAAAAATTCATTTATTTTTCTGTGAGGCAACTTATAATTCATTTCCTCTTTCACATCATTATTGTCATTATACAATATGCACGAGGATATGAGTAAGATAAGATTTAAATAGGTTATGTTGTTTTGGTATGCTGTTTCCACATTTACTTGTCTCCTTTCTGAATCTGAAGATAAGGTAGTGCATATTCATTTTTTATAACCATAAAAGATTGCAACAGATCATGCTTCTCTAAAGTTCTACATATTCTATAGCTATGAATGACATTGGAATAATATAGGCAAATGAAATTCAAATCATTTTTTCATTATATTTTTTTTAAAGGAATGAGAAGAAATCCATTTTGCAAATATAATGGGGAAACATTAAGTGATCATCAAATTGTGAAACTTAAAAAGTATTTGGGGGAATGAAAGATTAATTGCTTAGGAAAAAAAATGTAGTTTTTTTCCTTCATTATTATCAAGAAAAAAAGAAAAAACTATAGAAGATTGTATTTGTTATACAAGTCTAATAAGCAAATCTTTAGGTCTTATAGAATAATGTTTTCAGAAATGTGAAAGCTCAGCTAGACAATTACATATCTGCATTTAGTCAGCAGTTCTATGGCATAATGCAGTCTTCTTGGAATCTAGTGTTTTTAGATAACTACTATCACACATAAGATTATCAAAGTCTAATATTTGAAATAGTTTTCACATATCAGTAAAGACTACTACAAGTTCTTGACAGAGAGAGTGGTGAGGTGCTGGAACAGGCTGCCCAGAGAGGCTGTGGATGCCCCATCTCTAGAGGTGTTCAAGGCCAGGTTGGATGGGCCCTGGGCAGCCTGGTCTGGTATTAAATGTGGAGGTTGGTGGCCCTGCATGTGGCAGGGGGGTTGGAAATTCATGGTCCTTGAGGTCCCTTCCAACCCTGGCCATTCTGTTGTTCTGTGATACTTTTTTTCATGTAAATAATAATTAAATATGTGTTCAACCAAAATAAATAAATAAATAAATAAATAATAAATCAGGTTCTCTGAGATTTAGTGAAAGACAGCAAGATAAAACAGGCCAGTTTGAAAACACAGTTTGAAAACATAGTTGATCAAAATAAATGAACAGCTGTAATTTGTAAACTTCTATGTAATAAGATTTATTTTTGCAACAATTAAAATGTTGTCAAAATCTAAATAAAATTAACTTCATATTTTCAGTAAATTCTTAGCCATTTTGTTTCAGTATTTGATAAAAATAAGAAAAAAGGTCTCTTTGCCACAAAATCTATGACATCGCTCTCTTTTTACCCCTTTACTTCATTTTCGTTTTCTTTCTTTTCTTGAGCAATTGGAAATGGATTTCTGTCCTGCTGATGTTTGTGTGCCAAATATTTCTTGTTCTTCACTGAAATGTTATGATGTGTAAATCTTTAAAAAGTGAGAAGGAAAGTCAAATAAATAAATAAATAAATAAAGCAAATGCATTAAATAACCACAAATACTTCTCTACAGCTGAACAGTAACAGCCCTGTTGGAAAGCAAGATTCACATTACTGGAGCATTTAATAATCTTATACATCAAATCTGTCTCTTCTTTGGGATGCTGCTGACAAAGCATTTAACTCCACATCTACAAATCAAAAAAGTTTTAAAGCTATCCCATATTTTTGGAATGGTTTCCCTACTTTGAGAACTCTATTAAACTTCCACTGCTCATGCAGCACAATATAAACATTAGATAATCCTCCTCTACGAGGACAGGCTGAGAGAGCTGGGGCTGTTCAGCCTATAGAAGAGAAAGCTCCAGGGATATCTGAGTGTGGCCTTCCAGCATCTAAAGGAAGGCTGTAAGAAAGAAGGGGACAGACTGTGTAGCAGGGTTTGTTGTGATAAAACAAGGGGAAGTGGTTTCAAAGTAAGAGAGGGGAAATTTAAATTGGATGTAAGGAAGAAGTTTTTTACAGTGAGGGTGGTGAGACACTCAGGTTTCCCCGAGAGATGGTGGATGCCCCATCCCTGGAGATATTCAGTGTGTGAAGTTGGACTGGGCTCAGAGCAGCTGATGGAGCTGTAGGTGTCCTTGCTCATTGCAGGGGAGTTGGAATAGATGACTTTTAAGGGCCCCTTCCAGTTCAATTGATTCTATGAAATAAGAGAGGCTCCATGAAAATACCTACTGATGTCAGATTGGAAGAGGTAGCAAAGCTCTCCCTGCTCACAGCTCCATGCAAGATAGGGCTATATTTCTAGGCAGCAGGAGAAAAAAAAGATTGCTCAAATTTCAGTTCTCTAAGTTCTCTGATCAGTGTTTTTTGGTTAGAGTTGCTTCATGTATTTCCAGGTTTCCCTGAAGCTACAGAATGGGCTTTCAAGGTCTGGCTGAAGGAGCAGTTTCTTTGCCTGCAATGTTCTCCAACACTGTAATTTACTGTAAATCTTATATTTAAAAAAAAATTCATTAGGAGGCCACCAAAAATAAACTCAATAGAGGAGAAAACCCCAAAAGAGGTGATCAGATAATAGGAATGACAGAGGAATGATAGAAATAGGGACACCAGTGTGTGCCATATTAGTGCAGATCCTCATGTGCAGTCATAGTTAGTATGCTCTCTGCATTTCTGAGTTTGTACCTTCACTTTTGCATCTGAGCAAGCATCAGGTGTTTAAATAAAAACCTTGGTCTTTCTGTCTAGTGTCAAACTACTCAGATCTGTTGTTTGCATTCCTTCTGTAGGTGAATGGCATCGATCTTCGAGGTGCTACCCACGAGCAGGCTGCAGCTGCACTCAAGGGAGCAGGGCAGACGGTAACAATCATAGCACAATACCAGCCGGAGGGTAAGCAAAATAATAAACTTAGAGACATATGGTAAAAGATAAGTGCATAAATTAACCCATTTAAAAGGATGAGGCTGGTGTAGACAGTGCTTTTCCCAGCTATCATCAGAAATCATCTGGACTGAAAATTCAAGTGGCAATTCTAGTCATAAGAAGTTACTCTATTTTTCTCACAGACTTTGCTTTTAAAAACATTGTATGCAACTATAAGAACGATCTTTAAATGTGCATGTAGTAAGTATTCAACATTTAGCTATCAGTTTATTTTTGTTACTGCTTGTTCTACATTCTTTTCTATTTTCTTTCTGGAGACAGATAGCGCAAAAGCTAAGCATGAGCACAAATGCCAGGAAGATCTGAGTCTGCCTCAGACAGCCGGGTTGGAATTAAGCAAAGATTAACTGTTCCTACCAATTGCATAGAGTCTCTCTACTACGTGACTGTGTCCTTCTGCTTCCAGGAAAATTAGTCCAGATAATAAGTATTTATGAGAGAAAATCACTGCTTTTTAAATAAAAGCATCAATAAGGAAGTTAGCAAAATATAAGAGAATTGAGTGTGTGATTTACCTCATCCAGATTTTGATGTAAAAAATTTAGCTTTCTAGCATTTAACCTAGTTTCAGTGGGTTTGATCAATTTTGTGAGTCCAGAGTTAAGTGAGAGAACTCTCCACCTTTGTCCATGAGCTTTCCTGATTCAACTATTCAGGACTGTGGAGGATTTCATGAAGGGACTATTACTTTCTGATAGGAGCAAAGTACAGTTTTTCTCTACATTGGCTGTCACTGTGAAACATTGCTTGGCTGAATTCTACACGTACAGGTGTCTGTGAAGACATGCTGGTACCACTTTATCAGTTTTCAGTAGATAGTTCTAGCTAAATTTAGAAGTCCCATTACAGCCTGCAAACACAAGTGGTTAATTCTGCCTAATTGCACCGTGCCTAGGGAACATTAAGGTCTCAGGTGAAGCAGTACAGTTCTAATAGCAGGTTCGGCTTGGCAGATTTTTCAGAGGCAAAGGGAAGATGAATTACTACTGCCAGAGTTTATGCAACATGATACCTTCTTCTGTTTCTCTGAGTCCCAATAATAGCAGACAAAAACAGCTGGTATTTATCAAACTTGCAATTGTGCTGGAGATCTGGTATCATGCATCTGTTTATGGCTTATCTGCACTTGAGTCACCAAGCAGAATAAATTCGGCCATACTAAGAAATGTGCAGAGAGAGCAAATGGAATCTCAAATACGTATCCTTAGTTAAATAAACAGAATGTATGTATATAAGTGCATAAGCAATAATCTGAGCTATTTTAGAGAAAAAGCATTGAAAAGCAATTCCATGACAGATAGCTATCCACACGGGTTCTGAATACAGCCATGTTCCCATTAGCTGTGGCAGTCATGTTTGCTGTCTAGTGATATTAAACTGCAATTATCACCATGGTGTCAGACTGCTTGTAGCAATCACTGGCATTTCAGAGTTGTTCTAAGCTACTGTTAATACACAAAGCATGCATTACTTGTCAGGTTTTTCCTATTATATATGAATTTCTAGTTGACATGCTGCTCCTCTATATTCTACCAGATCTGTACTATGTCAAATTCAGTTTTAGTGAACATGCAATTCAAATGACAGTGACGACACACACCAAGTATTATATTACATATTCATTCGTTTTTTTCCTATAAAGCTACTCCATTCCCCAAAACCCCTGTTGAGGGCAGACTAGTCCCAACCACATGAGCTGTCAGCAAACCACAGCCAGTTTTTGATTCACCCAAAACACTGAAGATACACTGAAGAGAACGGAACTGGAAGAACAGGGACCAAAGTCAGCCTTTTTGTAGGAAATGATTGATTTTTATCAGGTAAACTGTCGGTAACCGTCCAGCTTATTGTATTGACTGCTGACATACTGCATTTTAATTTAGCTGTGCAGATAAAGACATGAGATGAAGTTTTTCTCTCTTAAGAAAATTCCTAGCAGCAAAGGAACACGAAACATTTTACAGTGCTGTTTAAGTAGCCTACACAGAAAATTACTTACCGTTTTACAGATCATACAGAGAGGCAGGCATTTTATATCAGCATAAATATTTGTTTTATTTCAAAGACCCGGCACAGTTTATTTCTCCTTTCTATGTAATTTACACTATTTATACTGTTCACTCTACCTTTCTTGAAGCATTTATTGAAACCGTCTTAAAAGACCTTAAAACTGTACAGTTGTGCTTCTTTCAGGGGCTCCTCATTTTAAAATGTTTTCAAAACTGGCAAAGCGCCTAAGTAGTTTGATTTTTCTATTTCCATGTGGGAAGTGCTGAGTTGTTTTTACTATGGCTTTGGGTTTTTCTTTTGGAGAGCAAGGAATAGCCATAGAAATGTGAACCAATATCTTTTTTTATTTTTTTCTGGCTTATTAAGGCTTTAGATCTTGTTGCAAATGAAAGCAATTGGTGAAATCTTTAGCTATTGATATTTCAGGTACTAAGTGGTAACGATTTAAGGCAATAATATAATACACCTGATGATTAGGAATTAAATGGAAAAGCTTACATTCCAATAATGTAGTTTTCCTGCTGTTAAGAAAAGCCTACAGCATATTTATCTTGGCAATATTACAAAGCATCCACAATAAAATGATTTTCTCAGCTGTGGGAAGAAGATGAGGATAATACTGTAGAAATACATTTCAACGTTTGCATTTTCCTTTCCTTGTTTCAAACAGTCAAATGTTTATCTAAGCCTCAAAAGAACTTCCTTCACAGTTATGTGTCTACATTTGGCAGCCAATCTCATGAGAACTGCAAGTCCTGCAACAATCCAGTGCTTGCCATCAAAACTCAAGTATCTCTTCCTCTTGATATTGAGGCACCTGGGTTTCTTGTTCTATCTGGAATAAACTAATGCAGAGACTAACACATAAAATGTAATATGGTTGTTCTTTATCTGAAACGTGCTGCGTGTTCCTCAGATAAAAGTGCTTGGAAGTAAGAGAAAGTTCTGTAAAAATGTACATACATAGTAAACAAAGGGATATGCAAGCAGTGGTTTGCATGACAAGGAGATGAATGGAACTGCTAGGGTTATCATAAAGAACTGAGAACTTCTCATCAGCTCCTTAATTCCTGTTCTCTTCATGTACGTTCACTGTCTGTATTTCCCTCGTCTCTCCAAAAAAACAGAAGAGACAAAAGAGAAAGTCCAAACAAATGCAAATTATATGAAATTGTTTATGGCAAGTTTATTAGAAGCAAGATTAAAAAATCAGAGCTCAGCAGTGAGAGTACATGGTTATAGCTGTAGGAACAATGGCCAGAAAGTGGGGCTTTTGAGTCACTTCTTACCTGTATTTTAAAAACTGAAAATAATACATGTACTGTTATCATGTATGGAGTAAATGGTGGTCTACTAACACTGAGCATCCTAACTTCTAATTATTATTGTGAAGGTAGTTCATAGGGAGGTTTATGTGTGTATTCGAAATAAGCACACAGTCCTGCAGGCTTCAAAAGATGGTTTCTTCATATTCATGTGCAGCTCATGTGTTCTGCACGTGTCTGAAATGAAATTAAAGAGAATTCAAGGACCAAAGCCTAACATGAAAAAAAAAATTATAAAAGGAACCTGTCCCTCCAAATTAACTTAGCTCTCCAATTTTTAATTTTCTTGGAAGCAGTTTCGCTCTTCTTCCTGCTTAGTGACTCGTCATCACAGGGCAGAGCAGTGCTCTCTATATTAATCAAATAATTAGAAATTAAAATGGGAACATATATCACAAAGGGAAGCACTTTTTATATTTCCACATTTTTATGTATTTTTATGTCACAGGACATATTTTGATTTTAGGCAAGAGGGGCAGATTACAGCCCAGTATAGATGGAGTCAAGAAAAAATGCATTTTATCAGTGAAACTAAAATACTAAAGATGAACTAAAGGATGAATTTAAGGTAAAATAGAGATGAATTGTCCTGTAAGACACAGTTTGAGAGTTGGGCAGAGTACTGAACTCTCCCTGAACCTGCTATAAAGCTTTAGTGCACATCTTTGCCTCAAATATCCACATTTCTTCCTGTTTCCTCATTCTTTTCCATTAGAGCACTGTAAAAGGGATAGAGTTCAGCCCTAAGACTTTTGCTAAATACTTGGTGTCATTGGTCTGCAAGCTGCCTTGTGATACATTGCAGTCTCACTGCAGCTATTCCTTCACAGCCCTCCCTGGAAAGCTGGTAAACCAGTCAGAAGTTCCAGGTGATCTCAATCTTTCAAGCAAGCCAATGAACTTACCTTCTTAACAGCGTGCATATAGGGAAAACATTCATCAATTAAACCTTAATTAGACCAACTGACAATGAAGAAGTTAAAGAGTAGTTACAATGAGTGAATTTCTGCTTTATCACCTTTTGAGTGAGCTGTTGGTTGCTTGCTCAGTGTCACTGAGATTTGGTTGGGAAGCCAGTAACAGAGAGACGCTGTGATGGGCTGTGTCTGTCTCTGCAGACATGAGCTGTGGAAATCACTGGAGAGCTGTATTTAGAGTTATAAGCATCCTACAGCTGCAGTGGTAATAAATTCACCTTTCTGTTCTTTTGTTCCTAAGCCTTTGAGGCACGCACAGTGTGTTGTAGCTTCAATAAGCTGCAATGGCTTTTAGAAAGTGTGCTCCTTGCCTTATGCCTTCCTCAGAACTACTGATGCATGAAGCCTGTTCTCTTTAAAATCTGAGAGTAAAAATCCAGAGTTCACTCCTGCAGATCTCTTTCTGAGCACTTGGGGATGATTTTTAGCTCCTACCTCCATTTCATTCTCTTTTCCTGCCTGAAAAATATAAGTGTTTATCTCCTGCTTTGTTAAAGCTGTCACACATAGTTTTGTTTCAGGTGCTGCAGAAATAAGGTAGTTACAAAATATGTGGGAAGAATAAATATTTGTATTTATTTGCTTCCTATAGATTTCCTCTCTACTTTGAAATGTGAACACTCATATTAAAGGCCCCTTTACTTGGCTGTTGAAAACTAATATGTGGATAAAACTGCATTACAGCAGTTGGCTTTCATCTAGAATCCCTGTATCTAATTACCAAAGAATGCAAGACATTAAGATTATATTTCATGCACACATACTAAAAAATATAACATAAGCTAGGAAAGACTATGCAGGATCTGACCAAAGGCCCATTTGCTGAGGATCATGTTTCCAACAGTGTCAGCTTAAGGAAACAGGAAAGAAGGGACAAGGACATAGTGAAGGTGACAGGAGGGGCTTGACAAATACTCTCCTCATCTAGCTGGAATACATCCTTGCTGTAAAGATTAATAAAAGCAAAGGCTTAGATGCATGTTTCTTTGGTTATCTTGCTGAAGCTCAGTGAGAGAATACTGTTGTGCATTTCTTAAGATAGGAGAATTTAGGAGGAAGAAATCATACAAATGTACAGGAAGCTGGACATTAGGGCTGTATATACAGGACACGTTGCAATTCTTGTCTGAGAGGTTAGGTTTTTTTTCAGTTGGTTGGTTGTTTTTTAACTTAATAGCATCAGAGATGTCAGTTGCACTCTGGAGTTGTATTTTCAGATCCTAACTTATTGATAATAGTTGACGCCGGACCAGAATCAGCTTTGTTGGAGGTTGCACTCTCATTCAGGAAGCAGTGTCAGGGCTCCTTTTTACAGTGGTGTCTCAAACTCTCCAGCTTTCCCTATTAACTGATATGGGTTTGTTTCTTAACCAAATTACAGAATTGTAGGCTCTTTTCTCCAGCTGTTAAATGTCAACCCTCTGCTTCCTGACTCTCCATGAAATGCCCAGTGATGAGAGCCTAGCCAGCCTGCAGAAGATGCCAGAAAATTAGTTTTCCTAATATTTTTTAACACATCGTTCTTTGAAAGGAGTGCAGAAGTTCTCTGAGCAACAAACTGCTTCTTTGAACCAGAGGTTTCTATATAATTTAAGGTATTTTGCAGTATCATGCGGCTGCAACACAGAACTTCAGATGTTATATCAGATGAGAGGAAATGTTATTTGTAATCTCCAAACTACAATTGGCACTTACACTAATCCTTCAGTGCTTGAGGTTACATCAGTAGTTAATGGGCACAGTTGGATGCTGTGATTAGTGTTTGCTGCTTTTGTTACTTCTGGTGTTGTAAATGCAGCTGTGGTAAATGGCCATGTAAGATAGGTAGACTAGATACAGATTTTGCATCTAATACCATATGTTACTGAGAATATACTCAGCGAATCGTGAGGCCCTGGCACAGGCTCACAAAAAAGAAAAGCTGTGGATGCTCCATCCCTGGAGGTGCTCGGGACCAGGTTGGATGGGGCCAAGGCAACCAGCCCAGAGCAGGAGGTTGGAACTGGGTGGTCTTCAAGGTCCCTTCCAATGCGTTCTGTGGTTCCATGTGGTTAGCTGTAGTCCCTGTGTGACTCTGCCTGCGAGTGCTGAAGAGAGCAAGGTGGTTCTAGGGTTCCTCAGAGGCTCTTTTAAAATCATGTCTTTGTAGGATGCTCCTGAGACATGTGAAACTTCGTATTTTAATTCCTCTGCAAACTAAAAATCATTCTCAGCGCCGTAATGGAGTGTGCCTCATCCAGCATTGAATGACATGCTTTTTAAAAATCTATTTTTTCATCACTTTTTGCTTTGAGTACAATAACCAACACTTACTGTGTCAGAAAAAAGTTATGGATTTAATTTATTTTCTTAATGTTTTCCTGCAGATCCATTAATACTGATGATATTACTTGAAGCTTTAAGCTTTTATGATCTAAATGCTATGATTTGGGGTATGTGGGAAATGTGACCATAACTGTCTGCTAGATTGCAATTGCTGCTCCCATATAGGCTCCTAGGCTTGCTCCATGCCCATCTTCATAAATGTTTCATTTTAAGTACTTATTTCATAATTTAGTCACATTTAGCTTGTTTCTATCAAGAAGCTTTACATTTCCTTAAATAGTATAGACAACTTTCTTTAAAGTTGTCTGTGTCAGCACTAAGAAGTAGTGCATGGAAAATGAGATTTCCCTTCAAACTTGTCTTTTCTTGTTTTCATTTCACATGTGAAAGCTTGAAGTCACGATGGCTTGTTTCCTGTGTTTTCATTTGAACTTCATTATTGCAGTCTGCTTAGTTTCTCATTGTTCATATGTAGCTTTATCTGCTTAATTTTATACAGAAAAACAGTCTATCTGTTAAAACCTCATACTGGAGATTATAAATTGTTTTCTGTTAGCAATTGATGAATCTCAGTAATATCCCCTTCTTACTGTTTTAATGAGATAACCATAAAGTCACAAGTTAGTTTCATTCAGAACACAAATAGCGTCCATTTATTTTGTAACAGCTGTTATGTTTGCAGCTGCTAATTTTATTCTGAAGTACGGATTGTAGTTTCTTCTAATTTCTTTCCCTTTTTTTAGAGTTCACTGGGCTGGAATTCTTATTTTTGACCTTACACTGAAAACAAGAACTTGCATCTCTCATTCATTGCTATATAATGGCTTTGGAATAATTCCTTGATCTCCCCTTCCCTTTCTTCTTCTAGTGCCTAACTGCTTTTCATTTACAACAAATGTATTCCATCTAAAAAAGCATATGTTTTGTGTCTTCTTTCTTTTTTACTTCTTTAGCAGTAAATTCTACCAACACTTTTGCTATGTTGGATCTTTCACAGTAACATCCTTTCACACTGTATGTATTTCAGGGGCTCATATTTCTTTCCAACTTTATACTCTAATAGTATTGCCTTCTTTCTCTGACTGATTTTTGGATTTTGCAAATACATGGTTGAGCTTGATGCTTTGCTTTTTTGTTACCTTCGGCATCACTTGTGTATTGTCTTTAATTGTGTAATTCTGTACAGTCATTTGTCAAAATGCTGATCAAACAAAACAGTTTGGTTTCAAATTAAAAGCATGTTATTCTGAGGTTTTCTGGAAGACTGCTCTTGAATTTGTTAAAAAGTAAAAAGCAAAACAACAACAACAAAAAGTATGGCTTTCAAATCTCTACTGTAAACTTCAGGGTATGTGTACTGCAGTTTTTACTTACAAACAAATGGAAGATAGAATATCTGGCTTCCTTTTCTCTGCTTGTGAAATATCAGAAAGGGCAAAACTAGGAGGGAACTGAGCTCTCTGATAATAAAGGAGGAAGGTTTCCCAAAGCATCTAGGAATTGCAGTGTGCTTCTGGAGGTCTCTCATGCTGAGAAAAGCCTGCAAATCTGATACCATGAATGCTGTTATAGTAACATCATTAAATAGTGCAGAATGTGAAAGCATATAGGATATTTTCTAAGCCCAGTGCAATGCAGACCTTCAGGACAAAGCTCATAGTGAGGTCACTGCAGGTGCAAGGGACAGCCTTCCACAGATTAGCAGAATGGCTGGGGTGGGAAAGGACTTCTGGGTCCATCTGGCCCCACTCCTGCCCCAGCAAGGACGCCCAGAGCAGGGTACCCAGGGCCATGTCCAGGTGCCCTTTGGAGATCTTCAAAAAGGAGAGCACAGCTACTCTGGGCTGTGCTCAGTCAACCACACAATACTTTTTTTAAAAGTATATCATTCCTGAAACATTCAGGGATTTCCTTTCTGGTGATATTATGGAGCTATGCAAATATAAATGAAAGGGCAGGGTTTTTTTTGTTATGATTTTGATTTTGTTTTGTTTTTCAATTAAATGGGACCATTGCCTAGGCTGGTTTCCTAAGGACTGTCTGTAGGCAATAAAGGCATACATGTTTCTGAGGTCATACAGACTTTTAGGATGAGATTTGTCTCTTCTCCAGATATACAGTGAACCTAAGTTAGACTTGATGAAGAAAGCTGCAGCCAGGTTGGATGGGGCCCTGGGCAGCCTGATCTAGCAGTCAGCAGCCCTGCCCATGTCAGGGTGTTGGAACTGGATGATCTTTGAGGTCCATTGCAACCCAAGCCCATCTATGAGTTAAATTTTTCTGACATCCCTGGGAAGTGGCTCCTGGAAAAGTGTTATGCAGAGCAGGAGTTGCTTCCCCAGCTCACCAGCTGAACTGCTAATGGAGCCAGAAATAAATTCTTAGAGCACTGTGCCCTTTGTTTTGGTCACTAGACAACACTTTCTCTCAGGAATCATTTTTGAGGCAAATTAGTGCAATCATTTTGATGGAGGGAGAAAAAATGGTAAAATTACCGACAACTTAAAATGGGGATTCTGGTGTAAAATTAACAGAAGTGAGATTTTCAAGGCAGATAGGAGATTTAAAGGTAATATATTTACTTTTATTTTGACTTTTAGGTAAATCAGTTGATTTGTTGTTTCTGCCTCTGGGTGAGAACGATGGCAGAATGTGAGAAATAAGTAACAAAGCAGAATTTATTTAAGCAGGAGGAAAGGGTTACATAGAAGATCTCTCAGTGCTGCCCCCACAGGCACCGCATTTTTAATTCCTTCATTGACAGCAGTAAACAAAACCAGTAAACACCCTGCTGTGTGTGCATTCCTGCCTCTCATCTCTGTTTACTGAGAGTGATACCATGAGAGATACCTAATGAAAGTACAGACACTGATTGTGGGTGCGCTGAATGGATAGGTGATTGTTATGAAGCACAGAAATGCCAATGAGTAGCATTTTGCTCATTTGAGCATGCACAAACATATGGGCACACCAGGTATTAGAGCCTGGAATTTGGGGTTACCAGGGCCAGATTTTAAGAGATGCATTGGATGCCTTCACTGGATTCATTCCCAGCTGTCGTATGCCACACATTCTTACATTGTGTCTGTGGAGAATAAGCAAGAAGCTATACAGTATCTGGTCACAAACTAAAGCTGTGCTTGAGATGAAATGATTTTTCAGCAAGTCAATTCATTGCGTCTGGAAATCTTTACTACCTGAGCCACCTCCACAATAAATACTCCTTCTTCTATGATTTTGATCTATGTCATTCTTTCTTACAGTATATTCTTTGACGAGGCTGCTAACCTGGCAGCTGACAAGAGAAATAAGAAGCAGATGTAGACTGCATTGTCAATCTTCAGTACTTTCTTAACTGAAGAGCCATTGAAAAAATTTTGTCTGTCATGTCAACTTCAAAAAAAAAAACTGTATAATATATATTTTGAGTAAGAAAAATTTGTGTAATCAATGCAGTGAAGATGCATAGAATCCTTAATTTTATCCTCCCTCACTCCTATGGGCTACCATTCACTAATTTAGATGCTTACATAAAAGCAGAATTAAATGCAATATTCAAATATACATTCAAGTATATATAAAAATCAGAATTCAATATGAATAAGCCTTTAAAGATACAACATCATTTATCTATGAACAAAATATAATATATATATATAATTTGACTTGAAAATCCATTTTCTTTTAAAAGTATTAGTACCTATTCAACATAACTACTTTTTTTATTCCCCTTGTTTCATGGTGGAAGATGGTTTCTGAGATATTACAGTTAATATTTCCAAAGAAAAGTTTTCAGAGTTAAACTCCAAAATAGAAGTATCCTGATCTGCTGTACTGCTGAATTATGTGAATGATCACTTCCTGTAGAAATTCAGATTAATCATACTATGTAGGTTAAGTGTGGACTTCAAAAGTAATTTCTGATGACTTTCTAAAACAAACCTTCCAGAACAAGCAATTGGTGCCAGATTTCTAATTCTGTAGATTACAGAGGAAAACTGTGAGACTAACCAAAGTAGTAATAATTATTTCTACCACTTCCAGAATATTGCATATTTGGATTAAAATATGCAGATCAGCTCAGAATTGTGTGAGAAATTCAGGCTTGGCCAACTTGGAAGAAGATTTGTAAACGCTGAATTTAATTGCTGCTTCATGCAGCAACAAGTAAGCAAAGAAATGTGTAACACTGTGTTAAGAGTCAAGTGGGTTATTTCACCTTGCACGTAACATGTATGTCTTAGAATCAACAAAGGCTTTTCTGATCTTATTTTTCTTTTCACTAAATCTGGATACTTATATTTGTCTAAATTGGACTTCCAGAAGTGATATTGTCAAACTCATGAGCTGCTTTTGCAAATGTAACTACTCAGCATTCGAGATATCTTTATGTGATAATAAATCATGTGTGCAGATCAGGACAGGGCTTGCTTTGCAGATGGTGGTGTCCATCCCCACCAGAACTTTATGAAACTTGCTAAATTTTTGTCATTCTGATAATGGTGACAGACAACAAGCTTGCTTGGTTTTTTTCCTCCAATAGCTTTCAATGTTGTTTTTTTGTTGTTTTTCACACCTTCGTTATGTTATATGTGTATGTGCTTTTGCGTGCAAAGTTTTCCTTGTAACTTAGATAGTCTAGCTTGTTGTGTTCCAAGAGTAGTGTAGCCTTAGTTTTTCCTGGAGTAATATGCTCAGCATCTCTGCTAGATGCTCTGAAGTTTGCATCTGTCTTTGAAATCCAGCCCCTTTGTAGAGGAAAACAACTTAGTGTTAGATATCCTCTTGGGATGCTAGCAATCCTTCCCATCAGCTTGTGAGCCTATCTCAATTCTTACTTCCAGAAGAGAGTTCCCATTCTTACTGTTCTTGGGTTAGAGTCAGCAAAAAATGTAAAGTTATATAGTCTGTGTTTACAAAAAATCAAAATCAAATTGTAATGAACAGATGATGGCACTGGGAATGAGAACAGGTGGATTCTGATGGTCTCTGGGCACTAACTCTGGACTTCATCTCACATAGATCTCTTTCGATTATTTTGTTGACCAGTTCAGCCACCATTAATGATCAGAAAAGCGTGTTGTGGGATTAGCCAGTTACTGTGTTGTAAAAGTATAGAGAGAGGTGTGCCAATTATTGCACAGAAACCTTGAGGAGTTTCAGTGTTAGCAATCAACCTGCACTAGAATAAAGAATTTGTAAATTAATGTCATTAGTCATCAAGTTTACATGATAATAACAAATATATAATAAGCTAAATAGGGAAAGACCTGCAGTGTGATGGGGAGAACTGCTGCAAAGAAAAATGCTGAGGATTGTGAGGTTGCCAGCTGCTTTGTTTTGTCTTGTTTGTGCATTCCCCATAAGGATTTTGTTTCAGCCAAATTACATAAAATTGCATCAACTGCATTACAAGTAGTTATATGGATTGACTTTACAGTACTTAGAATGAGCAAAGAGAAACTGGGTAGGTAGAGTGCTGTAGTCGGAGCTTTACCTCCAGCTGTTTTCAAACCAGTTAGATGTAAGCGATTAGAATTTTTTTTGTTTAAGTTCTTTCTTAATGTAAATGCATGGAATTTACTAAATGGACTTCCACACAAATCCAGCTGCTTTCCATGGAAGTTTTCATCACCCAAATGAAATATCTTACTTTACAATTGTAGGAATTCAGAAGTAATCCAAATAATTTTCACTGAAAAGTGCTTTTGTGGTGTCTCTTGATTAGTACTGTTTGGGTGCCTCATCAGCACACATTCTGTTCCTGAGATGGTTGTCCCTTCTTTCAGGATGTCCCATAAACATCCTCATAAGACGTTTCATTCCCTGGCCTTGAGTAGAATTGTAGGAGCACCGCATGACTGTTTTCCAAATGAGAATATTTTGGAACGAGGGCCAAAATCTAAACATTTTAGGAGGAAGAGGATCCCTTCCATGTAAACAAGAGGAAATAAAGCTAGTGACTTCCCTGATATTACTAAGTCCTTATAGTAATGAAAGCTGCTTCTTGAACTTTTCTTTACTGAATGTCATACAATATTCACTTTCTAAGATGCCACGCTAATAGCCCAGATCCAGATTGTTTAAATCAAATATGCATACTAGTATTATGTGTGATACTATCTCTTCAAAGATACCAGGATAGCCTATAGGAAAAGTGAGACATGGAAAGCTTTGAGTTGGCTAAGCATGAGTGTGAAGGCAGTAACAGAATGGTTGATATTTCTCTCCTGTGTGAATACAGGTCCAGATGTAATACTGTTTTGTGTGTTGGGTCTTGTGGTAATACAGAAGAAGTAATAAGAAAAATCTACCAGAAAAGTCAATATTTACCATTGATGTAATTGCTCTGGCTCTTACAAGAGAGTTTCAACTACTGTGGGAAAAAAAAAAAAAAAAGGAGTCCTGTATTGTCTCCTAGAGAGATTCCTACTATAGTCTACCATAAAGCCCTGGTCTTTTCCTTAGGAAAAGATTTCTGCCTTTGAAATCTCTAAGTTTGTTTCTAGCTTAGCCAAGAGTGACTGAAACATAAAAGCAGAGAAACATGTACTCCTACCACATCCATGGGAGGGTATATTGTCTCTTTTAGCACTTCTAGATCTGGGGAGCAAAGAGGTGAGATAGGTTGTTGATACCAGGATCATAACAGTGAACACTTTTGGTCCTTCACAGTCACAAGTGGTACCTGAAGATGTCCTAGTATGTTTCAAAAAAACAGACATTAATTCTAATGCAACTGAAAACAGTGACTGCTGATTGCTGTTCACACGTATACTGCATTCTTTCCTAAGTTCTCTACATTGTTTCTAACTGACAATTCAGTCATATTTAAATTGCTTGCATCAGTGTTGTAAATAAAAAGGCAATTACGAGCAATCTGCTTTCTAGCACAGTAAGTGATTTATTGCTGCAGTAGGCAATGTATTTAAGCCCTGTTTGTGAAATTAAAAATATAATGGCTGGAAAACCTAGCATGAGCTCAAAAGAAGCTATAAAACTTCCAAATAATTAATGGGTAGCATCAAGGAAGTGGTGGTTAATGTTTCAAAAAAATAGAGTAGGTAAATCTATTCAGAAGTAAAAAAAAAAAAAAAGATTTAGTTTGTTTAATATTCTGGATTCCAAAGCATGCATAGGAAAGAATACAGTGTTCAGTATTCTGTAACTGTTTCCAGAGAAAATAATTGAAGAACCACTCGCAAATCTAGTCATAGCTAAACATTCACACAAACAACAGATTTTTCATTATGCTTTGTAAACAAGATGGAGTTAAAGCATGGAAAGAGGAGGCTGCAGGCTAGGGCAATAGATAATGGTGGTAAGGTAATCCCTCTGCCTCTTTTATCTGTGTAAGAGCTTTGGAAAACCAAGTTGAATGGGGCCCTGGGCAGCCTGATCTAGGGGGTGGCAATCCTGTCCATGGAAGGGGGGTTGGAACTGGATAATCTTTAAGGACTCTCCTACCAAACCCAAGAAGGGATCAGGGTGTTCCTCACCTCTCTGAGATTCTCCCTTTCATCTCCATCCCAACTCTGCCCCTTTTCTCTGTCCCTTTTGTTTTCTTTCCAGAAGTCGCCCAGCCTTTTATTCCTGGGGTGGAGAAGATCCCTTTTACCTTCATTTCAAAAGAGTCTTGATCTGGCTTTGTTTGTTTATAAGGCACTGGTTCCCAGTCTTGCAAAATAGTTATCGGAAAGAAGAGTTCTGTGAGGATTTTATTTCCAAGCCCAAAGAAGTGCTTTCTCATATTTTCCTTGTTTCCCCACAGATTTTCACTCTCAGTTCATGGTCTGTTGTGGCAATGACAGCAGAAGAGGGCTTCTTGACCTCGAGGTTAAAGCATAAGATTGACAACCAGGCATCGTGGGTTCTTCTTAACTCCACCATTTACATTTG
The DNA here is from genome assembly GCF_019238085.1 of Lagopus leucura. NCBI lineage: Eukaryota > Metazoa > Chordata > Aves > Galliformes > Phasianidae > Lagopus > Lagopus leucura. Next base: position 4,648,496 of record NW_024962254.1, read on the forward strand.
CATTGCTTATCAATTATTATTTTTTTGTGTGTATTTTTTTTTTTTTTTTCTAGGTTCTACTGGTATGGTATTGTAGATTACTTTGGTCCTTTATATGGTGTTGTTTGTAAAATGAGGTGTGCTGTAGCAAGGAGTAATGGAGCATGACAATAAGAATGTTGTGAAATTCCATGAGATCTGTGTTCAGCACTTCCCATTTACCAAAGCATCCCTGCTGAGTTTGCTGGGTCTTGAAGCCAGGGAGAGTTTTAATGAGTAATGTGTGAAAACAGGCTCTTTGACTATGGCTTAATTTTGAGGTGAATTTTGTGACTTCAGTGGAAGCTGTGCATGTCCAACAATTGCCATGTCAGTCCATTTTCATTTGTAAGGCACTTTGAGATCTGCTGGGGAACCAGACTATTCTACAAGCTTCAGTATACACTGCTGTGAGTGAGCTGATTCTGTGTTTGCATATAACTAATGACTGTGAGCAGCATGGTTAGCAATGTATTTTTGGAACAGAGATCCTGCGCGAAGTATAATTTACCATTTTAAAATTTTTAATTATTTTCATGCATGTTAATTATGTGGAATTTTCGAGAAGCTCTCTATGACTTCAGGAAGATACAGGAGCCTTAAGTCTTTTTACTTGATTTGACTTGGGGTCCTGAGTCCTTTAATTTACATGATAGTATAGTCCATGTGCTTTCCAGGTAAAAGTGAGTGAAGCTTGGAAGTATAATTAACGGTTCTATAGTGAGCTGAGTTTTAATGCTAAAAACAGGGATTTCACTTTGTATATCAAGACTGGAATGTATTATTCAAAGTGACATAACTTAATCTATAAATCTTCTTAATAATTTACAGGTAAACAAACTTATAAAACAACTTTATTAACAGGCCTCTTAAATTATTCAATACTTGAAGTCAGATTTTTGGAGTGCCTTCTTTAATAGAGGTTGCTATATAATATTTTTCTTCAAAGAGTTCCACAAATAATTTTCCTTTTTAGAAACTGGATGCAGTGTTTTCATTATGCCAAAGGCATGTTTCCTCCTTTTCCATAGCAGCTATCAACTCTCACTGTTTTAAGGCATTTATTTTCACATTTCCAACTCTTGAACAACCTTGGTTTTCTTTTCGATATAACCAGATCTATATACTTCCTAGGTTTGTAAATCTTGCTTGAGGCTAAATATATATCCCTGTAATGTGTTTTACCTTAAATTATTGATATGTATGTTCAATTGTAACTTTCTCAATGAAGTTTTTGTCTGAGAATTATTGAATGGTATTCAAGAAATGCTAAAATGCCTTTTGTGTAAGAAATTTAGATATTAAATAGTGAGATGAATTTCTAGAGTATTCTTTGTATTCTTACTTGCTGGGGAGATTTGCTTCATGTCTCTAATGAAGGTTGTTGGGATGTAGCTCTTATCAATGGGGCAGTGTTTCACTGCATTTAGAATGTTGTATTTATTCTGCTATAGTCCTTAGAAGGCTGTTACAGAAGTCATAGAATGACAGAATGGCTTGGATTGGAAGGGATAGAACTCAATGATCAGTCCATATCATCTACCTGCCACAATTAAGGTTATCAACCACTAGATAACACTGCACAGGATCCCATGCAATCTGGCCTCGAACGCCTCCAGGGATGGGGTATCCAGTAAGGCATTGTAAAACCACTAAGTAAAAAGAGGCTGGGTGTCTCTAGGAGTTGATAACAGCTGTAGGTAGATAAGGACAGCCAAGAACCAAAGGCAGCATTGAGGTAACACTGGCCAACAGTGGGAGTCCAACTACATCAAGTGTTCCTTTATGTAGAACAGTGGAAAACATAACAATTAGAAGAACAGTGAAAATAGCTCTTTCCCAGTCATTCCTTCTAAGTGTTAGGAGATCCCTGACAGAAAGTGTGAGAGCCCATCTGAATGTTTGGCAGGTTGATGTCAGGCACCGAGGATGTGTCAACCTGAGATAGAGGATTACTCTAGATGCTGCATGAAGTATCCAGGTGACTGTCTAAGGCTCTAACTGCAGTTATTATTAACGCTGAGATTGAGGTCTTCCTTGTGGGTCTGAGGTCTGATGCACTGAGAAGAGAGGTGTGGGTGGGGAGGCCCAGTTTGACCAATCCCACGTGGATGTTGCTCGCACACAGTGGTCCAGAGGGACACGATTGCTTTTGTTGAGGCAATAGGGTGGCAAAGGATTTCAAAGCCACAGGAATGTCACACAGTCACAAATGTGACATGCTGAAAGTGTGCATGGAAACTATTTCCAAGTCAATTTCTTCAAGTCTTCCCCAGTGCCCACTGGGCATACTGGAAGTGTTACATGACTGAATGTGAGAGGCATACACGCACGCAGGCCTTTCTCAATTTTGATCCCGGTTATTTGTCTGCTTTTTACTGGCTTTTTCCTATAAACTCTTTGATGCAATTTCTTTTTTAATACTATGAAAACATTGGGCCTTTCAAATTGTAAAGGCTTTCATTGCAGCACATAAACATTTTACAGTCGTGGCTCATATTTGAGTTTGATAGCAACACTGAAGGGAACAAATTTAAAATGAGTCATCAAATGTGAACACGAGTTATGTTAACCTGACATAACCCTATTCCAGTGTCACTGCTGGCATTGACTCCAACCTTACATTTTGTCCTTGTAGAGAACTGACATACAGATCGCTTCTGCAAGCTGCAGTTTGCAGATAATACTATGAAATTTTGACAGTGCTGTTCTGATTCATTGCTGGTCATGTTTTTGGTCACAGAAAGGCACTTTAAAACATGAATCTATCTGCAGCATGTTCTGAGCAATAAATAAATAATATTAGCACGTAATTATTGTCTAGGCTTTTAATAAATGAAATTAAATCTAGCTTTTCCTAAAAAATAATCTAAAATTATTTATAACATGCAAAATTCACTTTCACTTATTTCTCACTTGCATGTCAATTTTTACTGCATAAAAATCAATACCGAGTGAAGTTCAAAACTGGTATTTCAGCTCATCGTATTATGGAATTGCAAAGACTACAGTGTTAGTAATCAACAGGAGCCAGATAAGAAAAATGCAAAGCTATTACTTCGCATATCTCAAAATTTTTAAACAAGCTCTGTAAAAAAAATATTTTATCTGTTATTTGTACTATATTTTAATTAATTTGTCTAAATAATTAAAATGTATCTTTTAACAATAGGATGGTAATGAAAAGCAAATGGAAAAAAAATGCAATGTGTTCATGAATACAAGGAAAAAAAAATATAGAGATAAGACTAACTTCATTTAGGTTTTATTTGAAAATAATGAAGCAAATGATTTTATTCTGATTCCTTCAAATTTACCAGCAGGCTCATTTCCCTTGTGGGTTTTCTTGTTTTTGCTGTTCAAAAGCTCAAAGATTTTCAGCTTGAGCATGATTCATATTGTACCCTTTTATATTTCTCCCTTCAGATTTTTTATCCTGTATAACCAAGACATTAAAACTGAGAAAAAAACTCAGAAGAGATGGACAGAAGTGTTCAGCAATTCCAGAGAAAAGGATTTAAAAGCTTAGCAAAAGGAAAACCTTCCCTGCAGGTTGTTTTGACAACTGAAAATGCTACTGAAAAGATATAATTCAATCTGACAGGCTGTGAGATTCATCCACTTTGTAACTTCATCCATAATGATGGGCATATATGTCAACCAAAGTATGTTTATTCTTAAAATTATTCAGATTTCTGAATGGGCTTCTCCAAAACAGTCAGATTTGATTACTGTGATTCAATTAAACCTACTGCATCGGTTAATGCAAAAAGGCCACCCTGCTGTACATTCAGTCTCTGTCATGTGTGTTGCTCTATGCTGCAGGAATAAGTTAAGCAGGAAGGAAAAACAACCACCTCTGAAATCTGCATTAAAAAGAGCACCAAACCTTCTGGGCCTTACGAGAAACCTTTTGTTAAAGAACACAGCTTATTGCATTGTCATTAGATCATTAGACTTGACAATGTTGTGGTAGAATCTTTTAACTGGAAGGAATTGGTTTCATTTTCTGCACAAATGTGACCAGTATTTGGTAGACTGTACAGGAGGGCCATGACATTGACCTCTAAAAAGCCATCTGTAACCTTAAGTCTCTGAATGGCCTCTTGAATATGACAGATATCACATTAAACTGTAAAGAAGAACTTCAGAGAAATTTAACTAATTTTAAAAATACATTTTTGTTGCAATGAATTTTTGACTGTGAATAGAATCTACAGCTGTGGCTTTCTTTTCTCTTTCAGAGCTTCCAGTGGCTGTATGCTTGCCTATATATATATATACACGTTAAGTGTACTACATAGTGTGTGCTTGTGTGTTTGTATACCAACCTACACGATCAATGCAAAAGCAATTTGTTCTGAAATCAACATTAATTATGACAAAGTAGAGACAGAGCAAGGCAAACATGTATATCATTTTATCAATCAATGTAATTTGTGTTAAATTAGAATCTTTTTTTACTATTTTCCACACTCCAGAAAACAGTATTTTTGTAATTAATCTGTCTAGGGAACACAGAATAGAGTAGTTTTTGTTAGCCACAGATTTCTGCTTAATTATGTCAACAGCTGCTTCTAGATCCCTTCATAGAACTACATTTCTTTAGCAGAATTTTTACCCTTTGATGACAAAAGGGATTTAGATGGAGCAGACACGAGTCCAAGTTCCATATGTAAGAGCTCAGGATGTGAAGCTATACGCCAGCAGGCTCTCAGATCCCTGCAGGATTGAGCTCTGTGTGAGCATGATTCATGATCCATACTGTGTTTGGTTATCTTTACAAGCTAAGTACTTTCTTGTGGTGCTGTAGTAAGACATTACTGTAAATTTGAGGATAAAATCTCTAATCAAGAGCCAGTTTCTCATAAGTAATAAAAATGTGACTTTCTCTGTGACAGTTCTCAGAATATTCAGCTGGACTTTAAACATTGTTTTTGCACTAACACTACAATTCTGTATGAGTACAGTCCCAACTACATCTGTACCAGTACACAGTGTTTTAATAAGTCTTAAATTATCATCATGGCTCTTGATGCTCTTTTTCTCTTTGGGCAAAGTGGCCATAGTTTAGGCACCAGCTCAAACCATGTGCCGTTGCCATTCAGCACTTCAAGCAAACACAACATATTTAAGCGTTATGGATATGCTTTAAGTGGTCTACAAGTCATAAAATAGTCCCTGGCCCAGTATCTAGGATAGATATAGCCACAGGGTCCTTTCCTACAGGCACTGGTTTGCATGAGTCATTTCAGTGGCAGCAGTTGGACGGTTTAGTTAGATTTGAATGCTTTTCTATGGCTATAATCTTCTCCTAATAACAGAATAGTAACATTGTTTATGAGACCAGTTCTGAATTTGAGGTTTAAATCAATATTTATCTCATGGAGGGAGGGAAAAAAGAAAGCAAGCAGGCTTGGCCAGAAAGCTTCCTTCTGTTTTTGTGTTTTTTGTTGTTTGGCTGTTAGTTTTTTGTTTCAATATTGCATCCATTTATTTTGGTCGCTGTTCTCATTATTTCCCCCTCTGCCATTATTTTTTTTTCACTTTTCAGATTTCTGTTCAATCACTGACGTATTGTTCTTTTTAAACAATTGTTTGTCAGAGTGCCTCACATTTAAGAAACAACCAGAAAATCTTGACCTGGAAAATAACTTTTATTCTTAAGAACATTTTGATCTGTTTCAAAGCATGGTTCTTTACAAAATCCAATTAATTTTCCCAGTGTGATTCCTTTTAGACAAAGTAAGTGAAGAGAACAGAATAATCTTCTCACTTATTGACCAGAAACTGACTCTTTCTCATCCTTTCACTAACATTTGCTAATGTTTTGGGTTGTGAATGCTACAGCGGATGTTTGCTTGTGAGTATTTCTAACAGATTTAGTTTCATTATTTTATAAAACAATTTATATGTCAGAGCATACTTCAACTGAAATTCTATATATGAACTCGATTTTTGCTATAAATATTAGCTTGCAGATTACTTTGAAAAGTATTACTGCTTATCAAGATCAGTATCATGTTGTCTTTCTAGATACTGTGTATTTTGTCTTACCTATACTTTCTTCCTCTTCCTTCTTCAGTTTTCATTTCCATCTCCTATATGTTATAATTTATAATGATTTGCAGCAGGATGGATTTAAAGTGTGTTTCTAGCACATCTAGCACATCTAGCACATTTCTAGCACATGCTATCTTTTATTATTTAAATCTGAATAGTTTTTTTTCCTCAGGAATAAATCATTTGAGTTCTTTAATGGACCTTTTATAAATACAACTCTTCCATGATTATCTTTGAGATAAAGCTGCTATTAATTCAGTCATTTTATAGTAGGCTTGATTATTCTGTGTTTAATTAAGAGTGGATTCCAAAGGAAAAAAAAAAAAAAAAGCAGAAAGTGTGAAGAATCATAAAAATCAGCACCAGTCAAAAATATCTTCAGTCCAAGTTTGTTCAGAGCCAGATATGAGATACACCAGAGAACTGCAATGGCCTGTTGAGATCTTGCTCAGGTATAGCTATGCCCTGGGTATCCAAACTTTTTCTGGACACTAAACTCATTTGCATTTCTGTGGCTTGTACCGCTGTCTTTTGTTGCCTTTTTACTGTGGTTCTGCTCAGATTGCATTTTATATTTCCTAGCACTCCTTCTAAAATTTTCTTTTTTAATTGTTTGTGTTGAGACTCATCGCAACCGCTTAAGCCCATTGGTAATCCAAAGCATTTACGGAAGGTGCATTATCCATGCATACATAGTTCTACTTCTTTATTTGTAATCATGACCTTTGTTCCATGCCGTAGTCTAAGCAAGAACTAGTTTCTCTCTAGTGATCCTTTACAGGGTTTTTTTTTTGCATGTAAATGCACAATCTTGTGCTTTCAGATATTTTGATGTATTGCTTCTGTTTATTGTTTCTATCCTTATGTCTAACTAGTTCAAATTCTCTATTACTCTTCATTTATTTGTTTTCCCCATTGTCTTCTAAGAGGGCTCTGTTTTTCCTTTTTATTATTACTTCTAATAAGAAGGTAGAAGCTGGTTGATAACTTTACAGCAGATAAGTTGTTATTAGAAAATGTCAATTGCACAGAATAGGTTTTCTGAAAACTGTGTGAAGGCAACTGGAAATTAAGAATAATGTTGTTGCATACAGGAGTCAGTGTTTAGGGCTCTGAATTCCCTTATTCCCAGAATTTCTTTCTCTGCTCAGTGCAATCAGTTCCTGCCGACCATTCAATTCAAGTGGCATCAGAAGTTTCAGGATGAAGCCTAACAGTAGGAAAAGCAGAGGATTTCATTTTTGTAGTTTAGTTTCAGCTCCAATTCAAGAGAATTTTACATCCAAACTTTTGAGTTTTTCTTACGATGATGTTTCTGACTCCACAAAGCAATGTATTCTGATATAATATACAATTACACATGGACTGAGCGGAGTTAAGCAGTTTCTCTTCTCTCCAATCCAGTGAGAAAGAGCATGTGCTGCACTAGCTGCTGATGGAGAGCCCTTCTGACCAAGGCACTGGAATTTATATCCTATGTTATTTCTGAACATCGAGTAGCAGGGAATGCTTCTGGTGTATATAACCTCTGTGCCTCAACCCCTGCTCAGCCACACACCCCCCTGTTCTGCATCACCTCTGTTCTGCACTATTCTCACTGACTCCTATTCAGAAATCTCTGCTTCAATTTCTTCTCCTTCTTCCCCATAAGTTTGTAGTGATTCACCAGTTACAGCTCAGCTTTTTTCCCCTACTCTGCCTGTTGGTCCTTCCCCTAAGGTGTATGCCAACAGACTGTGTCTGCTTCCAAAGGGCTTCCTAATGCTATGCAAACCTGAACCTCTTCTGAACACATCAACCTGAGAGTCTGTCATTCCAAACAGATCTGCTTTGGCAGAAGGATGAGAGGCTCATCTGCTGCTCCAATACTCGCATTTGTGCCCAGTATCTCTGGCCCCAGCACACAACTGGCTTTTCTCCTTGTCATAATGATTTACGTTAGTTTCCTTTCTGAACATAACACTAAAGATGTACTGAAGTCCTATTTACTTTGAGCTGAATTAAAGTTTAACAGACACTGTCACTGATTCTCACCATCTCCTCTATCTGGAGCTTCCCTCTCTTGTAATGAATTATCCCTCCATTACTGAGAGTTTCCTAAATGCTTTCCCTGCATACCACTAGAACTGTTCAGTAGCATGGTTTAAATGCTGTATTGCCTGTTGAACCAAATTTTGGCTTAGCATAGTATAAACAATGAATGTAGGGCCATATCAGCCCCTGCCATCCCACAGCATCTTGCCTAGGTTCGCTGCCAGAGATGAAAGAAGAGAAAAGCCAGGCAACATTCAGCAGCATGGGCTGACCATAATGAGTAAAAGGTTATTCCACCTGCTGTGCATTAAAAAAATAAATACATAAATAAATCTTAAAATATTATCTAATTATAAAGGTGGCCTTTGTTCAGATTGCACAGTGACTGAGTGTTTATCCAGGGTTCAGACTGTCAGATCCACATGGCATGTGCCTGGGGACAGATTGACTCCTGGGTGCTCAGCAGGTGCCAGCAGCACAAACTGATCTTTGTCAAAAGATACCATTGTCTTCAGTCCCTCTCCCAGAATTTTTTTGATCTGGAATGTGTAGCTGAGGCTCAGCTGGAATTCCACTGATTGGCACCTGTCACATGTGTTGACCGAATATGTCTCACAAGTATTAAAAAGCCCAGGTTTTCTAGCCTGTGTAGGGGTTGCAAATCCACTTTCAACACAGCAATCCTCTGCTGCCTATTTTTGTCTTTACAGCTTAGAGAACAGGTCCTAGATGTCCAAAGGAGAAGGTATCAAGTGAGTTAGAGTTCAAATAAAGTTTCATAGTGGTTCTAAATGCCCAGACTCTCTGCTTCTTCTAGACCTAGTTCTCTCTCCTTTTGCCATTGCAACAATGCTCCATCTCACTGCACAGTCTCAGCTGATGCTTCTTTTCTACTTCTGAAGCTCTCACAAACACAGATTATTTTGGAGAGGAGATAGGCGATTTGATAGGACAAGAATGAATGGTTTAAATTATAAAAGGGGAGATCTAGATCGGATGTCAAGGGGAAATTTTTTATTGAGAGGGTGATGAGGCACTGGCACTGCTGCCCAGAGAAGTTATGGGTGCTCCATGCCTGGAGGTCCTCAAGGCCAGGTTGGGTGGGGCCCTGAGCAGCCTGATCTGGTGGGTTGCACCCCTTCCCATGACAAGGGCTCTGATCTCTGAAGTCCCTTCCAATCCAAGACATTCTGATTCTCTTCAGAGAGGAGTAAGATTTTTCTCTTCAGCAAACAGGTCTGCATTTCTGCTCCTCTGAATTTTCTTCTGCTTTTTTTAAAAAACCCACAGATTTTTCTTTTCTATGGTTTAACATCAGTTGGGCAGCACTCTCCTTGCAAGACACAATGGCATAATCAAATCAATTTGCAGAGCAGTCACCGCGTGATGAAAACATATGTCTTTTAGTCATGGTGTGACTGAGGGATGGAGAGAGTAGAGATCATATAGAATAACAGAATTGTTTGAGTTGGAAGGGGCATTCACAGGTCACCTAGTTCAACTCTGCTGCAATGACCAGAGGCATCTATAGAGACTGGGATTCTCAGAGCCTGTCCAGTTTGACCTTGAGTGTCTCTAGGGACAGGGCATCCAACACATCACCGGGCAACTTATGCCAGTGCTTCAATATCCTTATCATAACAAAAATTTTGTTATTTCCAATCTAAGTCTTCCCTTTTCTAATTTGAAACCATTTCCCCTTGTCCTATCACAGCAGACCCTGCTACACAGTCTGTTTCGTTTTTTCTCACAGCCTCCTTTTAGATACTGAAAAGCCGCTCTCAGGTCTCTCCACAGCCTTCTCTTCCCAAAGCTTCCAAAGCTTCCCAAAGCTTCCAAAGCCCCAGCTTGTAGGAGAAGTGTCTGCCCTCCTGCCAAGCCCTATCCCTCCACATCACCAGAAACATGGTATGCCTCTTTCCCTCCACAACAGGCTTAGTTCTCTCCTTTACTCACCTAAGATCTGATTTTCAAGCATTGTCCAGCCCCAAGAACCCAGCAAGGCAGTAACTTCCGGAAATGAGGTAAATCATATCATTTATGAACTGATTCTTCTGGGAAATAAATCATTCTCAGCTGGATTGTGCTGGCTGCCATCATGGAAGTTTGTTAAGCTGTTATCTTAGGATGTGTTTGTTTATCAGGAACAAGGAAAGGTGTATGAGAGGGGAAGGGGGGGTTATTCTGCAATAAGGAGATTTTCTCACATGAAAATCAACTTATTTTTTTAATCAAGCTTAACATAATGATTCTGATTTTAAAAATCTACATACGATTTATATGATCACCTTTAAATTCAACTGAACTATAAGTATGCTCAGTGTATATCTACTGAGGCAAGTTCCCACACACCATAGGGAGCAGCTGAGTAGTCCAAGTCCGAAAGACAGCTCATCCAGGGCAAACAGTGGGTGCCCACAGCAGCAGGGTGCAATAGCAGGATGGAGGCACTGCTGTGTTGGCAGCCAGAGCACTTTTCAGGGCAGACGAGCCTTGAGAAGGGGGTGTTGCACTGACTCACCACTCTCCATGATGCTGCAGAAACAGAGGCAAGAGATGATGGTGGGAGGGAGGTGGGCTTGTAAACTCTACTGTCAAGACTGATAACAAAACTTTTAAGTCAGCAGAAGCAATTTAGAAGCAAAAGGTATTAGGTTTCACTGCTAGCTCCCCACAGAGTCCAGCTCTCAATACAGCTGTCTCCTCCAAAACTTTCAGAGCCTTCAGAAGAGCAGTGATAACAGTGCAAGATGCTTTCAGGAAGCTCCCCTGTTTTCCTGTAGACACAAAAGATTTGCATTGCTGCCTTGCACTGAGGCCTTCCAGGAGCTATTGACGCTCAGCTCTATTTTTCCTGTATGGAAAGCGCTAGAGGAAACCTCTTTAGATGAAATATATAGTTGGTTCACGTTATAGATGGCGCCCTAAGCAACCTCATATGGTGCCTGATTTAGTGGTCAACAGCCCTGCCTGTGGCAGTGGATTGAAACTAGATGATCTTTGAGGCTCCTTCCAGACCAAGCTGTTCTATGATTTTAGTGTGGTAGCTCTGTTAGAATTAGGAATTGAGGAATTATAGGAAGAGTGTAGTTTGGATACATGATTGACTTTTGGTCAAACTCAGTGTATGACAAATCAATCTGCTGCAAGTACTGTTGTCCATACGGACTTTAAAGCCACAGCAACACTGAATTCTTAGTTGCAATACGGGGAATTTCTATTGTTTGTATACAATAGTTAACATGGCAAAGGCTTGTATAGTGTTATATTATGGATAATAAATGTAATTCATAATACTGATATTTTTTATCAAGATGAGTGAAAGGAAAAATAATACAAACAAATCAAAGCATAAAAGAAAAATCATAGGAAGGTTGAACTAGGTCATGGCTGGCAGATGTTATGTCACCTTGTTCTGTGCTTATGTGCTTACTCCCTTATTTAGTTGAATGCTTTATTTAGTTGAATGGAAAAAAAATTCTTCCTGACAGAAAAGAACCCTGAAGGATCCAGGATCCTCTGTACCAGTCAGGACAAGGAGCCAAGAAATTGCAGAGGACTTCAGGGGAAATCTGTGTATTTTCCTTTGCTGCTTATAAGATACAAGAAGCAGTTGTCAACACAGAGAGTATCAGAAGTTATTTGCGTGAGTGGTGTTTGACTTATGTGTGCGTTTAAATTTAGGAATGGGTCTTGGACTCATCTCTCTCCACTCCTGCCACAGCCGTGTACAGGATCTCTAGGTTTGTAGTCCTTGTCTTCAGTGTGGGGCCAATAACAGAGTGCAACACAAGGACTGTAGTACATGTTAGATCAGGCCGTATCTGCATGCTTGCTCAGTGCCATTTTATTTTTTTGGTTTGTGTGCAGAAGCCAATGGGTCTATTGTTTTTTCTTTTTTCTGCTAAAATTTTCTTCCATCCTCGTTTCAAGATAGTGCTCTCCACTGTGTGTGTGCATAATATGACATCATGCTGTAAGATGAAAAGGGAATAAAGCTGTTAAAATTGTGAAGACATTGTGGAAGTTTCCATACAAATTATGCTAGAGTTCAGAACATATAATAGAAGAAAAATTTGAGACTAGACAATTGCATTCCATTTCAGTAAAGAAACAATAATGATCTAGCAGTCATTTTCTGTACACAGACAATGTTCTATTTACTTTAGAAACTAAACAGCCAGATAAAACTTTTGCCAAGCTTCATGAAGGTATTTTAAAGCCTTTTTTAATAAAGATTTCCATTAGACTTAATGATTTATCATTTAGCTAATTGTACAAAAAGCTCTCTAGACAAATCTCTTCAAGACCTAATCTTAGCAATAATACATTATTTTTACATTCATTCCTAGAGTACAAAAGCTTTTTTCTTGCTAATATCCAAATCCATGTAAAGTCAGAAACTTATCTAGGTGGGACTCTGATCGGTCTCAACAAATGCATTAATTTTCTTTTCTATCACTGCGCATTTCTTTGCCTTCCTTGATGTGCCAAATGAACTGAAGAAATTAAAATTATTAAATACGAGATCAGAAATGGGCTTGTATAATTCCATCAATGATTTAAAGTAAATGTTCTGACATAAATAATTTCAAATTTTCTTGCCACATCGCAACTTAAAATAGGAAATATATTTCCAAGTCGTATTTCAAACATCTTGCTGTAACTAGGTTTTCAAAACAACATTTTCTATAAAATGTTTTATTTTTGTGCTGTGTTTTCCCAGTTTATTTTGTTGGGACACTACAACTCCATTAGCTTATACTTTCTGGCTTTGTCTTCAATTGGTTTTGCTCCTTGTTCCTATTCTCTCTGTCAAATCGGTCTGACAGTGATGCTGTACAAGTGTGTGGACAAAATCCTTGCTTAGATGAAACCTTTTTTAGATGTGCAAGTTTGTTGTACTTTTGTTTTGTTTTGTTTGTTTCTTAATCCTGTTGATTATATTTGGCCTCTCGTCTGCTCTGAATTAGTTGTGTATGCTCCTGAATTTTTGGATGGCAACTCAAAGTAGGAGTATTAGAGGCAATTTCTTACACTCCTGAATATTGTTTAGTACAAGTGTTCCACAATCAATGTTTTAAGGAGAAAACTAATCCTCCTAAAGTTATTAAAGTAATTCTTAGTGTGTTTTGACATCATATGCATCTAGGTGAAAACAAACACTTTAAAACATTATAAGCTTGTAAATCCTGGAGAGAAGAAGACTGAGAAAGGATCGTACCATAGCCTATAAGTATCTAATGGGCAAGTGTCAAGTGGATAGGGCCAAGGTCTTTTCAGTGGTACCCAGGGACAGGACAAGGGGCAATGGGCACAAACTGGAACATAGGAAGTTCCTTACAAAAACTTCTTTCCTATGAGACTGACAGAGCACTGGAACAGGCTGACCAGAGATGTTGTGGAGTCTCCTTCTCTGGAGATATTCCAAACCCAACGTGCAACCTGCTGTAGGGAAGCTGCTTTAGCAGAGGTTGAACTCAATGATCTCCAGAGGTCATTTCCAACCTCTATGATTCTGTGAAATTAAACTTGTCTCCAGGGTGCACTGAAATCGTGAAGGAAGTTCTCAAGTTTGAGACTGCATTTAGGAGGCATGTTTCCGAAGACAACAATAGGAGCAAAGAGGATATTAGCTCCATATGTGCCTTTTGTGGTTTAATATGCACTCTGGATCATAATGCTGCTCCTGCAGTGTTCACTATTAAGGGCAGAGGAACCCATCAAGAAAAAACACATAACACTTAGAAAAAAGAAGCCAAAATCTCAGAGCAGATATTTCAAAATCCAATATTTCAATAAAAGTTTAAAGTACAGTTAGAGTGAAACTCTAATAAATAGTTGCTTTGTGACAAAACGAGTACTCCAGAATTATGCAACTTTATGCAACTCACATACAGCAGAGATACATCATGCTGCCTTCTTAGAAAGAATTAAGAGCTAAATGAAATTAAACTACTTGGAAAAAGGCAGATTGAAACTGATCTGGGAAACGTGACAGAATCAATTTAACACCTTGGTAGATAAAAATTTGAAAGTAAAGTTGGTTTAAAACTAAAATATATATTATATATATTATATGTTATATATATTTTGTAGATATATAAAATATAATTTTATATAATATTATATATTATAAGAGTAAGCAATTAGAAAAGCTTCTAGAGATGGTAGTGACATTTTGTGAGGAAAACACCAACAGTTTTTTCCTATAATACCTCATGAAAAGAATGAGCAGTAGAACCCAAAGTTCATTTTTCATGGGTGAAAGAAGGAAATTAGCATCCAAGGAAAATCAATAAGAAAGAAGATTGATAAAGTTTATTCATCTCCAAAACTAAACAAACCTTCTCCATGCAAATCTAAGATATGAGACCAATTATATATATTTTGAAAACATAAAAGAAACCTCTTGAAAAGATGGAGAGATTGTCACAGGTAAAATTGTGGATCCAAAATGTTTGGAAACGTAAAATCATGGGGATGATAAATGAGAAAAGGAAAGAGAAAAACTCAGTGTTATGAAGGGCAAAGTAAAATGCTGACTAGAGACTACATTTGATTTAATTAAAGTAATTATTCACAAACTGGAGATTAGGCTGAATGAAACGACTTTGTTTTAGTAGTAGCAGGATGACTGAATGGTGGCATCGGGAATATGGTAATCTCTGGATCATGTACAAATTCAAGATGTTATTTATATGTGTAGGGGAAAGGATGAAGGACCTGAATGTGAGAAACAGAAGAAAGCAAATATTAAGAGATGTTTTGTTTTAGGATACTCTATAAAGCAAAACATTGGTACATTATGGGAAAAAAAAAAGTTAAAAGTAGTATAGAAAAACATTAATATGTGATACATGAGCAGAGAACAACTGGGGAATCCTTGAAAACAGAGAAAGACATTGGCAAGAAGTGTAACATGGAATGGCAGATATTCAGAAAATACTGAAAGAAAAAGTGACGTGAGGTTTTTCCTTTATATAAATGTTTGATTTATTTTCAAGTGTGGAAGAATGAAAAGAGGGGGGTTTCTAATTCCAAACCACATCTTCATATAAAAAGAGCAACAGATGTTACCATCTTGGATGGGACCTGCATTCCCACCAGTAAGTATCAGCATGGTGTGCTGAAGATATAGAGCTCTTGAAAGCCGTTCTTTTCATCTGAATAACTGTTCACTAAGGTAATTATTTATCATAACCAACTATTAACCTCACAATACTTTTTACTAGCAGCTAGTTTACAAAATATAGGCATTTATCTTCTTTTTTTGCTTAGTTTGCAGGCAGTTCAATGGGCTTTATGAAAGAATGTCAGGCATTGAATGTGGAAGGACCATGGGGCTTTCTTTAGGGAATATTGTAATGACAGCAAAGGCTTAAAAGCAGGAGAAAAAAAAAAAAAAAAGAAAAAAAAAAAAGGAATTAAATTTAAAAAAAAACAAAACAAAACAAAAAACAAAAAACCACAAGCATTTCTCTGCAAGCTAATTTTAAAGTCAGTAGATTAGAAACCATTACCAAAGATGCATTAATTCTTTTTCAATGAGAATGGAGTGTTTTAGAGTCTGAGACTGCAGCACTGACAGGGACACTGACAGAGACTGCAGCACCATAATAGGGAAAAAAGTCTTTCCAGACCATTATCTGGTCTTCAGTTGGATCTACATGTACAAGAGGGAGAAGGCAGAGCAATTTCTGTTATTTTTAGTAATGTTTTATAGAGAAGGTGTAATTGACCTAACTGAGTTAAAAGGTGGTTGTGTTCTGCTGATTCTGCTGTAACCCCTACTGGGATATCTTATTAAGCTTCCTTAATTCTCATATTTTAAAATATATTTTGTTGTTAAAAGAACAAAGCAGAAAATTAAATGTAGAAGTCTGCAAATGCTGTATCCCATCCAGCTGGCTAGAGTTTCTGCTTCTAGTCTGTATCCAGTTGTTGTTTCCTTCTCTTGCTGCAAGCTAGAATTGTCTTTTTTTTGCGTGGTCACAGAACAGCTCACGATGTCTGGTCATATTTCATAACACAACAGCACAACCCCCATAATACTAATACTTGGTTTAGGTATTGCAAATAGTGGTTTAGGTAATGCAAATACTGCATTAAATGGCCTGTCCCTGACTCATTCTGTTTATATATTGTACTACATCATTTTGCTATCTCACCTTCTCTTCTGTAGCTCTCTAGAACGGATACTCTAAATAATAGAATGGTTCTAGGATCCTTCAACTCCTCACCACAACAAATTTTGACTGAATAGGAACAGCAAGTTCTGAAACTGAAAGAACCGGCTGCACTTCTTCTGTATATCAACAAGTGTCTTTGTTCCTGAGGTAGCTGAAATATTGATGTAGCTGAAATGCAGACAGAAATATCTCTGTGCAGAGCTGCACAGCTCAAGGGCTGTCTCAGTCCCACCCAGCATTTCATCAGGCAGTGCCTGCAGCCTCACTTGGGCCATCTGCGTGATCAGGCTGCTCAAAAGCAAAATGAATGCATCCTGCTCATCAGTTTTACTCTGAGGAGGATGCACTTCAAAGAGAAAATATGATTTCACCATGTGTATTTAGGAGCTGTTACACATGGCAGCGTTTCTGATGGTAAAACAAATTCAAATTTTCCCAGCCACTCTTTTTGCTTCTTCCTACCATATAAACCATTTATTATCCCTTCAGATTACTAATTCATCAGACAAATGAAAAGATTACAAAGAGGAAAGGTAAAGGGGAAGGAAAGAGAGAAAAGGGAATCGATAAAGGGAAAGGAAAGGCTATATAACCTAAAAGGGTTTAAAAAACTGAATTTAATGCAAAAACACCATCGCTGAAGGAGCAGTAGAGAGAGAAGATGGAGAACGGGAAGGCAGGAAGCTCTTGTGCTGCTGTAAGGAAGTTCAGAGGTGGGATTGGATTGCACTCTACAACACTGCGAGGGGAATGGGCTCCATGGAGCAAGGAGGGCTTTGCTGTTTATTTGCAGGCTTGGAATTTTCTCCTGAGATATTGTGACACAGTCTCAGCAACTGGAGAAGCTCAGGGACTTGGATAACAGAAAGGACACTGTGTGTAGCTCATTCTCCAGCCACTGAAAAATTGTTCTCTAATGCTGTATTTGCTATGTATTTCTGCTCTGAAGATAGCCATGTCCTAACATAGGGTTTCCATTTAGTTCGTTTTGGAAATTTTATAATGTGAAAGATCTTTCAGTAGGATTTGCCTTATTTTTTTCTCATTTATTTAGTCAAGTTTTTCCTTTGTTGTTTTCCATTTTCAAATCAGGCCACGCTTGATTGTTACACAGACAGACAGGCTGCACTATCTGACATCTGAAATTTTTTTGATAAAAGAAAATGAACTCTTTTAAATCACTCTTGCTCATGTTACCAATCTCCTATACCTCTGATAATGTAAATCTCTGTGCCCCAGACTGAACTGTATTTCTCATCTTTCTTCCAAAGCAAAGCTGGAAATTAAATACTGTTGTTCAATAAGCTCTTCACAAAAACAGGTGCTGAGTTTAAAATGCTGAAAACCTATGCTCTTTGTACTGAGTGAGTGATTTTGTTGTGATTTGTATTTGATTCTTTACATTTCTATTCTTTTGCCCATAATAGTAGCAAGGATGCAGAAAGCATCCTGTGTCCCTTCCATATGCACAGAGGCAGAGGGGGCCTTGATCCATGAGAGCAATCATGGTGGTTAACTTCAATCAAGCCTATCTTTCCTGGAGAATTAGGAAGGTGGTTACAAAAAAGCCCTTATAGGAACTCTCTCTAAATGCTTTGCTACCTGGAATACTTTTCATTGTTTATGTTAATTTGAAAAACAAAGCATCATGAGCAAGGGTGTAGCAGTGACCAATTGCATGGCTGTCTTGCAGAGCTGAACAGAGTCACCAGGACCAATTTGTAATCACCAAGTTCAGCTTTAGGAAAGCCAATTAGAAAGCTGTTTTAGTCATACAGTAAAGCAGGAAAAACAGACCAGAATGAAGCTACTGGTAGTGCGAGGGCACATCTCTTACAAGCTATGCGCCAGAGATCTGTCTTTGTCTTCACTATCCAAGGAGACAGGCAAGCAAGGTACACTGAAGTGACACAGAATTGTCAAACTTGGGCCTCTGTAAACCAAAATTACATCCGACTGGAGATCCTTTTCTGGAAATGCCTGGCCTCCAGCCTTCACAAATCAACACTAAAGAGAGTTAAATGTCATCACAAATTATATCTTGCATCAACAATTTTCCCTGTATACTTTATCCCATATGTAGTTGTTATTTCCTTCCATATGGGCAGGAAAAACCTGCCTCAGCTGCAGTGAGCAGAGACCTTAACTAAAATATCAGCTGAAGGAGGAGCCTACAGCTGATAGGAGCTGAACTCGTATGCTCCAGCTACTCCTGGGACAGGAAAAATCTGTTCATGGCCATGGAATCAAATAATAATTAAAAAAAAAAAAAAAAAAAAAAAAAAAGTTCTGGCTTTTGTTAATTGGAAGACATTCATAGAAGATTCAAAATCTAAGAACCAGACTTTAGGTGGGTGACTGGGGAATTCATTGGTCAGCTATCAAGTCAGATGTCAGAAAACACTAAACTTACTCTTTTTAAATAGTGCACTCCTGAAAGTCAGCAAAATTGATTCTTTGTCTTGGGGCCTTTGCTTCAGAATGTCCCTTTGGCTACAGTTTGTCTCTTCAAACCACCTTTGTATGTAGATGTGCTCTGAGATCACTGCTATCTCAGGGAATCTAAAACCTTCCTTTCTTCACAACAGTAACCACGTGGCTAAAAAAGAGGAGAGGAGAGAGTGGAAAAGCATGTGGAAGGCTGGGAGATGCCGTCAGCATTTTCTGTCATGTTTTGGGAATAATCTCTGCTCATGTGAAAAAAAAATAATATGATACTCAATTTCTCTAATTTTCTCTGCTTTTTAGAGCTGTCATAGCACTGTATTGACTGTTCTTAACAGTATGATTTGTTGGAAGTTAAATATAACTGGAGTGGCTATTCAGTACTGTAAAATGCACTGATTGAAGTTCTAGTTACCATTTCTAGATGTAGCAGTAACTTATTTATGCATTCCATAATATTAAAAACAAACAAACAAACAAACAAAAGCATTTGACTGTAGTGAACCTAGCAATTAATAGGCTTTAGCTGGCAGTCTTACTGTACCCTATCACAACTGTGAAAATGTGCCAGCAGAGAGTGACCCGGTATACTTCTGCATAAGACATAAAAAAACATAAGCATAATGACATTTATTTTTTCAAAGAATAATAGCCTTCCTTGAGCTATGGCAGTTAGAAATATTGTAGCCTGTGCAAGTGGAACTGAATGGATATCAGATTATAGATTACTGTGATCTAAATCATTTAAGTGTTCCTCTTTTCCTCCTCCTTTCCTCAATCATACTGTGCTTCTCTTTCCTGAGTAAAGGTTATTCATTGGATAAACACTAGTTTTTCATCCTGAAAAGCTTTTCACTGTGTTTCTTCACTGCTGCTTCTTTTCCTTGCGCGTTAGTGTTCTATATAAGAGAGTATTTGAAGGGAAAATATTCAAATTGTACTGTTAGGTGCTATTAAACTGACATCTTCATTTAAAGCTATAATCAGGACCAAATCAAGAAGGAAACTGATCACATTTGTTCATTCATTCTGTTTATTAGTTAAATATTGGAGAAAACCTCATAGGACAGGTATGTATTTTCACCCTGATATTTCTTTGGTTAGAGTTTAGTTTTGTATAAAAATTCATAAACATAATATCACAGCAACTCTTCACAAACCTTTTAAAAATGTCATTTTTAAAGGTGTACTTTGAAAAACATGAAAAAATGTTGAAAAAAGTCTTTGGAGGCAAGTTGGGGTCATATTTACTGCGCTGAGTGGCTGCATCAGGCATTGTGGACATGGTTGTGTGGGAAATGTTGGTGATAGGACTTGATGATCTTAGAGGTCTCTTCCAACCTTGGTGATTCTGTGATTAATTGTAGTCCTTATTTTTTCAGTCACCTAAATGTGTCTCCTTAAGCAGTGAAAAAATCAGCTTTATTTGTTCAAAAAATATTTCCATCACTGTATCATATTTCACTGCATATTATGGAGCCCAAATTTTCATTAATAAAGATGAGCCAGCTGGAGTTTCTACTCTGCTAAATTCTAATCTAAGGGGAATTGCTGTTTCCCACCACAGAAATTCTGGGAGCCTTCAGACCACCTACAGGCAGGTTATGGCCAACCCCCATTTGGCATTTTAATCACTGCCTGTGCTCAGGGAGAAGCCTCTGCCTTACAGAAGGCACCTGGGCTCAGTTTCTGGCTCTTTCCCGGCACCTGTCAAATTGCCCTGATGGGAGGTATTGCATTGCAAAATCCAGGCTTAATCTGGCCATATTGAAGACAATGCAGTTGGATAAATTGATTCATCCTATTATCTGTCTTTCCCATAAATGTATAATACCAGCTACTGGGAAGCATTAGTACTCTGCTGCTGTGAGAGGTGGGACACCCACAAGCCCTGTGTGGAGTGATATATTTGCACACTGTTGCTCATGAGCCATTTCTTAAAAAAAGGGAAGATGAGAATGCAGTTAAAATGGAATATATTTTTTTGCTTGTTTTAACTAGTTCATGTAATAATCCCTTATGGAGGGGCTGGAAGATAGCTGGATCTTCTACTGGAGCTTTCCCAGGTTATATCATAGTGAAAGCTAAGACTTTTTTCAGTGGATCTCATCAAAATAATTTAAAATTCCTATGCAATAACATTCACATTCTATTTGATTATTTAATAAAAGACAGTAACTATTGTGAAAACTTGGATTATGGGTACATCACGACCTGCTGCCTCCAGCATTAATCACCCTATTAATCCTGCCCTGGCTTTGCACCCACTGGAAATACTCCCATGAAAAACAGAAGAAAGTGAATCTTTAGAAAATAAGTTTGGCAGTTCTCAGCTTGAGAAAGTTTCTCATAAATCATTCATTACCACTGAAAGACCTGAGTAAGGAGAGCAGCAAAGACTTTTGTTGTCTTTGAAATTTAATGAACAAACCACAATCCAAAATATTATTCTAATATCAGTTTCAGCAACAGGAAGAAACTTTCAGTGATATTTATCACATTTCAGTATTTCTATGAAGCTTAAAATTCATAAATATTAAAATGGAATCTTATCACTTAAATGCAGTAGTTTCAACAAATATAGCTGCTGTTTGCTGCTTAAATAGTTCATTAATATTCAAAATCAGATGCATTGCAAAGAGGGAAGACAGTTATTTAGTATGATCAGAAGTATAAAAGTATCTACTTGTCACCCTCTTGGAAAGTCTGCGGCCCCTTAACTTTTCCAGAGAAACTTAAGTTCACTTTTCACTTCAAAAACTCCTTTGATAAACCTTTTACTCACTGACACACTGTCAAATTGTAGAAAGGAGCCACACTAGAAAGCCACATAAGAAAGCCACACTAGGTAGCTCAATCCTACTTTGTCTAGTTAGAAACAGCAGCTAGTCTGGATTCTGCTCTCGATACTGAGGGAGGCAGTGGAGACACCGTCCCTGGGGTTATTCAAGAAACATAGAGATGTGGTACCAAGAGACATTAGTTTACATGGTGGTAGTGGCTTGATGATTGAACTAGATGGTCTCTTCCAAACTTTGTGGTTCTATGTGAAACAGAGCTTTTCACCCACCTATACTCAGCAAGTTCCTGCTATGCGATGCTGTTCCCCACTAATGCCTCAAGAGCCTGTTCAGAGATGAGCCCAAGGATGCAACAGTGCAATGCCAGCCCATTGGTTTGGTGGCCAGCTTTTAAGCCTTGCAAAAAAAAAAAAACAGTCATGGTTAATTCCCTATTCCCAGTAGAAGCAACTACAGGAGAAATTACCCTTTCAGTGTGGAATTTATTAATAATTGGGATGATGTTCAAGTTACGTGATGAATGTTTCTGTTTGTTGACAGTCTTCATTAAGCAGGAAATCTTTTCAGTGTACTTCATATCAGATTACCTATTTTGTTATTTTTTTGGTTGAAAAATATGCTTGGAGAGTGAGACGGAGGAAACCAGAATGTTAGAGTTTAAGAAAAAAATAAATTACTACATTCAGGGAGACTAGTATTTTATTCTAACATAGTTACAGTTATAAATAATGTAATGTAACCTTAGTTTTCCTCTGTTTCATTAACTTTTAATACACCTGCCAAAAAACTTGGATTACAGATAAGAAAGTGAACTGCTGTTATTTGGTGTGAAAGGAGGTTGTTTTAAAAAGGGAAAACATGCAAGGATTTTATTCAAACTCTCTTTTTCTGTTTTCCCTTCTTTTGCACAGGGAGAAAATATCAAGTGAAGTCAGAAATGAGGCTTACTTATCGGGTACTGTGCAGTTTGTTTTGTTAGATTTTGTTCAAGGAGGCTTACCCAAAAGGGTTTTTATATACGATAAACGTTAGGCTGCAGATTAGATCTGTGCATTGCTCCCATGCAGTGACAGGCAAGTTGGAAAGGGCATAAAGAAAAGAGTAAGTCAGGAAGGAGCCTTTGTAGAGAATTTTGAAAAACAGGCAATAAGTCTTTCTGTGGATTAGTGTCCTGACATTTTAGCACCAAAAGATTTTGGAAAATGAGCAGAATGAGTAATAATGGTTTTGTCCTGTTCCATGCTGACTATAGCAACTCCTTCAGTTTTCACAAGCATTGACTTCCAATGAAATACACTGCTGATTTCTCTTTCTTCTTATAGCAAGCAGAAAAGTGTTGATCAATATTACAAATGCAGGAAAAAAAGCAGAAAGCAGTGTTCTGCTGACCCACAGAATGTGCTGTCCTCACAAGAATCCAATGGTAATTCTTACTGTTGTGGAAAGAGTTTTTCAGTCAGCTTATTTTTTCTAAATTAATTTTATCTCAGAATCAGTGCTGGTTTTGGAGATTTTCTCTTGATTCCCGTAATCCAACAGAAGCTCGCTTACAGAATGTAAGAGTCATCAAGTGGCAGTTGTTTGTCCACAACAGAAGGGCTGAAGCAGCAAAGCTTCAACACCCATGAAATGCTCTGTGGTGCTTTCTGGTTCTATTTTTTTACACGCACCTTGAGAAATATTATTAAAGTCAGTGGAATTCAATTTCTGCAAAGCCATCATGCTTTTGGTTAGACTGGATGATCTTGGAGGTCTTTTCTAGCCTGGGTAATTTTGTGATCCCGTGGTCTGCAGGAAACACAGTGGAGAGTAGTCTGTCTAGAACATTACTTTTTCAGGACCTAATGTCCCAAGGAGAGAATCTGAAGAACTGCTAGGTAAAAAAAAAAAGACATTTTTAGATGATTGTGCTTTAGTAGACTCCTTTTCTGCAATCCAAAGTGATTGCAACACAAATTAACTATTCATTTTGTGAGTGCCTCAAACCTCTGAAGGTGAGGTTTTGTCAAAGGACGGTCTCTCAGAACCAAATAACGATCCACTGCTGTGAGTTTGTCTTTGGAAGCTGACACAGTTGTCAGTTGACACAAATTAATCCATATAGAACTGAATTCAAGTTAATGAGTTTTAATTTTAACTTGCCTATCCCTTCCACTATATTGGAAAGTGTATGTTGTGCTTCATTTAGATACAGCATGATTAACAATAACCATAGAATCGTCCGAGCTGGAAGGAATCCCTAAAGGCCACCTAGTCCTTTGCCCTGCAGTGAACAGGGACACCTACAGTTCTGTCAGGTACTCAGAGTCCCATCCAGCCTGATATTGTTGTCTTCAGGGAAGGGATGTCCACTACATCTCTGGGCAACAATGATTCATCTTGTATGCAAATCTATAGAGAGAAATGTAGACTACACCTTTCAAGTTCATTTTGTGCTCTGTTTGTGACCCCTTTTCACTTATTTGCAGCAGTAATAACACTAGCCAAGACCCCAGTATTCATAATACTGTTTGTTTGTTTTTTGAAAAGAACAGTTATAATTTCTGATGTAGGGCACAATTTTGCCTGTCTGTGCCATGAGTGTACCTGAGAGACTACTGGGAGCTTTTGGAGGACTCAGTATGTGAAAGCAGAGGAGAAAGTGGTGGTTCCTGTGGTGAGGAACCCCATGTATATCTGCAGAGAAAATAGGGATCTGTATACTGAGGATTCATTATATTCCAGTGGCAATACCATGATCACCAGCAGCAGTGTAATGTGGCATAGGATTTATGTGCACTTCTGTCTAGAAGTGCAGTTCCTTTTCATGAAGAAGCCAGGAAGCTCACTGGGATGAAGACTAAAAATGTGCAGTTTTATTAGGAAAGGCATTTTCAGGTAATCAAAGAATACAGTGCTGAAGCTTAAAGAGCAGTTCGAATGCTGTGAAGGTTGGGAGATGTGGGACAGACAGCAGCTGCATTCCCTGTGGCGTGTCTCACACTCTGTTAAAGCACTTACATGAAGGACTGACTCTTTGATTCAGCACAGCAGTTCCTGTGGACTTATTACTTAATGCTAAACTAAGCTGCTTCTTTGATGTTATTGTTTGTGAGTCACTGATCACATAAAAGTTTTAAACTCAGAAGTCTTGGTGTCTGAGATTCAGGATTTTTTTGCAAGGTTTTTTAATACATAGCCAGGTTCCATTAGTAACTCTTTTAATATTTGAGTTAAACAAAAGGAGATAATCTAAATGGAGACTTAGTCATCATTATCAACTCAGAAGTAATAATTTTAAAAGAGGTTTCTATATTATCTTATACTGCATAGCAATTAACTATTTTTTTTCACAACACCTCATTTGGTAATGCTTATAATTACTGATTTATTCAAATTACTTTGAAGCTATATTAAAATCTTGACAAAATAGTTGAGATTAAATATGTAGATAATATTGACAGTTGTGTATGTAGTACTATTCAAGGGTGGAATCCAGATAGAGGCACATATGCAGACCTGACATGGTCCTTTCTAGTCTGCTCTCATTAGGTATGCATTCATCAACTGAAAACACAGGAAATCAACAGGACATGTGAAATATTTTATCTGTTCAGGGTCCTGTTCAGTTCATTCCTAAACAGGTGTGGTTGACCACAAGGGACTGTTGGCCAAATGGGAGAAGTGTACACAGAGTAAAGGTTTTTATGGCTGGGCAGTTCTGGGAAGTAAAAAAGGGATTCTGCCAGTCTAAGTTTTATGTCAGTTTAGGATTTATGTTAGTTTTTACATCTAAATCTTTATTTAGATAGATCCTTTCCGTTAGTGGCACTCATCTGGTACTACTCTGTCACATTATTTATTAACAGATGATGGCTGAAGGAGTAATTGCAGCATTTTAAAATTAAATCCCAATCTCTCATATCAATATCTCTTTTATTATTCAAATTTAATGGGATATTTGTCTAAGTAGTATGAGGCAATTAACTCATGAACACAACCTGTCTCGGTATTAGTTACATAGAAAATGGACACAACTCACAGTGTGTTCATCTTCTCAAATCTGTGAACCAAATCTGTGGTTGCATTCACAAGAGAGCGACTGCAAGTCCGTCTGAACTGCAAGCCTATGTAAACAACATTAATAGAAGTAAAATTTGGGATCTGTGAGTTGTATTTCTTTAGACCACATCTTTTGAGGAAATGAAGGGCTTGAGGAAACCCATTAATTACTGGCACTCCCAGAGGATGCATTATAATTTTCCCACATACTGCTGTCTGATAGAACTTGACAGCATCAACACTGCTGATGGCTGCAAAAAAGAATTCTTACATCCAGCCCAGGAACAGAAACTGTCACTGATTCAGGCTTGTCAAAAGAAGCCCGCCAGAACTTTTCCTTCCCCACAGACATCCATTCAGCAAGATGATAGGCTACCCTTTACTTTCTACACTGATTTACAGAGAAAATGAAAAGCCATTTCCCCTGTAAAAAGATGTTATTTAATCTCTATAGGCTGTTTCCGATGACACAGTTGTGGTTTAACATCCTGAGAAAATATTTTCCTTCTATTAAAATTAAAGTTTAGAGAGTAATTTGTTCATTATCCACACCTTAGGTCTGGAGATATGCCTGTTAGCCACTTCCTTCCATAGATCATGTTTTTTTCTTTTTTTCACTTTACATTTGATAAATATAATTAATTTAATGGTGGTGGTGTTTTTTTTTTTCATACGTCTCCAAGGCATTTGACTAGACTGTCTAAAATCATAGCTGCAAAATTAAAAGTAGACCACATTAACCTCAATGCACATGACTTCTGGTGCTATTTTTTGTGTCATTATGCCCCTGAAATCTCTGTTTTAACTGTAGTGGTATCTGTTTTGGTGTTCTTCAAAGATGAGTCTCGAGAATTTCTTCTTACTTCCAGTGACAGTGGCGATAAAATTTCTAATCATCTTAAGCTGTGCTGTGCAGAGAAAAAGCGAGAGCATGAATCACAGTGGCTCTTAAGAGAAAGAAAAATGTTAGATTTTTGGTGATAGATGAGTGGGTATTTTATTAATGATCTTTTCCTAAAATCCCTTTTAAATTACAAGGGCTGTCTCTTCCACTGAAATATCATCAAATATTTGTCAAGACTACTTTTGAAGCATACGAAGTATAGACTCCAGAAAGTAGACCCTCAGTCATTAATGACTGATTTTCCTTTATTACTATATGAAATGTTTCCTCTGCTTAGCTGTCATGATATAGGTATAAATGAGAGAACTTCAAAACAGCACATGCTGGAAGGGACTTGTGGAGATAATGTGGTTCGAGCCTGTAGGTAAAATTGGGCTTGGATTAAATTATGCAAGAGCATGACAGGTCTAGTCTTGAATTTTTCCAGTAATGGAAATTTCTTTTCTGGGTGGCCCATTTCAGTATTTAATTGTTCTCCAAGTGACAATATTTTTGTTATATCCAGATGGAATTTCCCTCAAAGTAACTTGTGTCCTTCACCTCTTGTTCTGGGACAGGGCATATCATTGAAGAAATCACCTCCATATTCTCTGCAATGATCTTTCTTCAAACATCAGGTTCTCTAGCCTCTAATCATATTTGTGACCTTCCTCTAGATTCCTTCCATTTCATAAAGTATCTTTTGACCTTGGCGAAAAATGAAAATTGGATGCAGTATTCCAGATGACAGTATTCCTAAAAAGTGCAGAATAGAGGTGGAATAATTGTATCCCAGTGCAAAACATTTCAGCAGAAGCAGGTTTTTCAGAAAACCAATGCTCGAATCCAATTTCTTGCTAAAATTTATTGGACTCAATGTTTTTCCTTTGATTTTTAAGTAGACATGACTAGAGGTAATATATTTATTTATCTGGCTGCGATTCATCTAGTTTTGCTTTGAGTGATAGAGCTGCTCAGATCTACTGATCCTGTCATTTATCACTTGCTTCCACCAGCATTCCTTGCCCAATAGTTTTATCTTTTTATTTACATTTGAGATGCTGACTAAAGTGTTCTTCAGAAAGGATTTACTAGTTAATGTAAGCATTTTTTGCTAGTCTGCATTTGTCCACTGATGATGACGCCATGTTTCAGAGGAATGTAGAAATGACTTGCATTTCTTCAGGCAAGAGGCCTGAAGAAGCCTTCATCAAGCTCTGCTAGCCATTCAAGTCTCTGACCTCTGCTATGTCTTCCTGCCTCATGTACTTCAGCATCTTTCAAATTTCCTGCTGCAACGGCCTGTCTCTGTCCCATTTGACAGGCACAAGCTGGGGAAGATGGAGTTGCAGACCACCCCATGACATGGTGAGAGCAGACACATTAGCATCTGCAATATGCTGATTCATATCCACAAAATAGATATATATAGGGTCTTTATTGCCCAGGTACTTACACTGAATGCAAGGTGTTGGTATATCCTTAAATCTGTTGCATCTGTAAATACGTTAAGATAAAACTGAAGCTATTTCAAGTCATTTCTTTGCTTCTTCCCTTGTAGGTCGCACAATATTTGCAAAGGCTTTTCATTGGTGGTGATGTTGGTTTTAATTAAGATGTTAAAATAATAAAAGTGAGATTTTAAAAACTTAATTGTCTGTGGATTAGCCACTGTATTAAGATTTATTTTTTCAAAGACATGCAATATTAACAGAAGCACCAATATTAGGCACAGATTTTAAAATATCAGGGAATGTTTTAAAGCTCAAGGAGGGAAAATTTAAGTTGGATGTCAGGAGGGAGTTCTTCACTATGAGAGTGATATGCTGGAACAGGCTGCCCAGAGAGGTTGTGGATGCCCTACTGCTGGAGCTGTTCAAGGCCAGGATGGATGGGGTCCTGGACAGCCTGGTCTAATACCAGATCTGAGGTTGGTGGCCCTGCCTGTGGCAGCACGGTAGGAGCTTGATCCTTGGGGTCCCTTCCAGCCCAAGCCATTCTATGACTCTGTGATTGTAGTATACTTTTTTTGTCTCAAAAGACTTAAGGTCTTCAAAAATTCAGACTTCTGGACTAGGTAACCTTTAAAGTCCCTCTCAACCCAAACAATTCTATGATTCCATGAAAAATATTTTGCAATGTTTGACACTTACATGTAAATTTGTGGAAGTGCTTGATTTAGGCATGACAGCTAGCTAGTTTAATGATCCAAAATTCAAATCTAGTTCTCTCTTCCATAAAACACATAAAACCATCTGAAAGTTCTTTAGAACTTATAAAATTATTGCTATGCTGCAGTCGCCATTTCATTTGGATCACCCTTGTGCTACTTCAATTTGTGGACAGAAAGAAAGGGGAAAATTGGTGCTGTAAAATAAATATTATATTTTAAAATGAACCATCATGAAAATGGATATTCAGAGCTATTCACAGCAAAATTTTCTTTAACAAAGTCAGTGCTCTGGGCAGATAGACTATTATCATCCTTTCTGCTAGATATACACAGAACATTTGAAGATTTTACCTTTGTTCCTCTTTGCACTGAGACTAATATTTTTGGTTAAAGCCTTAAATTATTTATTTCATCTGATTAACGCAATAACCTTGGACTGGACTAGATCATTTTTTTTCATACAAAAGATGGTATTGTATCCTATTTCTATTGCTTCATTACCACACAGCTCTACTTGCAAACAATTTGTTCGGGAAAAAAAAAAAAAAGGGGTCTTGTTTTTTTTCTCTTCATGGAATATTTGCAGTCAGAATAGCATTTATTACTTTGTTCATATTTTATATGGTTTGATGAACAGATTTTATGATTGCTGTCTAGTTCTGTACTGTTTGCCAACTGATGACAGAAGGTGTTCAGGCAATTATACAAAAATTCACTATTTAATTTTGATGGCAGGTCAAATGCTTGTCTCAGTATTGTCTTTTCCCTTACTAAGCTCATTAAAGAACAAAATTAATCCTCATTTAATTTACACTCATCTCCAGAGGCTTCTCAGAATGATAGGAAATATTCACTCCTGCTGACCCTTATATATGGAACCAGGGGACTTCCATGTTGCTCCAGCTGTGGGATGGGAAAGGACTAGAGATAAGAATGGGACCAAGTTAAAAATTGCTATTCTGGCTGCTATTAAGGAAGAATTAAATTTGTCTGTGTGAGGGAGTAGGGCGGCTTCTTACATTTGTAGTTCCTGTGCTTCAGATCTTGGTTCTCTTTCATGGAGCGCAGTGAGGGATGGGGCAGATGAAGAGGCAAAAACTTGGAACTGGCAAAACCAATCAAAACCTCAAGAGCAGGGGCAATGAGAACTCACCTCTCTACCAAAATCAGGGAACACTTGGTGGAAGGGAGATGTGCTTTTCAGTGCTATTTTCTTGCTCAGGGATCCACCAGCTATTTGCATTT
The DNA here is from genome assembly GCF_019238085.1 of Lagopus leucura. NCBI lineage: Eukaryota > Metazoa > Chordata > Aves > Galliformes > Phasianidae > Lagopus > Lagopus leucura. The sequence goes on from NW_024962254.1 coordinate 4,678,391, forward strand.
TCAGTGCGTACTGCGTAAATGAAGACAGGCAGAAATGGCATGTGGAAGCACATTTTTCACGAGAGCAGATGGGAAACAGGCTCAGCATGACTTATTGTGCATAAATATATTGTTAGTTTCCTGCTGTTTTTATAAGCAAATGAATGATGTAATCCTTCCCCCTTTCAGGTAAGTTGTTTTTTTGTGCAGACACAGTAACTGTGAAAGTCCTGTATGGGAACTGGAAAAGACCGAGGGTCTAATCTGTGCTTATGGCCACTGGCTGTGTTTTGTTGTTAGAGGGAAAGCTCTCAGTACTGGACCAAAACCACTGCAGAAACATGATTTAAAGGAAATCTGTAGTGCATACACTTGCCAGTTGGTTGGAAACGTAAGAGTATACCCACTCTCAATCCATAACCAAATATGCTTCCTGGTGGTTGTGTAGACATCATGAGACTGTGACTCCTGGCTTTGTTTTTCTCTGATTTAGTTTTCGTGACACAAACACAGATTAGGCTGGATTCCTGTGTCATGTGATTGAAGTAAATTTACAGAGGAGCTAGACAAGCACTCCCATTAAATATTACCCAAAACACCAGTTATATAAAACATCCTCTGAGCTCATTATATCAGATGCATTACATTTAGCAATATGTAGTTATATCAGTGTTGCTTAATAGAAGTTATAGAATAGAAGATTTAGATACCAAATAAGCATGCTTGGGGAAAGTTGATCACGATTTTCTTTCTTTCTTTGCCACTCAAGTTCTACTGGGATGTCAGAGAGTCACAGGAAGTCCAAACAGTAGAAGTTAATTGAAAGAAATATTGACTAGATGTCTGGCAAAGTTGCAGCATTAGGAAATCTTCAAGCCATAAATACCAAAGAGACAAATAATGCCCAGAAAAATCCATTTTTTTAATGAAAATATATTGTGTGTGAACAGGGTTTTCTGCTCTTCGACCAGTTCTGTATCTAATCCTGTTTCTGTCTACATGACTCTTTTCTAGTCTGTCTTTGTCTTACACGTGAGAGGAAGAATTATTTCTAAAGGACACATTTTTTTCTCTAATTCCCAGTGTGAAGCCACTTGACTTTCCACTATGCTTTTATGCATTTAATTGCATCTGCATTGTGAAATCTTTGTGTTTGTTTGAATTAATAAAATAAGTCTCATCAATGAGCCTTTTTTTGCTTTGGTTCGATCACAGCATGTGTGTGATTTAAAAGTTGCACCACCCACGTTGTCCAAAATTTTGCAATGCACAGATGCTCAGTAAATTGCATACCTCCATCTGTGGCAATATAATTAGCTGGAAGAAGGCTTGTGTTTGGATTTAATGTATTGTATTTTGATTCAGCTTGAAACTGTTTTAATTCCTCTGAATTATGGGGGTGGGAGCCATTTAATGTAGTCTGCTCTTAAATTTAAAATATTTCTCAGTTTAAACTGAGAAAGAAATTGATCCCATTTTAAGTTGCAAGAACTGCAGTGCCCAAATCCAGTAATTCTTCAAAGGCTTCATACATTCATATACATATGTAATGGCTGTGTTCTGTTTTCATATGGGTAAAAGATATGAAAATGATGTGAGTATAGTAAATATCTGATATTTACATTTCTAGAAAGGAAATGGCTGGATATTTCCTATTACAATTCTTAGATTTTCAGTATCAATTTTTATTTGAACGTTTCAAGGACTTCTAAATAACACTGAATAATGAAGTTGTGTAAGAAGCCTGCAAAATTGTTTGCAGGGGACAGGGGACAAAGGGACTGCGATTTGCCCAATTTGCAAAAGCAGTAGAAAATTCAAGCATATTGTTCCACGATGTTATTTTAGTCACTTAAATAACATTCATATGAGAAAACATAATAAATGATATTTTAAAGAAAAATCTTCACAGGAAGCTCTTACTGTAGTAGCTTTTTAGGTTAGATGGAGTGGGACAGAATAAAGCAGTGTTTTTCTAGAAACACTGATCCTGAGATTTTGGCATATCATTTTTGTTGTTTCTCTTTCCTAAACAAATAGATGCATGCTTTAAAAAATCTTGAAAACTGATGCCCCAGCTGGCATCATACAAAAAGCATAATCGAACTACTGTTCGTTTGTTCCAGAAATATACATTTGCTTTAGATCAACCTGCAAATTCAAATATCTATCCAATCCTCATCAAAGAAGCATTTATAATAAAGGAAAACATTGAAGTCTTCATAAGCACTTCTGCTCCATATTGTCTTTGGTGAAACTCGCTGTGTGTAAGAGTGTAATATGCAGACAACTGCTGCATGAGTTTGCAAGACTGCCAAGAAATACACAAATATCAGATCATGTTATCTGTCTGTCAGTGTTCTTCAAACTGGATAGAAAAACATAGGCATAGAAAAACAAACAAAAGAACCCTGAAATATTAATCTGTGTGTCTAATCATTAAACTAATCTATTAGAATCAAATACCCCTCTGATAGCAGTATTTAGTATACTGGAAACAAGGCAATATAGCCTCCGGCAGCTCAAACTGTATCATCCCAAATTGCTCTGAGCTTCAGGAAACTTCTTAGTGAAGTCACTGGAGTAGTTCCAACTTATCCTGTGTTCCCACCCTTCTCCCTGCTGCACTTTCCACCTTCCCTGCAGAGAAGAATCCTCAGTGAACTTCACAAAGATGCTTATCTTTTCTTCATCTTCCTTGTAAACAATTCCTTGTCCATCGTTCAGTTCCTGTGGTTGCTGAGAAGCAAGAGGACAAATATATTGTCAAAAAGATGCTTTTACCTTTTGCAGGAAAGTATCTCTTCTATTTCTGTCTACATTTCCTATAAATTCGTAGAATATTTTCATATTTTTTCCTTTTATCTTTGCCTGTCCTCAATTTTAATGCCTGCTCTCAGATAGATTAAGAATGTTGTCAGATAAACACTTTATCCCTGGAGGTGTTCAAGTTCACAGAGCCCTGGGCAGCCTGGTCTAGTATTAAATGTGGAAGTTGGTGGCCCTGCATGTGGCAGGGTGGTTGGAGCTTGATGATCCTTGGAGTCCCTTCCGACCCAAACCATTCTATGATTCTATGATTCTAAGACTTCAATCCTCATTTCAAAAGCTAGAAAATGTTCAGAAACATTTAGAAAAGGTTTAGAGATTGAATTCCCAGCGACGTAGTTAATACAGGGCAGGTACTGCAAGAACCAGAGCACAGAATGTGCTTTGGCATTCTTAGACCCTTAAATGATTTTATTTTCTATTTGATAATATCACGTATAATACCTGACTTTTGATATCTAAGTATTTCATATTTAGTCAAGTTTGAACAGATGGTTCACTTAGGTCAATATTTAAAAATCTCTTCAGAGAGATTCTGGCACTAAAAGAGTCACCTTGGTTGAAATGTTGTTCTTGTATAATCTTACAAAAACTTACCTTGAAAGAGACCTTTGGAGATTCACCTAGTCCATATTCCTACACAAAAATTAGACCAGCTTGCTCAGGGCATTGTCAGTGGTTTCACAGATCTCCACAGGTGGAGTTTATACAGCCTGTGGAGCAGAATACACTAACTACATTGGTTTTTTTCCCCTTAGATTTAACTAGAATTTTCTCTTTTTCCTTGAGTCTTGTCCTATCGCTGTGTACCTCGAAAAAGAATTTCACGCTGGCTTCTCCATACTCACTCAGTAAGTAGTTGAAGAAAGCAATTAAGTCTCTTCCTCAGACCAAACTAACTCACCTGCCTTAAACCCTTTGTAGCAAATTATGCGCTCCTGCCCTCAGCCAGGCACTCTTCAGTTTATTAGTGACCTGCATTTGGACACTATTCCAGTATTCTCTTGAAGCTTCATAGCAAGGATTAACCACTTACTTTGAGCCATACTTTTACTAATACTGCCCAGTATATAGTTAACTTTCATTACTGAAAGGACTTAAATTTGATCTCTGACAGTTCTATTTAATTCTTCTTTGATTTCCATTAGCAGAAGCTAAGAATGGTGGTAATCACTTTTAATAATTTATGAAAAGCTGATGGCAGCAGTGAGAATGTTTATGATGTGTGATGTAGGTTGCTAGTTTTCAGATACTTCATGTATGGTTTTGTGGTAAGGTTACTCATCTGCTTGTAACACAGAGTGGAAATTTTCTATTTGAAATGTTTAAACTTTTGGCAAGTATCCAGACCTTTCCTCTTGATATGTAGCATTGCTGAGTTGCAAGTGGTATTTTGATGCTCATTTGCTAGATCTGATCAAGTATTCTTTTTAGATTGAATGTGCCACCCAGTATTTTCAAAGATATACCATTAAGCCAAGTTCAGTAATCTCAGCCAGTACTACAAATTGTCTTTTAAATTGTTTGGCTGTAGAATAATAAGGCAATTTACCATTTGATGTCAACACATTGAATGTTCTGGTTGCTTTTGAATTTTACTATCTGCTTTAGATTATATAACTTTTCCTAACAAAATGTTCTTGGACCAAATATACCACACTTCTGTTGAAGACATAAGATCATGTTTTTCAGAAAGTTTGGCTTAAAATTAAAACCAAAAATTTCCTATAACCTTTTCAGGTTTGAAAAAAAAAAAACAAAAAACATCTGTCTCTTGTACTTACTGAGGGCTCTAACATTACATTCCATTAAATTCCCAAACATGTGATGTTACAATTTTCAGTGGTGGACGGGTGATTTATCTGACAAAATCTAAACTTCAAAATAAAATAAACTCCCACGTTACCTAAACTCCTAATCCTGAACATGTTACTCTGAAGCCTTCAATCTAGCTGTACATTCTGTCACTTGCTAGCCTGAGTTTCATATATTTTTCTATGATTTCTCAGGAGTGCTTTTACAACCTGCACTAAAACACATGCTACCTCTGTTCCTTACAACTTCCTGAAGGGAGGTTGTGGTGTAAAAGGGTCTGGCCTCTTCTCCCAGGCAAATAGTAGGACCCAAGGAAATGGCCAGAAGTTGTACCAGAGGAGGTTTAGGTTGGATATTAGGAGAAACTTTTTCTCTCAGAGGGTGGTCAGGCACTGGAATGGCTGCCCAGGGAAGTGGTGGAGTCGCCGTCCCTGGCAGTGTTCAAGAGGCACCTGGATGAGGAGCTATGAGAGATGGTTTAGTGCTTGTGGTACTGATAGGAATGGGAGGGTGGTTGGACTGGATGATCTTGCAGGTCGTTTCCAACCTTGCGATTCTGTGATTCTGTGATTCTGTAGATGACAGTTACTTCTTTGTTTGCCCTGTAGACAGACAGTGGAGAAGTATTGGCATATGTAGGGAGTTCAAGGCGTCATTTGTCCTCATCTCACTGGAAAAAGTGATGGACTGGGCAGGTTTGAATGGAGGATTTCATTTTATTCTTTATGTCATTCCCTTTTTACTTTTCTTACTAGAAACAGCAAATCAGACAAGATAAATTGTGACAGGTCAATCCAAGTTTAGAGTCCTGTGAATTGCAGCAAATGAGAATGCAGTCAGAGCAAAATATTCCTCCACCTTCTCCTCTGCTCTTCCCATGTTTCTGATGGAAAGAAGGAAAGATTAAATCCTTCATGCTACAGGAAAAAGAGGACAGAAGTGCAAAAGAATCTAGGGATCTTGTTTTTGAAAATAAATTAATTCATTATAATCTCTAAGTGATTATATCTCTAAGTCTTAATGCCATGCTGATTGGGGCATCTGGGCCTACTGTACATAGATAATAAAATTACCTACATGCATAAATGACTACTTCTTGTATCTTACCCTGGCTGAACTTCAGACAAACTCCGAATACAAAATAGAACAAACTTCCATTATAAAAGGCTGAGCTGCTCTACTGAGGTGCTAAGAATATTTGCTTTCGTGGCAAGAACGATGTCAAAATTGCTCAGCTTTTTGCAGGATTGTGCCTTAAGACTCTGTATCTCTAGCAGATTGACAAGCAAAATAGTAGAAAAAGTGAGTGGGGAGTTGCCATGGTGATCACAACATTTGATAACTGCAGATAACACTTTTTCATAAAGCAGCCATGAACCAGAATACAAAAATGGTATTTATTATGACCAGAAGTCCAAATTCCTATAAGCCTGTCCTTATTGACTTTCAGTGTATTGATAATTGATTCAATTTGATGCTCAGGATACCACTTCACAGTCAAAACCAGGTTTTTGTTTCATTTTGTTGCCCCCTAATGAATTGGTAGGAACTATATAGAAGAGAAAATTGGAATCTGGAAACTATGTAGAGATGGTAACCACATAGATATCTGTCAGCATGTGACTTCCTTTCTGCTGAGTGGCTATCTGTAATGGACTCGTCTTCATCTTCCCATTCTACAGCTTTGGAAAGACAATATGTGCAGTCATTTAGTTATGCCAGCTTGCAACAGGAAGTCATGACAGAACTGAGGCAACTAGTCATGCATTTATCTCCTTGTTTTACTGCCTATGATTACATTCAGCAGCAGAGACAAGAAATGCAGAGTCCCCACTTGTCAACAGAACTTACTGAAGCTTTTTTGTCTGTTACTACAGGGAGGCTGATCAGCCACCTTTAAAATGATTTCCTCCTAAATATGTAGCTAGTGAGCAAGTTAGTGTAGCTAAAATTTCACTAGACATCAGACTTCAGCTAACTGAAAACAATACTTATTTGATTTCAAATTAGCTGTCATTCTGTTTAGAATGACTAACTGAAAGTTTCATGTTGATTCCGTTGTCATATCTTAAAAAGTCTCTACTAATAAGCAGAGAATCACAAGTACAGTCTGAGAGAATGGAGTGACTAATCAGAGCATCAATTAAAGATAACTTAAAGTTGCACAGGAAACTTGGGAAAATTGAAGATTTTGCAAATGCGCAGAATCTATTTTGCATAATCTCTATAACATATTATTATAATGTAAAATTGAAGTCAATATCATAATCAACATAGAGATTATGGCAACCAAACTTCACTTAAGACTGGTCATATTTTTTGTCTGTGACTCTATCTTCTAAGACACAGGGAATTGGTAAGTGCACTTGAGGGAGCAAGTGATGTATATTCCATTACCTAATGTGGTTAACAAGCACAACTAAACCATACAAGAAAGAGGCTGCCATGGAACTTGACTGACAGTCTTATTTATTTTTTTGCCCCCATTCATTCTAAGTGCAGAGATTGTAATTGCAGATCTACTCTTAGAACAGCAGTGACTCGTCACTATCTCTTCCATTTCAGAATTTTATTTCTGTACCAGTATCCAATCCTTCTGAAGTGTTCCTGCTACTGGTTCTGTGCTCTTAGTGAGTTTGGTTTTGCTCAGTGAGTTTGTTTACTGCGATTAGGCTATAATTCTGAGTTATGAAAAAGGTTAGGAGGGAAAAAAAAGGATATAAATCTTATTTTTATTTTTGGTAATTTAAGAAGTGCACATTGTTCTTTATGTTAGTGTATGACTCAGTCAAGAAGGTAGAATTTTCTGATTCAAGATCTGAATCAGACCCTAGATTTTCATGCATCTGTTGTGGTTTTGTATCAACTTATACTGATTTAGGGATGACAAGACAGTCTAACTATGAAGATATAGCAGACTAAATTTCTTTAGCCTGCTAAATCACATAAAAGACACTGCCTCTTTTCTTAACAAAATGTGAGAATAGTAAAAAACTTTAATGAGGATGTAATTGATTGAATCATTTCTTGCTTTAAATACTTACTTTCATTTAAAAAGTTCATATGGTTAACCCTTGTTTTATGTGAGATAGAACGTAAGCCATAATGGTGCATGTTATGAGGGTAAACTTAGGGTGTGGTTTGAGATAAAAAGCTGATAAACATGTAAAGTTGGTGTGTCTTAGCTGAGCATTGTGGAAGAGGAAGCTGTGGCAAGCCACTGTATAAGTGGCTCTAGAAAATAAAGTTATAAAGAAGGAGTCCAAGCAGGAAGATACAAAAAGGGAATGGTCTGAATATTTATCCATGGTGTGGCAAAGCAGATAGGGATACGCTAAAGGGAAGGAAGGAAAGCTGTATGGGTGACCCAGCTCTTCTCCAAGCAAAGCTTTCAATACTGTTTTTCTCACAGTATCCTTTTAGGTTAGAGGAAGGTTCTCCACCAGAAGGTGGTGGACACAGTCTTGAGCTACCAGAGATCAAGGGGGAATTGGACCCCACTGTCAGACATAGGGTTTGATTTTGGGTGGTCCTGTGTGGAGCTGGGAGCTGGACTCGATGGTGCCTGTGGGTCCCTTCCAACTTGGAATATTCTATGAAGTGCCACAGGCAGATCTTGCACCTTTTTTTGTACCTCTACCAGACACAAAGATCCTACCTGTGTCCTGGCCCTTCCCACCCATGCTGGTAATCTTGACTCTTCCCTTAAAACCTCCTTCCCACAAGCTGACAGAAGGCAAACAGATCAAGCAAGCAAAAAGGCCAGCTGTGGGCTGCTCCTATAATCACAATTTTATAGAACCTGTAATAAGCCTTTATAGTCACTGTCATTGATTTCTGACTTCCTGTTTGTGTTCATCAACAATGATAATTTTCCTCTTTCCTCAAGCATGCCTCAAGTCCATTAACATCCTTAAATAGATCAGATTTATAGGATGGTTGGTCTTAATGAGGAAATACAAAGATGAAAGATAGGAGACAATAGCACACTTCCCCTCACTCTATGCTGTGCCAATACAGTGAAGGAGTGGTCCTTGAGAGCAGCCCTGCAGAGAAGGACTTGGGGGTCCTGGCTTGTGGCAGAGGGGTTGGATCTTTGAGGCCCCTTCCAACCCAGGCCATTCTGTGATTCTGTGTAATACATGGACTTGCATGACATTATTGTTGTTCACCCACATTCATATTTTTTCATTCCATTAAATTAATCCTTTCATGATTACTAACCACTGTTTCAGATTAATTTCCTTTCCTTAAGGAATATCAGCCCCAAGAGAGAAAGTGACTGTTTTCAAATTCACGAAATTGTTATTCATTGCAAAAACAGGATTGTCTTTTCCTTAGAAACTCTTCTGATTATATCAGCTACGCTATTTACTAGATCCTTCTGGGAAATATGTTTTCTTCTTCTGTTCAGAAAAAAAAAAAAAATAGGAGGCAAAGCAACTGAGAAATCACTAGTAATTACAACTGAAGATGAAAATATTGAAAACTGACAGGGACAGTTAGTTTTGCACCTAACTTTCTGTTTTTCTCCCTGGCTTTAATAAAAATAGCTGTAAATACTGTCTTCATAGTCAAAGTCACTTCACAGTGACTTTGCAAACACTACTCTCAGAAAGAAAAAAGTGTGTTTTCAATGCACTGTAGTTCTGGAAAGTCACTGGTATTATTTTTTTCTGAGGAAATCAAGCTTTGTGGCTCTTAGCAGTTTTCAAGTTAGTAGTTAATGAAGTCAGACTGTGGTGGTAGAGAATACTTATAGCATAACTGTGTTTGCATACTTGAGCCTTGAGCATTCATGATGCTATACAGACCTATGAAATACAATTGCTAATGAACCCACGATTCACAAATGCACAGAGAGGAAAGGCAGTGATACAGTTTTAGAATCATAAAAAGAATCATTTGAATTGGAAGGGTCCCCTAAGGTCACCTAAACCAACTCCCCTGCAACGAGTATGGACACCTACAGCTAAATCACAGAGCACCATCCAGCCTGAACTTGAATGTCTCCAGGGACAGGGTATCCACCAATCTCTGAGCAACTAGTTCTCAGGGTACTTCACTACCCTTACCATAAAAGACTTTTTTCTCATAACCAATCTAAATCTCCCCTTGTTTAGATGGAAACCATTTCCCCTTGTCGCATCACCACAGACCCTGGTAAAGGCTCTGTCCCCTTCTTTCTTACAGCTGCCTTTTAGATACTGAAAGGCCACTCTCAGGTCTCCCTGGACCTTTCTCTTCTCCAGGCTAAACAGCCCCATCTCTCAGCCTGTCCTCGTTCCATCCCTTGGATAATTTATTTGGCTTTCCTTTAGAAAAACCAAACAAACCAACAAACCAGCAGCTCCGTCTCTCTCCTGTACTGAGGACTCTACATCTGGACACAGTACTCCAGGTGATGTCTCAGAGCAGAGGTACAGGATCACTTCCCCCAACCTGCTGGCCACACTTCTTTTGATGCAGCCCAGGATACAGTTGGCTTTCTGGGCTGCACGGGCACATAGCTGGGTCATGTCCAACTTGCCATCCACCACTACCTCAAGTCCTTTTCAGCAGGGCTGTGCTCTATTCCTACATCCCCCAGCTTTTATTGACAATGGGAATTGCCATGACCCAAATGCAAGACCTTACACTTGGCTTTGTTGAACCTCATAAGGTTCTCCTGGGCCACTGTTCGAGCCTCTCTAGGTCTCTCTGGATGGCATCCTGTCCCTAAGGTGTGTTGACCACACCACACAGATTGAGATACAGTAGAACAGCACACTTAGATTGTACTCTTCCTTCCTTCCTTCCTTCCTTCCTTCCTTCCTTCCTTCCTTCCTT